>NC_035439.2:6034750-6348914 GCF_002127325.2 Helianthus annuus
GCGAGTAGGTTCTTACGTCTCTACTCCTCTTAATAGTTGTTGCATCACGTCAATTCCTTTCATTAAAGTAAACACCCTTTTGTTTCGATATTTTATTATTTCTTCATTTTAACAAATGCTCATTGTTTCATCTCTTGTAAATTCAAATGTTACGCATGCACCATTTTTTATGCATGTGGTTTTGTTTTGAATAAGCGTCTCATCCAAGTTCAAATGTTATTTTGCTAAAAGCTAGTTGTTGATTTATGATTCGAATGACACCTATTATCGAAATTGTTGGCTCCTTTGTTTTCAAGTCAACACACTTTTTTGGAAACTTCTTTTCTTTCAAGATATATACATGGTTTATCCTTGTAACCATGTCAAAATTCCCTTGTCAACACATGTATTTATTGTCAAATCTCGCTAAAACCAAGTTCAATTGCTTGAACTTGTCCATTTCGCGTCTTCCATTCAAGATGTCATATGATGTATTGAGGGCATCAGATTCAAGTTCATTTTTGCAAGTGCTTCTTTTGTTTCGAGTCGTAGTAGTCTTGTTTGGTCTATGGCTCCATTAAATCGTTTATTGCTTTCGACACCTTGCGGTGATGTTTTCACTAGATTGAAGCTTGCGCTAATCTTGTTTACACATCTCATATTCGGATTTAATTAATTATTCATTGACTTACTCTAAACTCATTTTGTTTTATCACGATCAAAGCAGTTTTAACACAATCGTGTGTTAAGACAATGGTACATAAAATCCTTTTATATTCCAGTGTACCTCCTAACAGTTTCTTTCATTAGCAATCGAATGCTTTGTAGTGTTTATCACTTTTTCTTCTTCAATCGAAAAGAGTGAGTTCTTTGATGTTCCATATTCAATTGACAACCCTATGACGTTGTTTAAATCCAATTTCAGATTGTTCCAGTGCACTTTCATTTGATTTCAAACACGGTGAACTTGTTCGGACACCGCTATTATTGAATTATGTCAGTTACGACAGCTTGTGGTATCATTACAAACTTGTAGCTTGTGCTAGTCATGGTCAACCATTTCACATGCATCTACCCATATTTTTACTCAATTTGTCTTTTAAACATTCTTAATGCAGCTACGAATTAAGACTATGGTACACCAGTTTCGATTGTATTTCATTTCGGTGTATTCTTGCGATTCAATGCTGTCAACACACCAATTTTATTCATTCAGTTGTTCAAAGGTTGACGGATCATTTTCATGTTACTATCATATTCGAGTTGTTGATCTTGAGTTCATCTAGCAAATGTTATTGTTTCTAAAATTCATTTGCATTTTGTAAACAACCTGTTGAAATTCTATTGGTCAGAACTCCCCTTTTATTGGACCCCTGTGATGTAAGTGACACCAGATGTTACGTCTATACAAATCGTATCCCTTGATGTCAAATTCTGAGAGACATACCTTTTAACCATAGGATTCTTGAATATAGAAATATGTCTTTGGATTCACCTGATTCAATAGGTTTTGATTCGGTATTGTGGTTAGTTACTGTGGTGTTATTCATATCTTTACATGCATGACGTAACCCTAAGGAGTTATGGTCTTATAAATTTCGAGGACGAATTTTTCATAACAGGGGGAGAATGTGACAACTGTAAAAAATCCAGGTATCCGTACAATTAATTAATCATGATTAGTGCTTAATGACTGTGTTAAACTGCAATTAACTGCTTTCCGATTTCTGCTTAATACATGCATGTGCATCACATATTGTTTAATGACATACCATTACTGTATGAAAGCTGTATTGCCTTAAGTGATGCCTTAGGTACAGTTAGCATAGCTATCTGATAAATCAGTAAAATGTTGACATAACTCAGCACATAGACAGACAGTGCATTTAGACACAGAATGAGCCAGAAATTAAGTATTACACTAGTATAGTGTGTAGGAAAGTAAGGATCATAAAACTGCCTTGATAATGATAGTTTAAGTGCCGGAAAGTGCCTAAAACTCACCAAAGGTGCTGAATTCAGCAAAATTCAGCAAAAATCAGCAAATTAACACACTAATATTATGTAGAAAAATGGTAAAATGGTCCTGAATGCTTTCCTAAGTGTCGGAAATCAAAAGTGTCACAAAAGATACCTAAAGCGCACTAAACTGCAAAGTTTAGCACCTTAACGAATCAGTAACCAACCGAACAACCGGACACTACCCGAAACATCAAATTTACACTAGAAGCACTGTTTTAACATTACCAAGCTGGTTATGGTCCCCGAACATTATAAAACACACTACATAAATATCTAGTAACTAAACCCCTAACTAATACTTGGATTTCAACCTAAATAACTAACTAATGTTTAAGACCTAGACTACTACCCCCCCCCACCTATAAACGGATTTCATGTGGCCCCCACATGAGATTTTATTTGATTATTTTCTAAAGATATGTCTACACTTTTATAGACATAATATATACTAGATCTTGAAAGTGTTGGAAGATTATAAACAAGCCCATAAGATCATGACATTCATTCATCACCAACACAACACCTTCATCTTTTCTCCTTCCTCCCTCCATGCTCACGGCCAAGAACCACCACCACCCTACCACCTTCTTCATCTCATTTCCACCCATTCTACATGTATACAAAGGTGTAAGAAGCTAAGTTAGGAAGCTTGTTCAAGGACCTTCACCATTTGCTTTTATCCACTTGTTTTCTACCCTTGATCATCCCTAGCCTTGTGCTAGTGGTAAGAGTCTTGATCTTGCTAGTTTACTCCTATTTTAAGTGGTTAAAGAAGAATCATAATCAAAATCTTAAAGAAACACTAAAGAACATAAGAAGTAAACATGAAAATAAGCTTGTTTAATGAAGTAATCTTGATGAAAATAAGTTGTTATGCTAGTTGATCATTGATTGTTTGTAGAAATGATGTTGATCATCATAAGATCTTGATAGATCATGATTAAAAACATAATCTAGCAAGATGTGAAAGAAGAAATGATGAAGGATGATATATCCTCCACATGAAGATCATGAACTTGAAAGAATACTTTGATTTCTTAAAAAATAATGATCAAAGTAAGTTGTTAATCATGTAGATCTAAAGATTTATGAATGGTCTTTCAAAGAAACCAAGTTAAAAATATAAGTTTTGTTAAGCCTTGGTTCTTACATAAACAAACTCTATTTTTGGTGGATAAACAAGTGTAGAAACACTTGTGTAACAAGAAGAATGCATAAGGAAATATTATTAGAAAAATATGATTTGAAGTTGTAAACATCTAACATCTTTAAAAATGAAGTTTTTAAAGAACTAATCACATTTTAAAGGGTAACTAGGCTTACTAATAGCACTAGTAAGTTATTACAAATTTTTACAAATAATCAAGTTCATGAAGTAGTAGAAAATGCAGGATTTTTGGCAAAATGGTAAGTAAAGATTATTTGTTGATGATTGTGTTGGTTTTTACAAAAAAAAAATGATATGCTTGAAAGCATGGAAACCTCCATTTTTAGGGGAAACTATAGCAAAATTTTCCTAAAAATCCAAACATTTAGAAAAATATTTTTAAACAAATATTTACAAGTGTATTTTAAACCATGAGTTTGCTACAAAAACTTTGCCATAATTTTTTATATAAAAATACAATATTGGAGGTTGGTTTTCATAAATAAAAGTGACTAAATATGTATTTAGGAAATATATATTTAGAAGACACCATGTGTGTGATTATTTGTATATTTTGTGTATTAGTTATATTATTTTAGGATTTGGGATAATATAACACATCAACATACCAAGAATTACAATCCAAATTATTTACCAAAATTCCATGGAATAAATATACACATTCTACACAAAATATTGGTGAAACCGAACTATGGAATAAGACTTACAAAATATTATGGAAAATTCATTCACAAAGTATATTTTGGTAAATAATATTTTGAACACCAAGGAAATGAAAATATGATTTTTACAATTAATACAAGAATATATCATATTTTTGACAAAGAGAAAAATATTATTTTGGCAAGTATAAATATATATTTTTCTTGAAGTTTTTAGAAGAGATATATTATTTTTAAGAAATATATGTCTTCTTACACAAACATGAAATACAATATTTTCGGGTGAAATGTACATTTTCTCAAATAAATATGAAACATATCATTTTGGAAGAAAAAAAATGACTTTAAATATATTTTCTAAGTTAAGACTTGAAAATATATTAATTTTTGAACTTATGAGAAATTACAAATATTTTTGCCAAAGAAAGATTATAAATAATTTTTCTAAGTAATATTCCTTGAAATATATATTTTGGAAATATATATTGAATCTTTATAAAAGATAATATTCCGGAATAATTAATATGAAATCAAGTATAAAGAATACTTAATGGATACAATAAAAATACGTATTCTCATACGTATAAATACACACCGGAATACGACCCCAAAACATGACAAAAATATACAGGTATAAGATACCCCCATCCTTGGAAAGGAAATACAAATATAAATACTTGGGAAGTATTAAGTTAATATATATTGTTTTAACAATTATTCCAAAAATTTAATAAATATAATTTAGGTTAAAATATTAATTATTTTAACAAATAATTATGAAACTCGGAATAATCTCAAAGACACCAAAAGAATCGTAACTCAAAGACATTATACTAAGTCAAGGTACGACCCGTTCGCCTAATAAACATTAGTACGTTGTAGGTAGTCATGTTTATCCGAAGAGCTTGAGTTACTATCACACCCCGATATTTCCACGTATTACCGGTGGGCCCGGTGGGGAGTATCGTGACGTAGTTGATATCATCATAGTCAAACAACACAAATTTAAATGCACAGCGGAAGCAAAAGATAGATTTATTTCAACTGAATAAATTTTAATATTAAGTATCACGAAACAGATGAAACAGATCCACAGGCGGATCAAATAAAAAGGAAAACTGTTCAATAGACTTTGACATCTAGAGCTTGCGAGACTTGATTATTGATGCCTAGAGTAGCCAGCCTATTACGTATAGTACCTGCACTTAATCTTTTTGGAAAATACGTCAGTTTACACTGGTAAATACAACATAACTGACTCATTTTGAAAAGAGTTTGAAAATTGATTTGAATGCACTTCGGCAAAAATAGTTTTATAACTTGGGACAATTATTTAAAAATAATCTTATATACAGTTTTACTCATTTGTCGTCCATTAGGGCCGGTTTGTAGGGCCGGATTTAAGTTAACTGACACGCCACATGTATAATGCCCACGAGGTTGATTCCTTTAAGTGGGTTACCAGTTTTTACATAATGCATCTGTCAGGTGTACGCCTACACCCCGTGCTTAGGTCGTGGCCATTTCTTTGAATGATGCCAAGGATATCCGGGACATGGTCATTTAACCCCCAAAAGCCATACACCAAATAATACATATTAAACGGGTCATGTAAATACATTAATCACAATTCTATTTAAATGACTACACACACCCGACCAAGCAGTACTTTTATAGTACTGTATCCCAAACCCGTATAGGGAAAATAAGTTAAGAGTATTTACCTGAGCAAAGTATAAATCAAATACAGCAAGTGCACGTAGCTTTTACTAGGCTCCTAATCTGGAACGAAGGTTTTTAATAACCTATTAGAATCCTAACGGGTCTTTAGTTAAGCCTAGACTAAGACCGGTTAGTTTTCAAAAGGAAGATACGGTTCAAACGCATGATAAAGCGAAGACCGGTTTGGAATGTGGTTTTGACCCGGCAAGCTTGTATGCTTGTTTAATATGGGTAACTTAAACACATTCTGGCTTTTTGAGACAAAAAGATATGGTTTGACCCGTTTCGGCTAATATATGCAAACTAGTTACATACGCCGCTCCGAACACGGAAAGTGCGTAACGGGTAACCAAATGAGTCATATGCAAGTTTCCTAAGTTAATATGACTTTAATATGTTGTGAAATCAGTAAGATACCTTCTATTATGCCCCAAATGTATTTAAACTCAAATTATACCCCGTAAGGGCATTTTAGTTATTTAAAAGGTTATAAAAGAGTTTAAATATAATTCTGAGTATTGGGTCTGATATAATAAGTAAAAATACTTAGTTTACTAAGTTATATCAGTAGGGTATCATATATATGTGAAATATATCCTTTATAACCAAACTATGCATCTTAAGGGCATTTTGGTAATTTCACATAGGAAAAAAAGGTTAAAACTGGAAATCTGAGTTTAAGACTTTTTCTTACTGCTAAAGTGTAAAAATTTACATAAAACATTAGTAGGTATCAAGTCTATATATCTAAAATGGTTTTTATATATACTATGCGTTAAAACGCTTAAAAAGGCAATTTTAGAGCCATTTCTGGGTTTTCAAAGAAAAGCTGATATTTTAATTATTCCAGAAGGCTCAAAATACTTTATTTATCATATTGGATCAGTAGAAAAAGGTTTGGGGTCAAAAGGATTTGTAAAACTCATATTATAGCCCAAAAGGGCAAAACCGGCAATAACCGAATCAAGCTTAGAACTCTAGGTTATGCTCAATCTAAAAATAAATAAAAATCTCCCAAAATCCCAAAATATTATTTTATATCAGTGGGTAAAAAGTTTGGTATCAAAAATCGGGTTTAGATAGGCTATACGCTAATTATTCGGTTTAATTACTAAAAAGCTTTCTAATTACGCTAATGAGCATAACTCTTAATCTAGACCTCAAACTGATGTCAAATTTTAGGGACAAGTTTATAAATCAGTAGTGAAGGTTTCTATCCTTTCAGTTTTTTCAAAAATCACATTTTAAGGTGATAAGGGCGTAATAGTCAACATTTAAACATTTAACGGAATCATGCATATGAATCGGATAACTAATGAACCAAGTTGTATAATCTCAGAGGGTTATACTTATAGGTAACTTGGTCCTAATAAAGCTCTAAGGCATTCCTCAATCATGCTCAACCGGGTCAGAACTGAAAGTCAAAGCATAAGTCAAACTATACGACTTTCGGTCCCGGACCGAGCCTAAACTGAAAATTGTCGGGTTGAACATGTTTAGACATGTTCTTACATTAATTACCAAGTTATATGAGTGATAAAACAGGTTGCATAGCTTCTACATTGCTAATTATTCATTAATTTGAAAATAAGCTTCCTGTTTACTTTTTATAATCAAGTTTGACCCGACAATTGACCTACTTAGAGTGGGAATCAGAGGGTGCCCTTTTAAGGGTTTATTGCCCACATAATCACCAACTCATAGGTACTTTCAATTTGCAATTTGACTGGACAAATTAAGATTTATGAAAAGGTCAAATCTTAATTATGACGGTTTGACTTTACGCTAATAAACTAAGCAAAACTGAATTAAGAAAGGTTAAATACACTTACAATAGTCCTAAGCACGACTAATGATCACTAGGAAAGGTGCTTGAGCTCCAGGAACCTCCAGAAATGAAGTTGTGAAGCTTTCAAGTGAATGAGCAATTCAAGAACATAACTCATGGCCCTTATATAGGTTTCTTAGAGCATCAAGATTATTCCAACAAGGTCTATGAATGTTCCCTGATCATTCCAAGTGTCCCTAGGCTCTTAAAAACCATCAAACAAGCCCATAGAATTGAATACAAGGCTTCTAAGTCGGTTTAACTTGCTGAACTCGCAGGTGTGCATGATTTCTGCCCAGCACAGGCCGTCGCGTAGCGCTACGGCAAAAGGGGAGGTGCTCGCGCTACGCTAGCAAGTGGCTTACCAGTCACACAAGTTTCAAACAATTGCATTTCACCCCCTGGACCTATTAAACATGGTTTTCATTTCATTTCTTGCATTTTCACCCCCTTAACTTGACTTTTAAGGGCCCCATGACATAACCAAATATTGTTAAGTCCTTGGTTAACTTTGTGATCACCCGTAAGGCCTTAAATTTCAACGTTGACGCTTTTAACCCCTCGCATACAAATTTTATCATAACTTTCTCATATGATAACGAAACTTTGTGAAATTTTTATCACACATTCTCGTGAGTATAATTAATCATTACAAAACTTCGAGTTTGCTAAAAGGTCACTCAGAGGTATACTTTAAACATGTTGACACATTTAACCCCTGTAGTTTGTAATTCCTCACTTTCTTTCATATTTAGCTTCATATGATCCATGATATAATCGTTTAAGGGTATAAACATCATGTAGGGTTATTTTAAAGTATATTTATCCATTGTTGACACTTTGAACCCTTATATACACACAAATTACCCGTTTGTCAACTTTAGTCCCTCTTAATCAATCCTTTACACATTTTAAGTCCATGACACGTGTCGATATGTTATTAGACATGATTTTTTGAGGTGTTACATCCTCACCCCCTTAAAATAAATCTCGACCTCGAGATTTACTGAAATAAATGAGGGTATTTCTCTTTCATTGTGGACTCTACCTCCCACATGTACTCGGGACCTTTGCGGGCATCCCATTTAACCTTTACAATAGGTACATGCTTCCTCCGAAGCTTCTTAATCTATCGGTCCTCAATCGACAAAGGTTGCTCCATAAATTTCAAGCTCTCATCTATATGCACATCCGTATGTGGTATGACTAGCGATTTATCTGCTAGACATTTCTTAAGATTGCAGATGTGGAATACAATGTGAATACCACCGAGCTCCTCAGGTAAGTTTAACTTATAAGTTTAACCTATATACCTCGGGCTTAACTTACCTTTCTTACCAAATCGCATCACTCCCTTCCAGGGTGATACTTTAAGCAGAACTTTATCTCCAACCTCAAACTTCAGAGGTTTTCGCCTTTTATCAGCATAACTTTTCTGCCTATCCCTGGCAGCTTTCAGGCGGTCACGAATCTGGACAATCTTTTCCTATGTTTGAAGGACTGTATCAGGTCCTGATAATTGAGCTTCCCCTATTTCTGCCCAATAAATAGGCGTTCTGCATTTCCTACCATATAATGCCTCAAAAGGCGCAGCCTGAAAGCTTGTATGGTAGCTATTGTTATAGGAGAACTTGATCAATGGCAGGTGGTTATCCCAACTACCACCTAAGTTAATCACACATGCACGAAGCATGTCTTCCAAAGTTTGGATGGTACGCTCACTCTGCCCGTCTGTCTGCGGATGGTAAGCCGTACGAAATTTAAGCGCGTGCCCAAAGACTGTTGGAAACTTTTCCAAAAATGTGACGTGTATCTAGTATCTCTGTTAGAGATAATAGTCACTGGTATGCCATGCAGAGACACAATCTTATCTACGTACAATTGGGCTAACATGTCGGAGCTATATGTCTCTTTAATGGGTAGGAAATGTGTTGACTTAGTCAGTCTATCTACTATCACCCATATAGTATCATTTCCTTTCTTTGTCTTTGGCAACTTGGTGATAAAATCCATTGTCACCATTTCCCATTTCCAGGTGGGAGTTTCAGGCTGTTGTAGCAAACCTGACGGCTTCTGATGTTCAGCTTTGACTTGTGCACACGTCAAACATTTAGCTACATAGGCAGCTATAGACTTCTTCAAGCCTATCCACCAATAATTTGCCTTCAGATCCTGGTACATCTTATTAGCTCCAGGATGAACGGAATATTTCGAACTACGGGCTTCCTGGAGGATGACCTCCCGAAGTCCTCCAAAAACTGGAACCCATATTCCTCCATTTAACCTTAGGATTCCGTCCTTGCCATAGGATAACTGTTCTTCAGTTACTCCTAGCTTTTCATCAGGATAGTTAGCTTCTAGCACAGGTTCCTTCCGCGCAGTTAACAACCTTTCATTCAAACTATTCTTTATCTCAATGCTCTTGGCATTGATTCTTATGGGCTTGACCCTTTCCTTCCTACTTAAGGCATCGGCGACCACATTTGCCTTTCCAGGATGGTATCTTATTTCACAGTCATAATCATTTAAAGTTTCCATCCATCGTCGCTACCACGTGTTCAAGTCCTTCTGATTGAACAAGTGTTGAAGGCTTTTGTGATCAGAATAGATCACACACTTAGTTCCATACAAATAACGGCTCCACAGTTTTAGTGCAAATACAATGGCACCCAACTCCAAGTCATGGGTGGTGTAATTCTTCTTGTGCACCTTTAACTGACGTGATGCATAGGCAATGACCTTGCCTTTCTGCATAAGCACACATCCCATCCCGGTGTGTGACGCATCACAATATACTACAAACTCCTCTATTCCATCATGCAATGTCAACACAGGTGCATTGCTCAGCTTTTGCTTAAGGATGTCAAAGGATTCCTGCTGCTTAGGGCCCCAGCCAAACTTAATGTTCTTACGTGTTAACGAAGTTAAGGGCGCAGCAATCCTTGAAAAATTTTCAATAAATCGCCTATAGTATCCAGCTAAACCTAGGAAGCTACAAATCTCTGTAGGCGTCTTTGGCTCGTGCCAATTCATGACAGCTTCAACCTTAGCGAGATCCACTTGGATACCACGCTCACTGACCATATGTCCAAGGAATTGGACTTCACGAATCTAGAATTCACACTTTGAGAATTTGGCATAGAGCTTTTCTTGTTGAAGCAGTTTCAGAATGCAACGGAGATGCTTCTCATGGTCAGCTTGACTCTTCGAGTAAATGAGGATGTCATCGATGAAGACAATGACGAATTTATCTAGATAAGGCTTGCAGACGCGATTCATGAGATCCATGAATGCGGCAGGTGCATTAGTGAGCCTAAAAGGCATCACTAGGAACTCATAGT
Organism: Helianthus annuus; assembly: GCF_002127325.2. NCBI lineage: Eukaryota > Viridiplantae > Streptophyta > Magnoliopsida > Asterales > Asteraceae > Helianthus > Helianthus annuus. The sequence goes on from NC_035439.2 coordinate 6,045,473, forward strand.
GACCATAACGGGTCCTAAATGCAGTCTTGTGTACGTCTTCATCTTTAACCTTCAATTGATGATAGCCTGACCTCAAATCGATCTTAGAAAAGTAGCTTGCCCCTTGCAATTGATCGAACAGATCGTCGATCCTGGGCAAAGGACACCTATTCTTGATAGTAACCTTATTAAGTTCACGGTAATCAATGCATAGACGCATTGATCCGTCCTTCTTCTTGACAAACAAGATTGGCGCACCCCAAGGAGACGAACTAGGTCTAATAAAACCTTTGGCTAGCAAATCATCTAGCTGCGTCCTCAATTCCTTCATCTCTGTTGGTGCCAACCTATAAGGCGCTCTTGCAACAGGTGCAGCTCCGGGGATGATGTCGATCCTGAATTCCACTTGCCTATCTGGTGGTAAACCAGGTAGTTCTTCAGGAAAGACTTCAGGGTATTCAGAAATGACTGGAATATCTTCAATCTTGGGCTTCTGCTCGTCGACCGTTACTTGTTCCATATAAATAACACATCCCTTCTTCAAGCATCTAGATGCTTTGAGCATTGACACTTGCTCAGGCAGTCCATACTGGGTATCTCCCTGATTGATAAGCGACTCACCAGACGGAGTTTTAATCACCACTTGCTTCTTGTTGCAAACGATCTGGGCTTGGTTATTAGATAACCAGTCCATGCCTAAAATGATATCAAATCCGGCTAACTTTAAAGGAAGAAAGGATAAGGGAAAAGAGTGGTTCCTAATGGATATAACACATCCATCTAATATGGTTGAGGCGGTTTCTATGGTTCCATCAGCTAATTCCACCTCATATTTCACACTTAAGGTTCTAACAGGTAACTTTAACAATTCACAAAACTTATTATCTACGAACGACTTATCAGCTCCTGAATCAAAAAGTACTCTTGCATATACATCATTTATGAGGAAGGTACCTGTGATCACGTTGTCGTCCTGAATTGCCTCCTGTGCGTTCATTTGGAAGACCCTAGCATTGGTCTTCTTGGTTTCCTCAGGCTTCTTGGCGTATTTAGGGCAGTTAGTCTTAATGTGCCCTTTCTCGTTGCAGCCGTAGCAGGTAGCATCTTTAATCCTCTTGCAGTCAATAGTCTTGTGCTCTTTAGACTTGCACAACCCACATGCAGGTGGTCCTGATTGAGACTTGGTCTCAAGCCTGCATTTTTCAAAGTGGCGTTTTTGGCAAGTTGTGCACTTTGGCTTTCCTCAGTTCGTTGACTATTCTTTCCAGACCCAAACTTTCTAGAATCAGTGTTTCCCTTGTGCTTCTTCTCCGACACTCGTGAGTTATCCTCCTCACGCTTCCTCTTACTCTCTTCCGAGTTCTTGAGCGATCTTAGCCTGACCGCATCTAAAGTGAGGGATAATGATAGATCAGCTGCTGATCTAAAAGTAGCAGGTCTTGAAGCCTTAACACTGGCTTTGATTTCTGGGGCTAGACCCCTAATGAAGCGAGCAATCCTCTTGGGTTCTGGTGTCACAAGATAAGGAACCAGTCTAGACATGGTGTTGAAGCTTGTCAGATAAGCTTGGCAATCTAGGTTCCTCATTACTAGTGATAAGAAATCTGACTCAATCCTTTCCACTTCATGTTGTGGACAATAATTTTCTTTGATGAGAACAACAAACTGCTCCCATGTCATATTGTAGAGTGGGATTTTCCCAGCAGCTTGAATGAGAGATTTCCACCAAGCTAATGCCTCTCCCTTGAACGACTGGGATACATACTTCACTATATCCCTTTCAGCACAACCGCTAATATCAACAACAGTGTCCATTTCATCTAACCAAGTCATACAATCTATTGCCCCTTTCTCCCTAGTGAAATCCCGGGGTTTGCAGGAAACAAAGTACTTATAAGTACAGGACTTGGTACGCGCTCCATCATCGAACACTATCCTCTTGGATGGAACACTGTGTTGGTTTGAGGAATGTTCAACATTCTCTTTCTTGGGTTCATCTTTCTTAGAGGGCGGCTTGTTGTGAGCTTCTGAATGAGTCTTAGGAACAGACTTAGAGTGGGGTACTGAAGAAGTTCTACTATGCGTCCCACTAAACTCCTTGAATTGCTCCTCTACAGCTTTAGATACAGTTGTATCAATCAGTGTACGGAGCTCTCCTCTGGTTATATTAATCCTATCATCATCGTGGTTTTCCCGAGGATGACTGTTCACTTCCTCTGACCTAGCCATGTAGCTTTAATTGCTACATAAAATCAAACAAGGACAATTTTTATACGGAAGCTTATAGAGTTTTATCGTTTTCAACGATTTATTAACCATTGTTTTTAATACACATTTTAGTTAATTTGTTAAGTATATAATTATTCAGGATCTTTATCATAATCCTAAATTATAAGTTAATAATAGCACAATAAGGCCTAGTCACGTAGACAAGTTAAATTTATAAGCCCAAATTTTTATGGAATCGAGGCATTAAGGTTTGAATCAAAGTTCACTACCTTTTCTTGACAGGGAGTTGTAGGCTACCACTGTCTTTAGTCCTAGAGGACATTAATTATAGGCCGTGGGCATTTCATCCTTAAGGGATGATTATATAAATAAGGGAATTTGGAATAACCCAATTTAAAAATGACTTATGTGATTTTATCGAATCATATTTATCAAGCATGTTAATATGCTTTCAGATGTTTAACAAGGATTTGAATCTTTTGAATAGGTTTTACCATCTTGGCCATGTCTGCAACGACATTTGGGCTAGGTTTTACCTTTAAGATTCTCTTTAATACTTAACGCAGAACAATCCTAAATTGAGATGTTAACAAGGATCTGAATCTAATTGTGGAACTACCATCTTGGCCCTGTCTTAAGGTGACACTTGGCTAGGTTATTTTAAATAGGAATGTTATTTTAAATCTAACTGTTCCATTAAAATTTAAACAAATACATGGTTGCCCAAAACGGGACTTCTAACTGAAATGACTTGCCCATGTAGGGGCTAATCAGAAAAAAAAAAATCAAAGGAAACAAAATAAAACGAATTAGGATTAGTCCTATGTTCTTGTCTAGACTCAAGAATGTGCAACTGTGTAACTGAGATTAAACACAAAAGGCTAGTGTTTAATTCACTCAGTGTTGGCTCTGATACCAACCTGTCACACCCCGATATTTCCATGTATTACCGGTGGGCCAAGTGGGGAGTATCGTGACGTAGTTGATATCATCATAGTCAAACAACACAAATTAAAATGCACAGTGGAAGCAAAAGATAGATTTATTACAACAGAATAAATTGTAATATTAAGTATCACGAAACAGATGAAACAGATCCACAGGCGGATCAAATAGAAAGGAAAACTGTTCAATGGACTTTGACATCTAAAGCTTGCGAAACTTGATTATTGATGCCTAGAGTAGCCAACCTATTACGTATAGTACCTGCACTTAGCCTTTTTGGAAAAAACGTCAATTTACACTGGTAAATACAACTTAACTGACTCATTTTGAAAATTGATTTGAATGCACTTCGGCAAAAATAGTTTTATAACTTGGGACAATTATTTAAAAATAATCTTGTATACAGTTTTACTCATTTGTCGTCCATTTGGGCCGGTTTGTAGGGCCGAACTTAAGTTAACTGACACGCCACAGGTATAATGCCCACGAGGTTGATTCCTTTAAGTGGGTTACAAGTTTTTACATAATGCATCTGTCAGGTGTACGCCTACACCACGTGCTTAGGTCGTGGCCATTTCTTTGAATGATGCCAAGGATATCCGGGACATGGTCCTTTAACCCCCAAAAGCCATACACCAAATAATACATATTAAACGGGTCATGTAAATACATTAATCACAATTCTATTTAAATGATTACACACACCCGACTAAGCGGTACTTTTATAGTACCGTATCCCAAGCCCGTATAAGGAAAATAAGTTAAGAGTATTTACCTGAGCAAAGTATAAATCAAATACAGCAAGTGCACGTAGCTTTTACTAGGCTCCTAATCTGGAACGTAATAACCTATTAGAATCCTAACGGGTCTTTAATTAAGCCTAGACTTAGACCGGTTAGTTTTCAAAAGGAAGATACGGTTCAAACGCATGATAAAGCGAAGACCGGTTTAGAATGTGGTTTTGACCCGACAAGCTTGTATGCTTGTTTAATATGGGTAACTTAAACACATTCTGGCTTTTTGAGACAAAAATATATGGTTTGACCCGTTTCGGCTAATATATGCAAACTAGTTACATACGCCGCTCCGAACGCAAAAAGTGCATAACAGGTAACCAAATGAGTCATATGCAAGTTTCCTGAGTTAATATGTCTTTAATATGTTGTGACATCAGTAAGATACCTTCTATTATGCCTCAAATGTATTTAAACTCAAATTATGCCCCGTAAGGGCACTTTGGTCATTTAAATGGTTCTAAAAGAGTTTAAATATAATTCTGAGTTTTGGGTCTGATGTAATCAGTAAAAATACTTAGTTTACTAAGTTATATCAGTAGGGTATCATATATATGTGAAAGCTATCCTTTATAACCAAACTATGCATCTTAAGGGCATTTTGGTAATTTCACATAGGCTTAAAAGGTTAAAACTGGAAATCTGAGTTTAAGACTTTTGCTTACTGCTAAAGTGTAAAAACTTACATAAAACATCAGTAGGTATCAAGTCTTATATATCTAAAATGGTCGTTAAAAACGCTTAAAAAGGCGATTTTAGAGCCATTTCCGGGTTTTCAAAGAAAAGCTGATATTTTTATTATTTCAGAAGGCTCAAAATACTTTATTTATCATATTGGGTCTGTAGAAAAAGGTTTGGGGTCAAAAGTATTTGTAAAACTCATTTTATAGCCCAAAAGTGCAAAACCGGCAATAACCGAATCAAGCTTAGAACTCTAGGTTATGCTCAATCTAAAAATAAATAAAAATCTCCAAAAATCCCAAAATATTACTTTATATAAGTGGGTAAAAGTTTGGTATCAAAAATCAGGTTTAGATAGGCTATACGCTAATTATTCGGTTTAATTACTAAAAAGCTTTCTAATTACGCTAAAGAGCATAACTCTTAATCTAGACTTCAAACTGATATCAAATTTTAGGGATAAGTTTATAAATCAGTAGTGAAGGTTTCTATTCTTTCACTTTTTCAAAAATCACATTTTAAGGTGATAAGGGCATAATAGTCAACATTTAAGCATTTAATGGAATCATGCATATGAATCGGATAACTAATGAACCAAGTTGTATAATCTCAGAGGGTTATACTTATAGGTAACTTGGTCCTAATAAATCTCTAAGGCATTCCTCAATCATCCTCAACCGGGTCAGAACTGAAAGTCAAAGCATAAGTCAAACTATGCGACTTTCGGTCCCGAACCGAGCCTAAACTGAAAATTGTCGGGTTGAACATGTTTAGACATGTTCTTACATTAATTACCAAGTTATATGAGTGATAAAATAGGTTGCATATGTAACGCCCCAAAATCCGAATGTTTATATTTGCCGTGTGTTCCTATATGACACGTCATGAAATAAATAACTAGGCTATTTAACCTAGTTAAATGTATGGTAAAAATTATTAAAAGATGGAAGTAGTGCACATTATGTTAAGTGGCAAACATGAGGGGTTAAATGGAATAAGATGGAAGTTGAGTTATTAAAATGAAAGTTCAACACACACAAACACACACTTCGTGTGTGTTCACGAACGTTCAGGACCTCCAAAGAGCTCTAACCCTAAACTCAACTAAATCACCAAATTGAAGGATGATTCAAGGCTTAAATTCGCGAAGGAACATGGATTAATGATCACCAACACAAGGGAATCATAAGGTATGCCTTAAAAATTAGATTGGTGATCTTTCACGAAGTGGGTTTTAATGTAAATCGCGAATTCGTATGAAATTGGGTTTAGGTATGTGTTAGAATCATCATATAAAAGTTATATTATGTGCAATTTTGATTGTATCGATGAGTTGGGATAAAACCAACTTAGAAATTGTAAGAAGATGAAGTTTAGTGAAGATTTATGATGAACTATGTAATGTTGATGTTAAAATAGTGTTATAGAAAGTAGTTAGATGGATAATTTGATATAAAAATATGATGCTTGGTTATGATAATGATTTGTGAAAGATTATGTTAATGCATGGATGAACTAGGAAGAATGTGCTTTAATTAGTTGTATAATATGCACTAAATGGTGTACGCACACCAAGTGTATGATGAAATGTCTAAGTGAAGTTAAGATGTGAGATTGTATGAAATATCTTGATATATATGACTGAGATTAGGTAATGATGTAATTAGTAGTATACTAACGTGAAGAGGGTTCTTTAGATGGAACTTATACAAGAACTCGGGTTGAATGTATGTCTTGGGCAAGACTATGCATTAAGGACTTGTACGTTGTGTTTGACATCACTAGGTGATCATGTGGTTGTAAGCAAAATTGCATTGTGAGTAAGAAATGTATATAGTGTCATTGATATAGCATAAATGATGATACGGATACATGAGGATAAGCCAAAAGTTTGTATGATGAACTGTTGACTTTTGAAGGTCAACTACGCATAAGAAGCGTGATTTGGTTTGTTGTCGTAAAGGTAAGATTATAGGAAGTTGTATGGTACATGTTATGTTAATATGCGTTATTTGTGATTACATGATGAGTTTCATGAGTTTGAAAGGATATGAATTGGATTATATGTCATATGCTTGTTACTTATGACTAAAGAAAGTCAAAAGGGAAATATGCATTTGATATGATCGTTAACATGCGTAATCATGTATGCTAATAAGAATGTGATTGCGATAATGTGAAAGTATAGGGATCATATCAAGACGGATAAAAGCATAGAAGGTTAACGGATCAAAAGGAGACAAGATAACGGACACGAACTCGGACGCACGAGGTAAGTGATTTCCGAATCACTTCTTAGTTGTAAGTAAGGTTATGTTCTAGTTAATTAGGCATGATAATTGAAGTCAAATAAGAAGGGTTGTATGAAATTGATGATTTACGTTAAGTAGGCCGAATGGGTCAAAAATGTGGTTTTATTACTATACCGGAAGGGTGTTGTAAGTAATTCATTACGGTACTATAACCGGGTATGGGTAGAATTGTACATAAGTATTCTAACCAAGAATCGAAGACGCAAAATAATAGTCTAAAGACTCGGTTGTGAGTCATGGTTAATAGACAAACAATTTCTCATATGAAATTGTATTAACAAAGTTTGCTTTCGTATAAATGAATGACATGAATAGGTTTAACGCATACCGGGTATCGGGTGCATAAATCCCAAGTACAAACCTCTGATAATGTAAAAGTATTATAGTTATAACGTTTATGTAAGTCTTGGGTTAAAACAAATGAGTAGTTTGACGAAGACATGAACGGGTCGAATGAGTGAAAGCGGGTATATAAAGCCGAGAGCTATAAGTGAAAGAAATTTTATGTCATGAATTTCCGCTGCGACTATTTGTCAAATACGTGTATGGGTGTTACAAGTTGGTGTCAGAGCCCTGGTTTGAGCGAATTAAGTACGAGAAGATAAATACTTGAACTCAAACCTGTGTGCTCTTGTGATAAGGAACCCGTACAATCCATGACTCGATCAAGATCTAAAGGTAGAAATGGAATGAAAGCATGTATGTATACATTCATATAAAGAAACTAACGGTTTTGTATGTGCAAGGTAAGCATAAGTGTTTGAAGAGGATGGTCCGTGGATGCAGGATAGGATGAATACTAAGGCTGGCAAAGGTGTAAATAAGCTAATGAACCCCAGGTACACACTATTAATATGTATGGGTACCAATGTTGAAAGAAAAAGGAAGAAATCTCCTTGGGAGGGTAATTATTAAACGAAAGGCAATGATATGGTCTTGGGGAAATTTTAGAGATGTGCACGAAATTGAAACCCATTTCTCGGACATAAGGCGATGATTACACGAAGGACGAAACTAGTATGTGGATTGCGCACCTGGCTAGTACGCAAGAAGCATATGACGTTCGTGAGACCGTGGTAATTATCGCAAGTGTGTCCGGTAGAACTGGGTAACAGGTGGGCGTGCGGTGAAATGGGTAGTAAGACTCTCGGGAAATTGAGAATATTACGTAAGAGTGAAAAGTATGAGTGATAAGAATGAAGAATGTTGAATCCGTAAGAAAGTACGGATCATCAATGTATGAATGAAATGTTTGAATCCGCGAGACGGATTCAAAGAATGAAAGATATGAATGCAATGCTTGAATCCGCGAGACGGATTCAAGGAATGAAAGGCATGAATGAAATGTTTGAATCCGCGAGACGGATTCAAAGAATGAAAGATATGAATGCAATGCTTGAATCCACGAGACAGATTCAAGGAATGAAAGGCATGAATGAACTGTTTGAATCCGTGAGACGGATTCAAAGAATGAAAGATGTGAATGCAATGTTTGAATCCGCAAGACGGAGTCAAAACATAGAAGGTACGAAAGGTATGAATAATGTGTTCAAATCCGCGAAACAGATTTGAGGTATAAAAGAAGAAACTAGTCTACATAAGAAGAAGTCGATAGCTTGACCATGTTTGCGTCAAATAAGTCATATAAGTAAATGTAAAGTAAATGTAAAGCAAATGAACAAAAGAATGATAAGAATGAAAATATTCGAATGTGTAAGTAATTACGGACCGAACAAGTAAATATTCCTTAAGTGATATGATCTAAATTATGTTTAAACTTTCATATATATATATATATATATATATATATATATATATATACATATATATATATATACGAATATATTATGCAAATGTGTTGCATACAAGGATGGTCGAAAGGATAAATGGGTCATACGGGTCAGATGGCGATCGCCATTTGAACTCGGTAGTTAATGTGTTGATTTGTTAAGTTTATATTCATAGGTGAGCTTGATGAATGGACACGCAATGTCACTAATCGGAAAGGAATTATCATCGTAAGGTATAGATAATGAATCAATGGAATTTACTTCCGTCAGGTATGTATAAAAAGGGGTGTAACTTTAATAGGAGGTTATGACTCGACTAGCGATGGATGTGTTAGAATAGAATGTATATATACAAACCGTAATGCAAAATGTGGAGTGAATTTCAAAATGTTCATAATGATCGTCAGGTGGTATTGAACTTAAATGCTCGTAACTATGGAAATTCTGATAGAATATAAAAGACGGCAAATGTCGTTAAGAAATGCTAATTTTGATGCTCGTCTTGTTGGCCATGTTCATTTGAACAAGACCTTGTAGAAAAGATACACATGGCATAAATAACAACAGAAACCATGGAAATAATGCTTAGTCTTCGTGTTAAGTACGGATAAGTAAGTTTAAGAAGGGTGATTTTAGTTGTAATAATAAGTCTTTGAATGATTATAGTATGCGTATGATAATATATCGACCCCTCCTAAGAGCTTAAAGGTAATCAGAAGTAATGATAGTAATGGAATGTTTAGAATGGCTCATAGTGAACAAAATGAAAGATAGCATATGATGCATGAGTAGCATGAAATAAATCGATTTATTTCGATTAGTAAATATATGAATGTAATATGCTTAAATAGGAAGTTAGAAACAAGCCATAGACTTAGGTTTGTACGATTATATTTATTCATGAATAAGACTTTTGGCAAAGATCCCGAATGTATTTGTGTTGTATTGAACATCAAGAATGGATAGACGAAAAAGTAAGAGTAGTATTGGTCTACTAAGAATGAGAAAGGTTTCGGGGACGAAACCTTCTTTAAGGGGGATAGACTTGTAACGCCCCAAAATCCGAATGTTTATATTTGCCGTGTGTTCCTATATGACACGTCATGAAATAAATAACTAGGCTATTTAACCTAGTTAAATGTATGGTAAAAATTATTAAAAGATGGAAGTAGTGCACATTATGTTAAGTGGCAAACATGAGGGGTTAAATGGAGCAAGATGGAAGTTGAGTTATTAAAATGAAAGTTTAACACACACAAACACACACTTCGTGTGTGTTCACGAACGTTCAGGAGCTCCAAAGAGCTCTAACCCTAAACTCAACTAAATCACCAAATTGAAGGATGATTCAAGGCTTAAATTCACGAAGGAACATGGATTAATGATCACCAACACAAGGGAATCATAAGGTATGCCTTAAAAATTAGATTGGTGATCTTTCACGAAGTGGGTTTTGATGTAAATCGCGCATTCATATGAAATTGAGTTTAGGTATGTGTTAGAATCATCATATAAAAGTTGTGTTATGTGCAATTTTGATTGTATCGATGAGTTGGGATAAAACCCACTTAGAAATTGTAAGAAGATGAAGTTTAGTGAAGATTTATGATGAACTATGTAATGTTGATGTTAAAATAGTGTTATAGAAAGTAGTTAGATGGATAATTTGATATAAAACATATGATGCTTGGTTATGATAATGATTCGTGAAAGATTATGTTAATGCATGGATGAACTAAGAAGAATGTGCTTTAATTAGTTGAACAATATGCACTAAATGGTGTACGCACACCAAGTGTATGATGAAATGTCTAAGTGAAGTTAAGATGTGAGATTGTATGAAATAGCTTGATATATATGATTGAGATTAGGTAACGATGTAATTAGTAGTATACTAACGTGTAGAGGGTTCTTTAGATCGAACTTATACAAGAACTCGGGTTGAATGTATGTCTTGGTCAAGACTATGCATTAAGGACTTGTACGTTGTGTTCGATATCACTAGGTGATCATGTGGTTGTAAGAAAAATTTCATTGTGAGTAAGAAATGTATATAGTGTAATTGATATAGCATAAATGATGATACGGATACATGAGGATAAGCCAAAAGTTTGTATGATGAACTGTTGACTTTTGAAGGTCAACTACGCATAAGAAGCATGATTTGGTTTGTTGTCGTAAAGGTAGGATTATAGGAAGTTGTATGGTATATGTTATGTTAATATGCGTTATTCGTGATTACATGATGAATTTCATGAGTTTGAAAGGATATGAATTGGATTATATGTCATATGCTTGTTACTTATGACTAAAAAAAGTCAAATGGGAAATATGCATTTGATATGATCGTTAACATGCGTAATCATGTATGCTAATAATAATGTGATTGCGATAATGTGAAAGTATAGGGATCATATCAAGACGGATAAAAGCATAGAAGGTTAACGGATCAAAAGGAGACAAGATAACGGACACGAACTCGGACGCACGAGGTAAGTGATTTCCGAATCACTTCTTAGTTGTAAGTAAGGTTATGTTCTAGTTAATTAGGCATGATAATTGAAGTCAAATAAGAAGGGTTGTATGAAATTGATGATTTACGTTAAGTAGGCCGAATGGGTCAAAAATGTGGTTTTATTACTATACCGGAAGGGTGGTGTAAGTAATTGATCACGGTACTATAACCGGGTATGGGGTAGTGATGTGTGTAAAATGCAACATATAAATTACATCAAATAAGGCATAAAACTAACCCTTTTTAAGTACTAATGTTGGAAAAAGAGTGTTTTTGTCTTCCTTTTGTATTTTCAGGATTAAATGAGCTCAAATTAACAAAAGAAGCAAAAAGACAGCTAAATCTAACATAAATACAAGAAAAGGAACATAAGTGGAATGCCCGACCCCTCGACAGCATCCTCCCAAGCAAAACAGAGAAAGCAGAAGACTGAACACGCCCCGTGCTCAGCCAGCACGGGGCCGTGCCCAAGAAGCAGCAGAAAAGACAAACCTATAGAAGCTTCTATTGCCCACCACGGGGCCGTGCCCAGTGAACACGAGGGGCGTGGCGAAAGTACTGCAGGCGCATTAATTGTAATTGCGAAATACAATTAATGAGATTGTCAGACGGGCACGGGGCCGTGTGCAGCGGACACGGGGCCGTGCCCAGGCTTCTGTTCAGCCTATTAATAGGAGTGCTTGGTTTCATTGCAACTCATCCCTTGGCACACCACCTCTCTCACACTTCATCCACCACCCACCACCACCATAACACCATCATCCACCACCATCATCCATTGTCCATCATATAGTGTGTGAGTCGTCTCGGGATCCAAGATTGATCGTAAGAGTTCTTGACAATCATGGCCATGTTTGCCTAAGTCTCTTACATCACTTGGTGAAGACAAGTGTTTAGTATAATACTTTTTTATTTTTAATCTTTTGCACTTTTTATTTGGTTTTGTATTAATGACTTTAATAACTAGTTGCTTATGTTGAAGGTGACTTCTCCTTATCGTTTGTCTGTGGTGTCTTGGCATTATTTTACTGTCTATATAAAATAAAAGATTTTCACCATTCATATCTCCACGGTCTATATGGAGGTATGTTGGCTACCTAGTCGGGGGTTAAGGGAACGGTTTGGTAAGGGTCTTGCCCTTGTTCAGCGTTTAGAGGTCCTGCAAGGGACCTGGGTCAAATTTAGTAGGATCTCCTTCAATACCCATAGGTATTGGATGGCGGGGATCCAAACTCTTTGACCCCCTCATAAGTTAACTACTATTAATACTATAACCCGACTATTTAGGACTGTATCCCTGCTGACTCAGACTACTTAGTCGAGGGTAACGTCACCTCCAAAAGAGGGGCCTACCATAATTTGCATTAATAACTTAATTCATTATCTTTCAATAATCCGACCCTTTAGGATTGTATCCTTGCTGACTCAAACTACTGGGTTGAGGGCAACGTCGCCTTCAAAAGAGGGGCCTACTATAATAACTAAGATAATCTCTTAAACAAGTGCAAAAGTGCGAAATAATCAAAGGTTATACTAATACATGAGTCGGATCCAAGTGATTCATCTTGTCTATCTGTTTTTATTTTTATTTTATTTTTTAGCATTTAGTTAGTTTTTATTTTCTTAGCTTAAAAATCTTTTCTAACATTTTGATTTGGTTAGACGTTGAGGATAAACCGGTACTAAAAGCTCTTGTGTCCTTGGACGACCTCGGTATCTTACCAACACTATACTACGTCCACGATGGGTGCACTTGCCCATATGTGTGTTTAGTGTTAGTGAATATCGTGTTTTATAAATTTAAAACTTGGCTAAAAGTGTAAAAGGGGCTTAAAATATACATCTAAAACATATACACACTGACACGCATCAAGTTTTTGGCGCCGTTGCCGGGGACACAAGGATTTAAAGAAAGCTTAAAATCGACGGCCTAATCAGTTTTTCAAAACCTTTTTAAAACGCGCGCACATTTTTCTGCATTTTAGTTTAGTTTGCATTTACAGTAGCCTGAACACGGGGCTGTGCTCACTGAACACGCCCCCGTGCTGCATATTTTTAGTTAGATACCCAGATACAGAGATACACTGGGCCGTGCTCACTGAACACGCCCCCGTGCTGCATATTTTTAGTTAGATACCCAGATACAGAGACTGAACACGGGGCCGTGCTCACTGAACACGCCCCCATGCTCAACGAGACCAGTGACTTTAACTAAAACGCCCAGATACAGATTCTGTACACGGGGCCGTGTCCATTGAACACGGGGCCGTGTCCAGCTTCTGTTTCCATTTTTTTGTTTTTGTTTTCTGGTCTCGAGACTCAGTTGTGGTCTGTTGAGTGATCCCTATGGATCAATACTCAAGAGGTTACAACTACACCTATGAGGAGGATGATTATATGAGAGACTATTGCACTAATTGTAGTAACCCGCACTCGGTACAATATTGTAACTTGTTTCAACCGTCCACTTCATACAACCACTATGAGGAACCCAGGTACGAGCCATCAACTTCATACACATCCTATGAAGACCCAAGGTATGAACCTTCTCCCTCATACTCATACTTTGAAGAGTCAAGATATGAGCCACCACCTTCATACACTTATTATGAGGAACCATGGCGTGAACAACCCACCTCATATGAGTACTATGAAGAACAAAGTTACGACCCTTATCCATTATATACTTATAATGAAGAACAATGGTGTGAACCATCTACTTCATATGGGTACTATGAGGAACCAAGGATCGAACAACCGGATTCAAGCTTTAAGGATCCCGATCCTTTCTCTATCACCGAAGTGACCGATAGGATATTAGAACACATTAAAACTATCGAACGTTGCATAAAAGAATTTCGCGCAAGGGAAGAGGAGTCCCGCGCAAGAGAAGAATTAAATTGTAATGATAACGTGGAGATAGTTGAAAACGTAAAAATGGAAGAAAAAATAAGTGAAAAACCGACACATGAGTTAAACAAGGAAAGGGGTGAGGTCGATAACGTTAAACTACAAGAAGAGTCTAATTTTGAAGAAATTAATCTCTTGTCACCTTCTTTTGAAAATCATTGTTTAGTTACCCCTCATGCTAAGTTTTTAAAAGAGCTAAACACTAATACTAAAATTGAAGAAATGGTAAGTGTTAAGTTAACTAATGATCAAACTTCGCTAATAAAAGAAGATCCTTTTGAAATTAACATTACACCGGTTCCATGTTTCTTTCAAAATTCATTTATTAGTAATATCACCATTGATAAAGATCTTTGTGTTAACATAATGCCTAACTACATTTTTGAAAAGCTAAGTATTAGTGATTTTGCTCCACTTCAAATACCCGTTTTTCTATCCGATCGAAAAGTAATAAAATCAATCGGTGTAGTTGAGGATGACTTTGTCATCCTCGATGACGCTCCTCTAGTCTTGGGAAAACCTTTTGTAAAAACTCATGAAGCTTTGAAAAACCAGAAATTTAACAATCTACCTCTTCAATTAGGGGCATTCAAAAGGAACATAGATCTTGAGCGTTCAATGAAATATCCTTTTGGCAATAATGACCCCCTAATTGAAGATGAAGATGAGCCACCCGATACAACTGAATAAGATGACCACTTTGTTGAAGAAGAGGTCGCCATAGAACAAACCTTTAAGGTTCTTGACCTAGATGAGCCACAAAATAAGGTGTCTCCTAAAGACCCACCCTTTGAGCTCAAAGAACTCCCTAAAGGTTTGGAATATGCTTTTCTAGACAAAGGTGGTAATTTACCTGTAATTATTTCGTCTAAATTAAGTAGCGTAGAAAAAGAAAAATTAGTTAATCTTCTTAAAAAACACAAAAATGCGATCGCTTGGAAGCTTGTAGATATTAAAGGAATACATCCTTCCATGTGCACGCACAAAATTTTAATGAATGATGACTACAAAACATTAATACAACCACAACGAAGAGTAAATCCCAATGTGCAAGAGGTGGTTAAAAATGAGGTCATCAAGCTACTACGCCGGACTAATCTATCCTATCTCCGATAGTCCCTGGGTAAGTCCCGTCCAAGTAGTCCCAAAGAAAGGAGGCATGACGGTAATAACTAATGAAAAAAAATGAATTAATACCGACAAGAACCGTCACAGGATGGAGAGTTTGTATAGACTTTAGACGATTAAATGAAGCAACAAGGAAAGACCACTTTCCTTTGCCCTTCATTGATCAAATGTTAGAACGACTATCCGGTCATAAATTTTACTATTTCTTGGATTGTTTTTCAGGTTACTTTCAAATCCTGATAGCACCTGAAGACCAAGAAAAGACGACTTTCACATGCCCCTACGGAACTTTTGCCTATCGACGCATGCCATTCGGTCTATGTAATGCACCTGCAACATTCCAACGTTGTATGGTGGCCATTTTCCATGACATGATAGAAAAGACAATGGAAGTCTTCATGGACGACTTTTCTATCTTTGGAGACTCATATGACCAATGCCTCGATAACCTTGAACGAATGCTATCCCGATGTGAGGAAACTAACCTCGTCCTTAACTGGGAAAAATGCCATTTCATGGTAACAGAGGGAATAGTACTCGGTCACAAATTCTCAAGCGAAGGAATGGAAGTTGATCGAGCAAAAATAGAAACTATTTCTCGATTACCTCCACCATCCTCCGTTAGAGCAATCAGAAGTTTCCTAGGGCATGCCAAATTTTATAGAAGGTTTATCAAGGACTTTTCGAAAATTTCAAGACCTCTAACAAAATTACTTGAAAAAGATGCACCTTTCATCTTTGACAAGGAATGCAATCAAGCATTTCTAACCCTCAAGGAAATGCTAGTCAATGCACCTATCATGATAGCCCCTGATTGGAAATTTCCTTTCGAAATCATGTGTGATGCAAGTGACTTTGCTGTTGGAGCAGTCTTGGGACAAAGAAAAGAAAAGCATTTCCACCCAGTTTATTATGCTTGTAAAACACTTAACGATGCACAAGAAAATTACACAACTACTGAAAAAGAGTTACTATCTGTGGTATTTGCTTTTGATAAATTCCGTTCTTACCTTGTTCTTTCTAAAACTGTAGTCTATACAGATCATGCAGCTATCCGATACCTCTTCAAGAAACAAGAGAAAAACCCTGTTTGATCAGATGGATTTTACTCCTCCAAGAATTCGACATTGAGATCAAAGACAAAAGAGGAGCAGAAAACACTGCTGCAGATCATCTTTCACGCCTAGAAGACCCAGCTTTGGAGGCAACCAGGGACGAACAGATCAACGAAAAATTTCCCACAGAATCCTTGGAAATGGTGGAAAGCAGACAAGAACCATGGTATGCCGACTATGCTAATTACTTAGCTAGCGGTATAGTCACCAAAGGATGGCCGCATCATCAAAGAAAAAAATTCTTCGCTGATGTAAAGCATTACTTTTGGGAAGACCCTTATCTTTTCAAAATGTGTGCCGACCAACTCATCCGAAGGTGTGTCCATGGTGGTGAAGCACGAAGAATTCTCCGTCATTGTCATGAAGGTCCATACGGAGGACATCATGGTGCCGCTAGTACCGCACGAAAGGTATTTGATTCAGGATTTTATTGGCCAACCATTCACAAAGATGCCCAAGATCTTGTAAAGACATGTGACGCTTGCCAAAGATCAGGTAATATTTCTTCCAAGAACGAAATGCCCCAGAATGGCATTCTCGTTTGTGAAATTTTTGATGTGTGGGGGCTCGATTTCATGGGACATTTCCCACCATCAAAGGAAACAAATATATACTTGTGGCGGTTGATTACTTGTCTAAATGGGCAGAGGCCGAAGGTCTTCCAACAAACGATGGAAGAGTAGTGGTGAAATTTCTGAAAAAATTATTCTCTCGTTTTGGAACACCAAAAGCTTTGGTAAGTGATAGAGGTACCCATTTTTGCAACCATCAACTCGAAAAAATCTTAACAAGATATGGGGTCTATCACCGGGTCTCAACAGCGTATCACCCTCAAACAAATGGACAAGCCGAAGTGACTAACCGAGGTTTAAAACGAATACTTGAAAAAACCGTAGGTTTAAATAAAAAGGAATGGGCTGATAAATTAGATGGTGCTTTATGGGCTTTTCGAACTGCTTATAAAGCCACTATAGGCACAACCCCATATAAGCTCATCTATGGAAAAAGTTGTCACTTGCCAGTAGAAATAGCTCATAGGGCCTACTGGGCAATAAAAAGCGTAAACTTAGACTTAGAAACTGCAGGTAAGAATCGATTCTGTCAAATGAATGAATTAGACGAATTAAGAAATTATGCATACTCTAACTCCGAAATTTATAAGGAAAGAATGAAAAATTTACACGACAAATATATTAAGCCTAATGAATTTCGAGTAGGAGACCGAGTTCTGTTGTTTAATTCACGACTTCGATTATTTCCTGGTAAATTGAAATCTAGGTGGTCAGGACCTTTTTCCATCACCCATGTTTTTCCTCACGGTGCAGTAGAAATTAAAGCTCGAAATGGTATTCCATTTAAAGTCAATGGCCAACGGCTGAAACTCTACCGAGGATCCATTGAGGATGAAGAGGAAGAGATCTCACTTCAAACGGTTAACGAATGAAAAGCACCCACATCATACCTGATATGTTACGGACAAGTGAGTATACATCGAAACCGGTAAGTCTTCTAACCATGTTTTCGGAAAAATGGGCACTCACACGAGCTATATATATATATATATATATAATAAAATTTTGCTTGACACGAGGCCGTGTCCGCTGGACACGGGGCCGTGTCGACGCAACTGTCGGGATAAAACCCTCTTTTCCTAACAGTTACCTCATTCCACACGCCCCGTTTTGCCGAAAACGCTCTGGTTCAAGGCGATTTTCCGCAGATTTCCAACGTTACCTCCACGTTTAACAACATCAAGGTATGATTCTATCATCATTAGTAGTTAGATTAGTTACTTGCATGTAGTTAAACATCAAAAAATTTGGGGAAACATCTAGGGTTCTTCAAGTTCATCCGGATCGAACTTCAAATTTTTGATATAATCTGTTAGTGTTAGTTTAGATTAGTATAATAGAAAGTAAATACACTTATATTGTTGATAGATTTGCCCGATTTCTCACAAAAACCTCAAACCCTTGTTTTTAAACCGAAAAAGATGAAATTGAAACAGTAAACGGGTTATTTTGGGAAAAACAGCACTTGGGGTTTCATTTTCGGGGGAAACCGCACCTACTTGGCTAAAAAATTTTCAGATTTTCAGGACCGGGATGAAAAATGAGGTTTTTGAGTAACAGACGTCTGGACACGGGGTCGTGCCCGCTGAACACGGGGCCGTGTCCATCCCACTGTTTGCAGTTTCTTTTGAAAATCTCACTGTTTCGTGCTAACTTTTGGTGTATTCTTTCAGATGTCGAAGTTCACAAGGTTTAACGCGAATGAGCTCGACGCTAGGGCAAGATACGAGTTACTTTAAACAAGGCCTGAGGAGTACCCCAGACAAGCATGCACGGACCTGTTAACCTTGGTAAACCAGCTGGACCGATTCAACAACATCGTTACGGGACCACTAAGAGTTGCATTAACCACTCGGCTTCGATCGGTGCATCAGTGCACCATGGAGTTCTATAGTACTTTTACCTTCACTTCAAGGTGTGACCCATTCGATATTGAAGGGGTTGCATTTCGATGTGGTGGGACAAATTACTCAATCTCTATGGCACAATTCGGGTCAACAGTGGGACTATATGCGGAAGAAGATTCGGGGAACGAGGAAAATACCGGGGGATTACGAGATTTGGATGAAAATGAACGTCAAGCCGCATGGGCCCAAATCGGTGAAGGAATCTACAACCCTAGCAGCACTAAGAGTATTAAGCTAAGGGACCCACTTTATCGCTACATTCATAGGCTTCTCGCTTACTCTCTTAGCCAGCATCACGACAGTAGTGGCGTTGTGGGGTTGAAAGATTTGGTAGTCCTTCACTGCATCCACAACCGAAGGGCCCTCGATGTTGCATACCTCCTACTGCGAAACATGCATCTGAACCGCCTTGCTCGTGCTCCAACACCTATCTTCTTTGGAGGGTGGGTGTACCGCCTCTTTAAGCACTTCATGCGCATCCCTAGGTCCTTTGAAAGGAGCCCATGGTCGGGACGAGTTGACTATCACATCTGCCAAGCCATGAACTTACTTTATGAGGCGGAAGACGGGTCAGTGAGCTTTCAAAGGATGCAAGGCCATGCATGGAACCCACAGGAAGCCCTAGTTCTTCACGCTCCACCTCCTCATTACCAATATCAACCCATGGTGATCCGGGTCAATCCTCCTCACAAGGAGGCGGTTTTCCTAACTTTCAAAGTTTACATGATCTTTTGCAGGAAAACCTCATGTGCATCAGGAACACCTACAACCTTGCCAACAATACATACCACCGGGTCGGAGCTATCGAACGAAACATCAACGATATACAAGACGACATCGGCAGCATCCGGGAGTATATGGCGGGTCATGGGGATGGAGGTGATGACAGCGATGAGGACATGGACTAGGGGGTTGAAGGAGCAGGACCGGGTTGATGGCAAGCCCTCAGGTTAAAGTCCCTTTATCTATCGAAACAGTTTGCGGCCTGCGTGCCAAGTGTTGAACAATTTACTTTCCTTAACTACTTTTATTTTCTGCTTTATTTTTCTTTTACTCTATGCTTTGAACGATTAACTATGGTAAGTTAGGATGTTGGTATTGCTTGGTGTGGTATTAAGTGATGAAACAGGTACAAACCAAGGCTTAGAGTGCTAAGCATTAGCACTCATGAAGCCAGGATGGGAAACCAAAAGGAGGAACCTATTTTTCAGGCTTACAGACTGTCCACACGGGGACGTGTCCAGCTGACACGCCCCCGTGCTCACCTCCCAGACCTGCTCTTTGGTTACTTTTCTGCAGATTTTTGCCAGACACGGGGCCGTGCCTAGCCAACACGCCCCCGTGTCCATCTTCTGTAAGTTTTCATTACTGACAGTTCACCACGGGGTCGTGTCCAACGGACACGGGGCCGTGTCCAGACTGCCAGTAACATAAATTTTTGCTTTAAACACCATGTTACACACTCAATCAACCTAAAAATTTATTTTTTGGACACATTGAGGACAATGTGTAATTTAAGTGTGGGGGGATGCTAAAAGCTTGAATTTTGCGAGTCCTAATTACAAGCCTTACACAAAACTCTATTGGAACTGCTAAACACCCCAAATTTTTTCAAAAACTTTTCATTTTTTTTACTTGTCTTGATTTAATTTGGGAATAACAAGTTCTAAAAAGGTTATATTTTTACAAGTTTACAACCGATAACATCGTGATAAAAAGAACCAACATAAGAAAATTATGAAACGGCATGACAAGCTTAGTTAAAATTCGATTATATATATTTGATCACAAAAAAAAAAAACCCATTCCCACAAAAAGTGAGTTTTGAGCCTTTATTGAGCATATAAATATACATCTTTAAGCTAAATGCTCATTTTTCATTTCTTGTGTGAATAGCCGCTTGGTTCTTACGAATCTAGAACTTGCCACGACAATTCATTCCCGGTCCTTACCAACTTAAACCCAAGTAAGTAAATGATGGAAGCATTAGGACTACCCCTTTTTCTTTCAAAACCATTATTTTTATTTTTCTTTTCACCTACCAAAAAACTCCCCCTAGTTAACCCCTTTGAGCCTAAACCTTTTCATTTCTTTACCCTAAAACCTGTTTACCCACCAAAAACCCTTTCCATTTTTACCCTTTATTTTAGTAACAAGCTCGGTTTTCGTGTGACAAAAAAAAATGAAATGAAGTTAGAAATAAACAAACAGAGCTCTTAAAACAAAAGCTTGTTTGAAGAAATACTTCATTAAGAATAAAAAGTCACTAAAACAAAATGTTTTACGAAAACCGACACTTTTTACGATTTTCGCCCTTTTCTACTAACCACTAACCCAACTACCCACCTTTAGCCCAAGCCTTTACCCAAAAAGTCCTCTTGATATTTACAAAGGTAAAAAGTTAAAGAGGAGGATGATTGATTGCTTGGCAAGCCTATGGTAGGAATAAGTTCCATGCCGCTCTCGAGTGATTCACTAAAAATACACCTTCGGCCGAGTGTGAGTGATTTCTCCCGTGAGGTATGTGAACTTGTATATAAATGGAATTTTAAAAAGGCATGTTATGCCCAAATAAGTAATCTCTCTTATGAAACGTTCTAAATAAATCATAACGAATAGGATTGTAAATAAATAAAAATAAAACCCAATAAAGATCTTGGATTCCCGACACTCTATGACAAGCCAAAACCTTCTCTTCTACCCATTCCATTTGGGAGTGTAAGCCACATATAAAAGAGTTTTGCTTGAGGACAAGCAAAAAATTCAAGTGTGGGGATATTTGATGTGTGTAAAATGCAACATATAAATTACATCAAATAAGGCATAAAACTAACCCTTTTTAAGTATTAATGTTGGAAAAAGAGTGTTTTTGTCTTCCTTTTGTATTTTCAGGATTAAATGAGCTCAAATTAACAAAAGAAGCAAAAAGACAGCGGCGTTGGTTCACCAAAAACAACTTTAAGTGGTGAGAAGATGCAAGAACCTCAACCAAGTTCATCAAGTCATCATTCTGGATATCATTCATCTTCAAAGTCAAGTTCTGATGAAACTGAAGAGATTCTGTGCAACATTGCTCTTAAATTGAAGAATTCTCCTGCAATGAGCATCAATGCAGCAAAGCAGCAGATGAGTTTCCTTGCATCTGTTCTGGAGTCATATGAAGGTCTCGTAGCTGGAAAAATTGGAAATTCTGAATTGACCAAAGAAGACTACGACCAGATTGATCCGGAAGAGATGGAGCTCATTGACATTCGTTGGTGTTTGGCTAGTTGTATTCGAAGAGCTCAGAGGTATATGGAGATTACCGGGAAACAATCTCTTGGAGGTGCGTCAACGAAGCTTGGATTCGATAAATCCAAAGTGACCTGCTTTAGATGTAAACAAAAGGGTCATTTCAAAAGAGAATGCAGAAATTCTGAAGTTGCTGAAGCAAATGAACGTCCTTTCAACGATGACTATTATCGAAAAGCTATTTATCATTGAAGCAGAGAAGAGCCAAAGTTGATTGAAGATAAACCAAAAGAAAAATCAAGAGCTTGTGCTGTAATTTACGAGGATGAAGGTTTTGACTGGAGCACAGTTCTTCCAGATGAAGATCGTCCTAAAGATCCTTCTGTAATAGCTCATGACAGAAAAGCATCAAAGACTCCGCATTATGTTTTTGTTGCTGAAATTCAAGATGAAAACAAAGAGAAAGACACTGCTGAAATCCGTGAAGAAAAAGTTGAGATCAAAGAGAGAACTCGAGAAGAGATCTTGAGTGAGAAGACTTACAGAGAAAGAAACGTGGTCTACAACAGAATGGATGACATGCAGGAAGAGTATGAAATTGCTGTCAGCAACAGAAGATGGGATGCAAAGAGAGAGTGTTATTACAACAGAGATGGTGAACCGGTTGTTCCAAAGAAAGACATAATCTTTGATGATGTTCTTCTCGTTGTCCCGTTGAGAGCTGAATACTATAGCAATGTGATGAGAGATGACACATATGCTAAAAGGAATGAAAAGGAGATCAGATATGCCATGTTATCATGTCTGAGAAAAAGGGATGAAGAGAGAATGAAGAAGAGTGTTGAAGAGATGGTGAACAATCTGAAGAAGGTTGCTGAAGAGATTGAAACAGAAGCTGTTGAAGGTGAAGCTGTGAAAGAAATCAAAGTTTTAAATGTCGATGAAGTGAAAGAAGAAGTTGAGGTGAATGAAGAGGTTAAGAAAGCTGTTACTGAAGAACAGCAGATTGAAGTAGAAAAGAAGAATGAAGTTTTGGAAGCTGGTGATGCTGGTGATGAAGTCAGGGTTGAAGAAAAGCTGAATGAAGCTGATCAAAAGCAAACTGAGACAATTGCAACAAACATCGAGGTGCCAATCACTGAGGTACATTTTGATTCTGAAGTCTTAAAACCAATTGAACAGTGCAAGAAATGCATGGAACCGTGCAGAGCTTGTACTGAAAAAGATGAGCAATTCAGAACAAGAGATCTTGAATTCACAAAAATCGAAAACATTTTCAAAGAAAAATGCAAAGAAATACTAGAAAAAGAAAAAGTTTTTAAAGAAAATGATGAAAACTTTCCGAAAAATGTAAAAAGATAGAAAAAGAAAATGAAGTTTTGAAAGAAAATGTTTCTAAAATGACAGAAGAGTATTCTCAAAAAGAAATTGCTTGTCAAGAAATGAAAAAGGAATATGACTCAATGAAATTAGCATATCATATTACGAAAGAGTCATATGAGAAAGTGAAAGATGAAATGAAATATGCTCAATCAAGAATGAATTGTCTTTCTGAAACAACTAAAGAGCTTAAATGAATGTATGCTATAAAACAAGATGTTGTTAATTCTTATATTGAGGATGTTGCTAAGTTAAAGCGACAGATTGCTGATTTAGAACAGGATAACAACAAGTTAAAAAGTTACCACGTGTCGTCATATGTGCCTGAACGAATTTTCAATATAAAACCGGGAGATGGTGAGTCTGAGCAAAACAGGAAAGGCATTGGCTCAGAGTTTCATCAAGTTCCACCACCGGAAAAGTTTGCATTTTATGATGAGGAAAAGGTCGAAAAAGCTTTCAACATGGTAGACCAATTACCAGACAACATTGACATAACCTATTCCAAATCTGATGATTCTCATGATTCAGAGGTGGTAGGTAAAGTCGTTGAAAGTGTGTTGAAAGAAGAGTCGATTGTTACAGGTAAATCTGAATCACAGGATGAAGATGAAGGAAATCTTCATGATGGATATCTGAAAAACACAAAATCCGAGAAAAATTTGAATGATGATTCAAAGGGATTGGTTTATATCATGATTGGATCAGACAAATTATTCTTAGATGTTGTATTCCCGATTCAGAATGTGATTTCAGAAAAGGTTGATAAAGTTTTCAAAATGGTTGAGATTGAGAAGTCTGAGATTTCAAAGTTTGTCGATAAGAGTTGTAAAGTTTCGTATAACAAAGCTGGTTTCAAAAAGAAGAACATGAAGGCTGGGTTGGGTTATAAGAAGGAACAGAATCGAAACAAAAATGAAACGCCAAATTATCGGGCAAAAATGAGTTTTGTTCAAGGAAACAGTTTAGCTGAGGAAAAAGAACTCAAAATGAGACAGTCTAATGATGAGTTCTTTGCACAAAAGAGAAAGCAACAATCACAGGTCAAAGATGTGTCCATGAGAACATGTTTCAAATGTGATCAAAAAGGACATCTTGCACGCAAGTGTCCAAATCTAAAACCTGTGGATGTTGACAACAAGAAGAATGATTCTGAGAGACAAAAATTTGAAAATGTGAGACAAAGGTCAACCAGATTTGATTCAAAACAAACTTGGAGGTACAACAAAAACAAGTTTGCTTTGACTCAAAATTGGAAATCAGACCAGAACAGGTTCGATTCAAGACAGACCTGGAATACTCACACACCCAGATTCCGAACAACACAAAGTTAGAAAACATCAGTTGATATGACAAAACCCCAAGAGTTTTGGAAACCAAAAATTGTTGTTCAAAAAGATTCATATTTTTACAAACGTTGTACACCGAAAGGTCAAACATGGAGTGTTAAGAAACATGTTGATTCGGTAAAAGATGAGAAAGTTGGAGTTAAAATTGAGAA
Organism: Helianthus annuus; assembly: GCF_002127325.2. Taxonomy (NCBI): domain Eukaryota; kingdom Viridiplantae; phylum Streptophyta; class Magnoliopsida; order Asterales; family Asteraceae; genus Helianthus; species Helianthus annuus. Next base: position 6,070,462 of record NC_035439.2, read on the forward strand.
AGTTTTTTGTGAAAAATGACAAAGAATTTCCAGCATTGAATGAAAATTATTGTGTTGAAATGCCTAAGGTTCAACAGACCTGGGCTAAATTGTTCAAGTAATTCAATTAGTTGAATGTGCAGGTGCTCAAGAATACCAAAGACTGTGAAAATGGAAATTGGAGCAGCCTGGCACATGCAGAGGAAGCAGACGCTGCTGGACCCTGTGTTGTTTGAAACAGGGAGTTTGTTTGTTTGTCTGTACATAAATAAACAATATTTCAAAAACTCTATAAAATTGAAAAACTAAAAATTCAAAAATATGTTTTTAGTTTGTTAAAATTTGAAAAACCAAAAATATGTTTGTTTTTAATTTTTTGTCAAAAATAGAAAATTACAAAAATATGTGTTAATTGAACACGCCGAAACCCTCACGGCTGAACAAACATGATTACTTTCACCAGATTGTAAAACGGTTTTCAAACTGTAAAAATCAATGTGTTGTAAATCATGGGGGTAATTACTGTTTTTAGTGTAATTCAGTGCACAGTTAGAAGAACATGGATGGCGAGACAAAGCTATCAGTATTGTGTTGTCAAATTTCCTTTAATGGTTTTGCATTTTAGAGGGAGAAAATTTGTTAGAAAATACAAAAACATTAGAAAATTTGATAAATACAAAAACATGATAAAATTCAAAAATTGAGTTTTTGCGTGAAAAGAGGAAATGATAGTACATCAGTAGACAGTTACAGTATGCTAAAGAAATGTCATGATTAAATAGTGTTAAACAGTCTCACTGATGATATGCCGATAGGTTTTTATACATTTAGTAAACTTTTTCGGGATATAAACCTAAATTCAAACACTTGCTTATTTCGTGGGGAACACTGCATGGATATATAGGTAACCCCTGAAATCTCGTTTGAAAGGTCTCGTATTCTGATATACTAGGTCTTTATGCTCTATGATGTCTGGGGTATTATTCCGGGACTTCTGCTGAATGGAAGTTCTGACCTAGTCCTTGGATAATACTTTCTGCTGATGCTTGAAACATAGCATAAACCCTCAGCATGCAGATGAAACAATAAAATTGATAGTCGCTGCTGTTGTAACTAAAAGATCCTCTAAAGGGGACATACCTTAAAGTCGAAGCTGATATCTCTCTGCGCATACGGAAGTATCGACCTGAGATCCCTCGGCCCTCGCATACCTAATTTATGAACAGATATCATTGTAGTATTCTCACCTGTAAGACTGAATATTGGGATTCTGGATATGGGAGTATATTCAAGAGGTGGGACACATGAATAAGTTTAAGTCTTAAAACATATAATCCGTATCCTGAATCAGTTGAAATTTGTGTGAAAATTTAAGTGGATTAGTATATCGACAATCTAAGTGAATTGTTTAATTCTTAATGTGTAACTAAGCTCAACGGTACTTGTGACTTGTCAAAAACTGATATGATCCTCTGACGCATACTCAAACAAAAATATTATCTGTAAATATGTTTGTACATATTTCTTTACTGCTTTATATTTTGAGAAAATACAAAAAGATTTTGATTTCTGCTTTATTTTCGACAACCATTATCTGAGATACTGAGTTTCAAAGTCTATGTAAGCTGATTGTGTTTCTGAAAATAAAACAAGTTCATTAATTTGAAACTTGAATTTAAAATCAAAAATTTCAAAAACAGTTTGTGATATATCCAAGGTCATTAATTTGGACTTGGATGATTGACTGTGAGGGAGTTGGATTCGTAAATGTTGTTAAATCTAGAAAGATTGTTGATACGGGGAGTATTTTAGAAAGTTTGAATTGCCAGATTACGATATCTGGAAGTTTAAAATGTTGTTACTTATAAATGTTTGAAAGTTGCAGATGTTATTCCAGACTACGATCCCGAGAGCAGAGTCTAAGGGGGAGTCTGAAGATAAGTTTGAAGTAAAGAAAAGTGTGTAGATGGAAAGCTAGGCGTCGATCCCAAAGCACGGAAGCTTGACGAAAGGGAGAGCCTGAAGCTGATAGAAGAGGAGAAAGATTGTTGGATGCTTACATTGTTACAACTTGAAAGAAAATACAGGATGATCAATACTGAAGAGGTGCAATGAAAGAGAATAGTCACTGAAGACTTCGTCAATATCCGAGGGGGAGTCTGTTAGTGCATTACGTCTATTGACTTCGTCTTGTATCATGTAATAGAATAGGATAGGTTAGGATATCCAGTGCACGTGTTTCGAAAAACGATGTTTAGATGTTAAGGAAGAGGTTCCGCTTATACGGACATGCCATATAAGCGAAACCACATCAAGAGGTTCCGCTTATATGGACAATGTCCATATAAGCGAAACTATACACACTATATATAGGTGCACTTGTTGTTCAGTTGGTACGCGACTTCCAGAAGTGTAACAAAGTGCTGCCAAAGTCTGTCCAGGTTGTAATCATTGTAAAATTCAATATAAGTGACAGATATTAGAGTATCAAGCTGTTTCGGTGTCTAGTTCTCTGATTCCGCCTTTGAAATGGACTTAAAGCTCTTCTGATTGACTCATTCGGGTCTTACAACGATACAACAACAAGATCAGTCTGGAAAGAACAATTATTATCAGAAATCAATTTTTCATCAGATTACTCAACAAAAGGAACCAAAAACTGCACATGCTAGAATGATCGAAGATGCAAATAAGAAAGCTTATTTTGGTATCATTGATCAAGATGATGAGAAAGTGGCTGAAGGTTTTAGCTGGGATAAGTACATTCCACCTGGTTCAGGTCTTGTTGCTAGAATTCTGGGTGATGATGAAATTAAATTTAGTCAGAGAAGAATACCGATTTTTCCAGATCTAAGAAGTGATGTTGATACCGATGATGAAGAAGAATATCTTAATAAAACTAGAAAGGGTATTGATCCTGATAGTTTCAATTTGTTTTTTTGCAGATAAAGTTGAGATGCTGAATCAAAAGAAGATTGACAAATTGAAGAGAGAACTGGAAGCAATCAGAATAACTGATGAAAAGACAAAGATGAAAGCTGAAGAATCAAATGTTGAATCAGTGGAGAAAGTGGTAGAGAAAATTGTTGCGGTTGAGAAGATTGTCGAGGTTGAAAAGATATTTGAGGTCATTAAACCTTGTCTGAAATGTTTGGAGTCTTGCAAACATTGTGAGGAGAAAGATAAGAAGATTGCTAAACTTAAAAAGTTGAAAGAGAAATTGTTATCTGATGTGAAGTATGTAAAGGAGGTATATGATGTTTTGAACATGACAGTTGATGGTTTGAACGAAACAAACTTAGAAGTTGATAAAGCAATGACAATGATGAGCTCTACTTTAATGACAAAGCAAAAGTTCATTAATGAATACATTGAAGATTATGCTCAACTGAAGAAAGATTTGGAACTCGAGAAAATTGAAAGTGAAAGAATCAAACGATTAATGTTGAGTTACACAACTTGTGATTATTTGATTGATCGAGTTTATCCTACTGCTGTAGGTCTTGAAGCTTTTCAAGATAAAAAGACAAAAGAGGCAGATACTGTTAAGAAACATAATGTCAAGTATAATAGGTGTCCGCCCCCAATCTATGAAAGTTATGCTCCCAGAAAGCCAAATGAGGAACGTTTAAATATGGCTCTCAACATCAAGTTAAAGTCTGAAACCATTGATGAGTTACCAGACAACATTGATGTCACATTCACAGCGTCTGACACTGATCATGAGTCTGGGTTAGTAAAGAAAGTTGTCGATCAGGTGTTGGATATGGATGAAGAGTCAAAGTCGGAGTCTAAATCTGAGAGTTCGAGTTCGTCAGAAAAGAGTCCGAGTTCGCCAGTCAAACGGGTTTACAATAAAGAATTCTTATTATCAAAAAATAATTTGAATGATGAACCTATCAAAGTGGAATACACTTTGAATGATTCAGACAAATTATATTCCGATGAAGAATTCCCAATAAGAAGTGTCAAAACTGAACAGGTTAAACAGGTTTTCAAATTAACAGAAATTAATATTTTTGAAATAAAAGATATAAATCTTTCTGAGAAACCTAAAAAGTACACTTCAAGAATCCAACAAAGAGTTAACAAGAAAATGGGTTACGGTTGTGGTTATAGTTTTCAAAAGAAACCAAACCATAATGGTAATTTCAAAAAGAAAGGTCATGGTTTCATTTCCCCAGAAAATTATAAAAATGAGAAAAATTATAAACCAAAAACAAAATTAGTTGGAGGTGGAATTTCTGAAGAAGAGCATAAGAAACCCTTCTGGAAACAGTCAAACCAGGAGTTTCTTGCAGAAAAAAAGAAGAAATTTGTTTCAAGAGTTGATCGAAGAACATGTTTCAAATGCCAGGAAATTGGACACATTGCTTGGAATTGCACCAAGTCCAACTATACAAAACAGGAAGTTTCTTCTAACTCTGAATTGAAAAAGAAGTGTATTGATAAAACAAAACAATCTGCAGAAAATGTTAAACAGTTCAATCATTCAACTTTCGAACTTGGTGAAAGTTTAAAACGTTTTTACAAAAGAAAAGGTGATTTGAACAAACAGAAGTGGGTTGTGAAATCTGAAAATAGTTCGGACAATGAATCTGATTCCATAAAATCAGAAGAGTCATCTGTTGAGAAAAAGAATGAGAATTCCGTTCCAGAGTTGAACGATGAGAATTTTCCTAAATTGTCAAAATAAAATCTAAAGTTGAAAGTTGGAAAGGTTGAGATTTCAGATCAATTCTTCACTGGTAAAGGAGAATTTGATGCTGAAAAGGCATTCAATGGGAAAGTTAAACATATTTTTGGTAAGATGGTTGACAGGAAGGTAAAAGGCGCAAATGAATTTTATAGATCAAAAGGAGGTTGGGATATGGTTGAATCAAAATCACCCAAGGCTGGTCAGGCTTGGGTGGACATATTTTTTGATTGAATACCTGACTTGCCGGAGCTCCCAGGTTGGTAAGCGTGGAGCATGAATCGGCATCATTCTTATTGAAAATGAGTTTTTTTGAATGATCTACAAGTGGTTATTGATTTAACCTACAAGTAGTAAATCAGGGACATTAAGTTGTACTTGATTTTCTACAAGTGTTGATTGGTGATAAAATTTAAAAGTGTTAAATTTTTCCAAGTGGTTAAAGAGAACTAAGTGATGATTTGATCCCCATTCCTACAAGAGATAAAGTCAACTAAACTAATTTTCTGGAAAAAGCATTTTGATTAAAATAAACTTAAGTGTTTTGAAATCATAATGGGAAAATAGTTTGTTGTAAGGGGGAGTTCTGATTGTTCATGCCAAGTGGATGGCGAATTGAGGCGATTCGATATTAGTTGTCACTTTTACCTGTATAGTTTGTTTTTCAAAGTTTTTTTAAATGATTTTGCATTTTAGAAATTTTGAAAAATCCAAAAACGTGATAAAATCAAAATTGAGTTTTGTTGTGAAAAGAGGAAATGATAGTACATCAGTGGACTATCACAACATGCTAAAGATATGGAAAGTCGAATGTGATAAACAATCTCATCGTGGATATGTCAGTAGGTTTTTATACATTTAGTAGATTGTTTCGAGATGTAAACATAAATTCAAACTTACTTATATCGTGGGGAACATTTCTCGGATATATGGGTAACCCCCGAAATCTTGTTTGAAAGATCCCTCTTTCTGAGATATTAGGTCTTTATGCTCAGTGATATCTGGGGTATTATCTCGGGACTTCTGATTTTGCGGAAGCAATGGCCTAGTCCCCGTATAATACTTTGCAATTTGCAATTTGCTTGAAATATAGCATCGCCCTCAGTACAAAAAATGATGAAACATTGAAAAATGCTAATCATGTGCTGTTGAAGAAAATATTCTCTAAAGGGAACACACCAAAAGTCGAGTCGTCATCTCTTTGCTGAACGGAAGTTCTAACCTGAGCTCTCACGATTTCGCATCTAACCCTTTTACAGATATCATCTAGGTATACTCACCTGTCAAACTTAATATTGGGATCTGGATACAGGTGTATATTCAAGTAATGGGACACGTGAATAAGTTTAAGTGACTAAAACACTAATCTCATATCTCGAAACAGTTGAACTTTGTGTGAAAATTTAAGTGGATCAATATACTGACAATCTAAGTGAATCGTTTAGAGCTTAAAATGTTTAAAGCTTAATGGTGTTAGTGATTTGTCTCAAAAACTGATATGATCCTCTTACACAAACTCACAAAAATATTGTATGTAAATATTTCCTTACTGCATTTCGTCATTATAATACATTCCAAAAAGATGTTTAGTGTGTTTTAGAATAAAATTTTGAAAAATACAAAAAGATTTTTGATAACTGATATTGGAAAGCTGATTTTCAAAATTCCGAGTGCTGAACATGACGAACAGGTTTGGGAGAGTGTGTTTGAAAAGTTTTAAGTGAGGGGGAGTCTGTTGAAATCAAAATTGATTAAGAAAAATGATATTCTAACAAGTGGTCACAAAGATTTTAAATGGATTAATCATTCTATGATTGTTTCTACAAGTGGCAAGCTAAGAATAAATTTTGTCAAATTGTTAAATTGTAAATCTTATGTTTGTGGTAGAAGATGTGCAGGATAGCCTGGTTTCTGAGCAGAGTGAGAGCCAGGTCACGATCCTGATCCAGAGAAAGCCAGACTACGATCCCAGCACAACTTGAGGGGGAGTCTGTTAGAAAGAGTGAGTCTGTAGATGAATAGAGCCAGCTACAGATCCTGAAGATGAAAGACATTGATAGATCAACATCTGAGGGGGAGTTTAGTTGATTAAAGCCCAAAGACTGATAAAGACTGAAGATTGTGAAGACTCGACACTGAAGACTCGTCAACATCCGAGGGGGAGTCTGTTGGTGCATACGTCTGTCGACTTCGTCTTGTATCGAGTCTTGCATTACGAATGTTAGATCAGGGCACGAAGTTCGAGAAAATAGGTTTTAGAGGTAATTTCGCATGAAGAAGGTCATTCCGCTTGAACATGCCCCATTGTGTAATTCCGTGCGGAATTAGATTCCGCTTGAATCTAATTCCGTTTGGAACTGTTTCATGCGGAATTAGATCTCTATAAATAGCCTCCCATGCGAAATCATTTGTAACATTCATGTTTCCGGTACCGAAGTGCTGCCGACGTGTCGTGTGATCTGTAAATGTGTTATAATCAATATACAAGACATTTAGAAGTGAAACAAGCTGTTTTCTAAGTCAATTCATCTGTTTCCGCCTTTTGAATTGATAAGAGCTCTTCTGAACGACTCGTTTGGGTCAAAACACGATCCTACAATTTCATGTCAAACATGTGTGTTGAAAGCATTTCTTACATCTGATTATGTTGAAAGTTTATTCCATTTAATTCCGCTGCAAATTGTTTATCATTCATCTTCACTTTAATCAAACAAACATAATCATAAGAAACTCATATCCTAACAATTGGTATCAGAGCTAGGACTGTCAAATTTGATCAAACAATCATTTTGACGTAAAAGTTCAGCTCACAATCGTTTATTCTTATAATTGTTCGTTTCGTTGAAAAATAGAGTAAGGTTTAATCATGAGCAAAGTGGATTAATCAGTACCTATAAAACAACCAGGATGATGTCACAATCACAAGATGTTAACAATAACATCGGTTCACTCTTCAAACCACCCATGTTGAAGAGAAATGAGTACAACATCTGCCAGAGAAGGATGGGTCACATCCTTGCTCAACAGAATACCGAATGTTGGAAGTCGGTTATCTTTGGACCACATGTTCCAATGGTGCCAAGTGCTGAGGATCTAAAGGTTTTTGTTCCTAAGAAAATTGAGAACTATACGGACCAGGATTTTCAGAAAATTGAACTAGATGCCAAGGCATTCAGCCTCGTTGCATCCGCACTACCAAATGAAATTTATGCTGGGCTGTTACACTGTAACAGTGCCAAGGAATTGTGGGATGCACCAAAGGAACAGTTTGGGAGAACTGAAGAAGTAATTAAAAATAATAGGGAAATTCTGAATTAATAGTATGAAACCTTTTGTCACGTTAAGGGTGAAACATTAACTCAACAGTTTGAGAGATTCAGTTGTCTCATTAGTGACCTAAGACTTGTTAATGTTGAATTTGAAAATTCAACATAAAATGGCAGGTTTCTTAGATCACTGCCTGAAAAATGGGATACAATTGCTTTTGTGACCAGAAATTATGTTGGTTTCAAAGATCTGACCCTGACCCAACTTCATGGTAGACTCCTGACCTATGAAAGGGAGTTAAATCAGAAAAAGAAGTTGCAAGAGTCTGGCAAAGTTGCAGATGACTACTCATTTGGCAACACAGCTCTTCTGGGTCAGAAAGAGTCTGTCAGTAGTAAGGATCAGAGTTATGATCATTTTATTGACATAACTGCTGGTGGAAATTTCAACTCTGATCCTCACTCATCCAATTATGCTTTCACAGCAAATGGAGAAAGCCAGAACTCTGACAATCTATGCTTTGAACTCAATGTCTTCAGTATTTTGATCCAACTAACTTAGAAGAAATGGACATTTTGCACCAACTTGCACTGCTAAGTGTTAGAACTAGCAAGTTTTACAAAAGGACAAAGAGAAAATTTCCAGGGTTACATGGGAATCTAAAAGTGGGGCTGGATCAGTCAAAGATTAAATGCTATAAGTGTAATAGGTTAGGTCATTTTGCTAGGGAATGCAAGAGTCAAACTAATGGACCAATTATTACACATCCTAGCTCAAACCCTAGACCACAAAATAACCAAAACACTGTGCACTATGCCCAATATACCCCTGCTGCTCATGTAAACACTACTCATTATGCACACCCTGCAACCCCTGTTCATGTGCAGTATGTCCAAACCATTGTTCCTCAAATTCCGTATGTCCAAGCCCCTGTACCTCAGGTTCAGGTGCAACCAGTTGCACCTCAACAAGCTGCACCAACATTGGTTCAACCAGATCAGCAAAGCTTTTTCACCCAAGGCTTTGTTGACTGGAGCAGCTTACCTTATGAGCTAGGTGATGAAAATTTTGCACTCTATGCTACTAATGATGCTCCTAATGATGAATTCTATTTTATGGCATTAGAGTCAATACCAAAAGGGCTGGAAACTGAAGAAGGACAGTCAAGTGCTGAAACAGTGGATGAAATTGCTGAAGCAGTGGTTACTGCTGTTGCCGGTGAAATACTGCTGGGAGAAAATTCAGAACCCATGTTGGAACCACTGTTTAACCCCTGGTCTAAAGAAGAAGAGAAGAAATATGGTGTAAAGGAAGAGAAGGTGGCTGATGAGAAAGAGCATGTTTGTGATTGTGCCATGATGGCTGTAGCTAAGGTATCATCTCAGGTTGTTAAAAATCTGTGTTCAGACAAATGCATCATAGCATTTGCTAACATTAAAGAGGTGAATGAAAACCTTAGGGATAGAGTGTTAAATGATGAAGTCTTTAAAAGAGCTAAAAATCAAATTGGCTGAAAAAGATACTGAAATCTGCAGTCTCAAACAAGAGCATAGCATAACCAAGGACCAACTCCAGACTATGATAGAAAAATATCAAGCCTACAAAAAGGAGTTGGAAGCCACCCAAATCACTTGTGAAAAATGGGTGGAATCCTGCAAAGGTTATGAAATTATGCTTGAAAAACAGCTTGAAAGCAATGTAAAATTTGGCATAGGGTTTAGAAAAAATGACCAAGTTGAAAACACTGCTGCAAATCAAGCTGGTTCTGTTGAAATCATACCAACCAACAAGGATGGCCAAGAGGTTAAAATAACTGATAAACTTTGTAACAAGATCACTTTGGAAAGATCTGTGGGGTCCTCAACCTTTGAGGAGATTGAGAAATACCAATTTAAACCCACATGGTCCGATGAGTGTGACATCCTTGAAAACTTCAAACCCATGGACTTCATAACTATAGATGGTGTCAAAGCTCCTAAGGCCAAGGTCATTCCTCTTAAGGACATCCCAAGAGTAGTTCAAAACTCTGTTGCAAAGGAGTATGAAAAGAGGAAGAAAAGAGAAAAGATTAAAAACTTGTTTTGTGACTTTTGTGAATAGAAAAATCACTTGACCAAGGATTGTTTTCATTTAAAAGCTTATGATCTTAACAAAACAAGTACTGTTGTGCCTTCACAGAGCTGCACCATCTGTGGTAAAACAAACCATTCTACTCAGCAGTGTGTGTACTTGAAATCATTTGAGGTCAAAAAGGAAGAGTACATGTCAAAAACACAAATGAGTTCATCAAAACCACAAGTCAAACAACAACCACTGTTTGTGCCAGTTCAAACAACTGCTACAAAAACAGCTGAACCAAACCTCTATTAAAAAAGATGTTCAGGTGACTGATGCACCCCCTACTAACCAATACAGAAGAGGTAAAGGTCAACCACCATACCAAAGGATCCCACACGTTTATGAGGTTTACAAAAAGCCTTCTAAACCAAGAGTGAACAGGCATCCCTTTGGGTACCAGCAGATGATTGGGCAAGACCCCCAACAGTGGTTAGAGAAAAACAGTTCCAAAACTGTCCAAACCCCTGCGCTAACCATTGTCCATCCACCTGAACTTAACACATACACTGTTGAGACCCCATCCAAAGCCTTATTGGCTTTGGAGACCCTAATGAACTAACCTTTTACTTGATGTGCAGGGAGCTTCTGCATGCTTAAGTAGTCTTTGGTATGTAGATAGTGGAGGCTCCAGGCACATGACTGGATGTAGAGCCCTACTCAAATATTTCAAAACTCATGGAGGTGGTGATATATCCTTTGGTAATAATAGTAAATGGAAGGTTATGGGGTCTGGTACAGTTCAGTCTGGTAATGTTAACTTTGAAAATGTCAATCTAAAATTCAACCTTCTTAGTGTCTCACAAATGAATGATAAGGGATATGGCTCATTCTTCACTAAAGGTTGTTGTAGGATTGTTGGACCCGAAATGGTTAGAAAGATTGAAGAAATAATAAAAAATGGAAAAACCCAACTTGTTGCTCAAAGGAGTGGCAATGTTTATGTAGTTGATTTGTCAAAAGAGAGGCCCAGGACTGATGCTTGTCTGTTCTCAGCTGCCTCTAACAAAGAGACAGAACTTTGGCAAAGGAGATTGGGGCACACAAATCTTAAGACAATCACTGCTTTTTCAAAACAGGGGTTATTAAGAGGTCTTCCTCAAAAACTGTTCACCTGTCATGAGCATTGTGTTTCTTGTTTAAAAGGAAAACAACATAAAAGCTTATTTAAGTCCATTGAAGAGTTCAAAACAACCAAGTGCCTGCAAATGCTGCACATGGATCTGTTTGGCCCAGTAAAAGTCATGAGTCTTAAAAAGAAAAGATATTGTTTGGTGATTGTAGATGACTTTTCTAGGTTTACATGGACTTATTTCTTACATTCCAAAGATAAGACTGTAGACATTTTGCAAGACTTTGTTAAACAGGTTGAAAAGCAATTTGACTTGCTAGTAAAAGTCTTCAGGAGTGACAATGGCACAGAGTTCAGAAATAGGGAGTTGGATGAGTTTTGTGTGTCAAAAGGAATTGTAAGGCAGTACAGCATTCCAAGGACACCTGAGCAAAATGGGGTTGTTGAGAGAAAGAACAGGACATTGATTGAGGCTGTCAGAACCATGCTTGCTAATTCAGGTTTGCCATTAACTTTCTGTGCAGAGGCAGTAAACACTGCTTGCTATATCCAGAACATAGTTTTAATTAACCCCAGGCACCAAAAGACTGCCTATGAACTTTTGTATAAAATCAAACCGCTGATCTCATACTTTAAAGTATTTGGTTGCCCATGCTTTATTTTGAATCTAAAAGACTCAATTTCAAAATTTGCAGCCAAGGTAGACAGTGGATATCATTTGGGATACTCAACCACTGCTAAGGCCTACAAAGTGTTTAACACAAGGACCAAAACAGTGGAAGAGACTTTGAGTGTGAAGTTCAATAAAAATCGCTGCAAACCCTGCAGGGTTGTTTGATCTTGATAAATTTACTTTTGAAAATGTTTCTATCAAGACTAACATTGCAGGTCCATTAGAAAATCCTCCATCAGACAATGGATATGAAGTGATCCTTCCACAACAAACCTTCAAATCCATTGCCAGAGCAGCAGATGTTCAAAACAACTGTCAAAGCTCAACCACTGCTACCTCAACAGTTGTTGACCAAAGTAGCCCTTTAACCCCTGCTTCCACATCATCAAACACTATTGATAAAAGTCCTCAAACAATGGATAAAAGTCAACATGTTTCCACACCAATTCCACCTATTCCTCCACCTCCATTTCAAGACACTGTTGGATCATCAAAGTCACCAACAGCTGTTAGCTCAGATGATTCACATCTGTAGCCCTCACCATTTAATGCCATTGTTCCATACAAAGGAGATCTAATCTTCTTGAAGTCTCATCCACCTGAACAAATCTTTGGCAACATCAGTGAAGGGGTGCTCACAAGAAGTCAATCCCAAAACATCTGTCTTTTTGCTGGTTTTCTATCTCTCCATCAGCCAGTCAAGTACCAAGAGGCACTGAAAGACAACAGCTGGGTAGAGGCCATGCAAGAGGAGCTCCAACAGTTTAAAATACAACAAGTATGGGAGCTTGTACCACTGCCAGAGGGTGTAAGTCCTATTGGCATAAAGTGGGTCTTCAAAAACAAAACTGATAAAAGGGGCATTGTTGTCAAGAATAAAGCAAGGCTAGTGGTTCAAGGTTTCAGACAGGAAGAGGGCATTGATTATGATGAAAATTTTGCCCCTGTAGCCAGATTGGAAGCTATTAGACTGTTCCTGGCATTTACTGTCAACCACAACATGAAGGTGTTTCAAATGGATATCAAATGTGCATTCCTCTATGGTAAGATTCAAGAAGAGGTATATGTTTGTCAACCTCCTGGCTTTGAGGATCCATTCGATCCAAATCATGTCTACAAGCTAAATAAGGCTTTGTATGTCTTGAAACAAGCACCTAGAGCCTGGTATGAAACTCTTTCCACCTTTCTTCTTTCCATTGGTTTCACAAGAGGTAAAATAGACAAAACACTGTTTTTAAAATGGAGAGGGAAAGACTTGATGATTGTCCAAATTTATGTGTATGAAATCATTTTTGGAAGCACATGTACTAAAATGTGTGAAGAGTTCAGACAACTCATGACAGCTGAGTTTGAGATGAGTGCAATGGGTGAACTACAGTGAATTCTTGGTCTCCGAGTGAAGCAACTGCAAAATGGTACTTTCATTCATCAAGGCAAATATGCCAAAGAACTTTTAACAAAATTTGATATGAATGATTGCAAACCATGTAGTACACCCATGGCAATAAATAAGATAGTCATGACCGAAGAAAAGGATGATTTGGTGGATCAAACACTATATAGAAGCATGATTGGGTCTTTATTGTACTTAACTGCATCTAGGCCAGACATCATGTTTGCAACATGTGTTTGTGCAAGATCCCAATCAGCCCCTAGGAAGTCTAACCTCATAGCTGTGAAAAGGATCTTCAGATACATAAAAAGTGCTCCCACACTTGGTATCTGGTATCCTGCTAATGGGAATGTAAAGCTTTCAGGATTTTCAGACATTGACTTTGCTGGATGTAATGCAACAAGGAAGTCCACCTCAGGAGGGTGCCAATTTCTAGGTGATTGCTTAGTATCTTGGCAAAGCAAAAAAGCAAGCAGCTATTTCAACATCCACTACTGAGGCAAAGTATATAGCTGCTGCAAGCTGTACAGCCCAACTGTTATGACTTCAAAATCAATTGTTGGATTTTGGTTTCACTGCCCTAAAGACACCTCTAATGTTGGACAGTCAGGCGGCAGAAAATATCATCAAAAATCCAGTTTCACATTCAACCACCAAGTACATAGACATCAGATATCACTTTGTGAGGGATTGCTATGAAAAAGGTTTGATTTCTCTGAATCATGTTCCAACTAAAGATCAGCTGGCAGATGTGTTAACAAAGGCGTTAGACACATCCACGTTTGAAAGCTTGATCTCTAGGATTGGCATGCTGAACATGGAATAACAAGCAAAATCCTGTTTTTCTATGAATAAAAGCATTAAAATGTTTTCAGAAAACCAAAAATCCATCCTTAAAAATAGCTAAAAATGAAAAGTTTCATTAATCCTTAAAAGTCTGCCATAACCACTGTTTTGGTTCAAACGTCTGTTCTGTTAAATGCTGTCCACTGCTGAAAGTCAACCTCTGTTCCCTCATTTCCTTGTAATCACTGTTGATCAAACATCAGTGTTTTCATCCACTGATAGGCTATCCACTGATAGTTAAAATTCTGCCATTGTTTTCATTAGTTATCGTTGCAAACCACTGATATTGTTCCATCAGTGGTTTCCTACCAACTGTCCTCCACTTTCATCAGAGGTTGTCACGTGGGCAGAACTTGGTCGTCAGATCTTTTTGTAACCGCTGCCATGTTAGCATTCAATTTTTTCCCCTATAAAACCCTGATCAAAACCCAAATAGGGTTTTCACTGTCAAATCGAATTCAAAAATTCCTTTCTCAAAGCAGTTACCATCCATTTCTCTCAAAATCACTCATCTTCTTCATCCGTTCTTCATCGCCTTCGATTCACCATGGCCATTCCATACAAAGCTCCTCATAACTACTTGGGTTTACTTGAAAAACCAAGTCTTTCCACAACCTTCAACTCTGTAATTGATGCTCCCTCGTCTTCAAAGTACAAAACTTTGTTGACCTGTGATGCTCTGATTTACCTGGAAACCCAAAGAGAATTTTGGAAAAATGCAAAACTTGAAACTAAGGATAAAACTCCCTTAGCCATTACTTCTTCTATAAAGGGTATTTCAGTCACCATCACACCTCAAACCATCTCGGAGGTCTTTGAACTCGATGATCTTACAGGTAAAACCTCTTTCCCAAAAACAGAGTATCAAACGGATTTCATTGAAAGAGGGTATGAAGAGGAAATGAAAAAGGATACTTTATAAAAAGGCAGTTTTCCTCCTGCCACAATGTTTTTATTTCATACCCTCTTAATGTGTGTTTCAAACAAAACCATTGCTTTTAATGAAATCCCATTGAAGATTCAATACCTATGCTATGCTATACTACATAAAGAAAATTTCAACTATTCCCAGGAGATCTTCAATTATCTTGTTACAAATGTTAATAAAAAATCATTTTTGTTATTTCCAAGGTTTTTAAGTTACTATTTTAATAAGATATTTTCAAAGGATAATGCTCATGTGCTTATCCAAGGAAATCCTTTTTCAATAAACAGCCTAACCTCTGAAACCTTCACAAGGCTGTCAAAAACTTCCAAAACACAAACAGAGGTTCCTGAGCAGACTTCAGCAGCCACCACTGCTCCTCAGGCACCTGCTGTTGAGCCCACTGCTCAAGGTGATCACAACATCACAACCACTGTTATGAAACCCCCATCTAAAACCACCAAAAGACCAAAACGGAAAAAATCACAAAAGCCCCCCAAACCCACTAAAAAGGTAACTCTGGAAGATGAGATCCAGAGCAACTACCAATGACAACACTAAAGTCACCAATAACCACTGCTGCTACTTCCTCACAACAGTTGGAAGAAAGATCTAAACCTGAACCTCAAACTCCTTCTGCATCTTCTCAAAAAGATCAGGTTGTAAACACAGGGACACCACGTTATGATGCTCTGGAATCAATTGATTCCATCATCCACAGCCCACCTCCCGGGGCAAATTCTCTTTCTACCCCTATCCTCACTGCACAAATTCCACCCACCATATTACCTCTATTGGATGCAGATGATTTATCCTAGACACAAATCAGTTCATCTCAATCACCTGTCAATGAGATCATGCCACAACAAGTGATTGAGTCTGGTGTCTCAGTCTCTGTTAACCCACCAATAGTTGAGGAGGTTACACTGCAGGAAGTAGCTCAAGTGGAGCAGCTACTACAAGTGTTGAACCCACTGGTTTACACTTGGCCAGTAGTTTCATCAATAAGACTCCCTTGAAGGCAATTTCTTCTTTGGGAACCATAGTGCCTACTGGTGTGCTTCCAATATACACTGGTTCACTTAGAATGGTCACCCCTTTTGAAGGAAGAAGTCCCCAGTACCAAGAAAAAGGGGCATCAGTAGATGATTTCTGGGAATCTTTCCCTAAGTCAACCACTGATACAACCACTACCAGTGGGAAATCAGATGATCCCATTAACTTGGGTGATGGTTTAATGTACCAAGAATTGACGGAGAGGGTTAACAAACTTGACACATCTGTTGCACATATCAAAAATATGTTGCAACAGTTGTTACAAGCACAAAAGGCAACACCCACTGCTGCACCAGCTGCAACATCTGCTCATACTCCCACTGAGCTTTGTAATCATTTCAACCTCTGCTTCACAAACAAAGAGAATATGCAAATCAGCAACATGAAATTCAAGTTCAAAAGATCAGAAATTTGATGGAAGCTAGGTTCAAGGATACACAAGCAGATATCAAGGTAATCAAGGCCCATTTACTACAAACCACTGGTTCTGCTCCTCCTACAATAATTTTTGTTGATAATCCTCCACCTAATGATGCCAAAAAGGGGGAGAAAATTAAGCAGTTAAAGAAAAAGGGATATGAAGATGGTCTGTACATTGAACCAGATGCAAAATCTAGTTTGGTTGCAGAAATTCCTAGGCCAGATGGTTCCACAAAGGTTGATGTAACCCTAAATGCCTTTGCTAATGAAAAAGCAAGGCTAAAAAAGGATATGGAGGCAAAGGGTAAATCAAGGTTTGAGCAGGAGAAGAAAGTTTTAATGGATATGGAAGAACAAGGTACTTCTGAGCCCAAGGATTAAGAAAATCCTAAGCCTAAAAGAAGACAACCCACTAGAAAGTGAGGTAACCCAAATCCACACCTTCCAGAATCACAAAACACACTCCCAAACCTCCTAAAAGCTCCTCACATCAAACCTCCAAACCAACAGATGTTAAAATACATGTTGTATCAACAGTTGTTGGTACTTCAGTGGTTTCAACAGCTGTTAACCAAACAACCACCACTACTACTTCAACACACACTCAATCCACTGCCTTACCAAAAATCACATCACCACCAAAAACATCCTCACTACCACCAACACCACCTGCCAAAAAGCAGAAGACATCAGATGACACATCATCTGTTGTAATGACAACAGTGGTTGAAACACCAGTTGTTTCAACAGCTGTTAGTCAGCCACCTACCACTCAAATCACCACCACTCAAACCCACCAAAACACCACCAACCTCTCCTAAACCCAAAAGGAGAAGGATAATACTGGAAGATGACACTTCCCCACCTCTAACATCCTCACAACCACTGACCCTTGCTACCATTCCAAACCATGTTCTACTCTCTTCAGTACAAGCTCTTGATCCAAACACTGCCATTACTCCTGCAGGTGTCCTGTATCCATTAGATCTTCCAGCAGTTAGAGAGGAGATAAAATCCTTCTACTCTGAAGATGACCCTGCTAAAAGGAATCTGCCATCTCTTCAAGGATATCCTAGGCCTAATAACATAGAAGAATATTTGAAGTTAAAGGCCCAACAAGCAAAGGATATCTCCAAAAGAAACACAGAAGGAAAAACAAACAAAGAGATTCAAAGAAACTACCAATATCTACTCACTCAAGTCAGAACTTTGGAACAGTTTGCAAAAGATCTTTGTCAGAAACTATCAGAAAGAGATGATGAAAGCCTTAGAAAAGATTACCTTGATCACATCATGGCATTCAAGAAATACAAGGTAGATAAAGCTCAATATAAAGAATGGACCCTTGGTGAGCTCAAAGAGGAGTTAGAAAGAGTAGAAAAGATGAACAAAGACAAAATAAAACACACTCCTCCTGTTTGGTCAAAGTACAAGAAAAATGTACCTGAAAGAACTTTAAAGCTGAAGAGGATGAAGGAAGAGCTGATAGCAGCTGATTTTGGGTCAAGGAATCATGTGACAAGGTGGTCAGAGGATAAAGTGATGGCATCTTACAAAAAGCTGGAAGAATTGAGAAAGAAAAATCCTAATGTTCCTCCAAAGCCTGTTTACCCTGAAGCAGTGGTTCCAGCTAAACCAAAAAAGCTACAAATCAGGAGATCCACTGCTACACTTGCTGCCATCCTTTATCAAAGAACGAAACAAAAGCAGATAGATGCAGAAACAGCAGAAGATATAGCACAAGGGGATTACATTATAAAATGGTCCTTAAGCAGATGATAGCAAAAAATCCAGAATTGGCAAAAACTCCAGACACTGCTCAACCAGTCATCACCAGGCCACCATCTCCAAACTCATCATCAATAAAAACTCTCACATGAAACCCAAAGGATTCAAAAATACTAAAGTGGAAATATGACAAACAGACCCACGTATTAACATTGCTCAGATCCAATGGTGAGGTGAAGCACATATCAAGGGAACAAGCACTTGGCCTGGGTGAAAAAGATCTTCAATATCTCCTTGAGCTTCCACTGTATAGGGATGAGGATGATACAAGTTCCATTGACTTTGAATTACAATTCAAAGGACAAATCAGGGAATATTTGATGAGGAAATAAAAATCCAAGAATAATGAAGAGTTTTGGCATCATCTGTTCCAGGGGGGAGATTGTTGGGTTGAACCCTACCAAAGGAACAGTAGATTAAAGCCAAAACTGGATCAGATTAGTGGATTCAGAATAAGCAGATGTTTGTATTATATATTTCCCCTTGACAGTGGCTCTAACATCTGATGGATTCAACTACTGCCCTTCCTAACTACTGCTGACCCAAAAGACTAATGAAGACTAAGTGCTGATGCTCAATCAACCGCCTTATCTCAAGTACTGCTGAAGACTAAAGCATTCTGGAGCCTAAGCAGTGGAATGTAGAATCAGTTGTTTTGTTTATGCTTTGTATATTGTAATCAGTTGTTTGTAATCACTGGTTGTAACAGGTCAGTAGTTAGAGTTTGTTAGGAGGTTAGATGTCACTATCATTGGTGACATCAGCAAAGATGCCACAATGGTTTGCTCGTGTCCTCTTTCTTCACTTGTCTTTCTGTACGAACAAACTAGTGTGAGCTTAGGCTGAGGGGGAGATTGTAATACATGCATGCATTGTAGTTGAATCATTATAATAAATATAATCATTCGATTTCATGTCAAACATGTGTGTTGAAAGCATTTCTTCCATTTGATTGTGTTGAAAGTTTATTCCATTTAATTCCGCTGCAAATGTTTATCATTCATCTTCACTTTAATCAAACAAACACAATCATAAGAAACTCAGATCCTAACATTCATAACTTTGGGCCGCACACCACACTCGAGTCACGAAGAACCCAAGTCGACGAAGAACCTGATTCTTCGTTGACTGTCTTTTGACGAACAACTAGGGTTCTTCGTCATAATCCCTTCTTGACGTATACACACATAAGAGAACGTATACACACCCATGAATTGTGAATGTCCCTCATAATCTTGCAAGCACATAACGCACAAAACCCTAGTTCCTCTCAACCGTCGACGGCAGTGATTACATTCGAAGCATCGCCTTCATTGATCGAGTCCCTTCGCTTGTAGTATCATCATCCGTCTGTTTCGACTAACAATTCTATAGGCTCTGGGTTAGTGTAACCATCCTTAGTTTGATTCCTTTGGATTGTTCATGAGAATGTATAACATATTTTTGAGTTGCAATGATGAACGTGGATCTGTGCAAAACATGTTAAGTGGTTAGGGCTTGCATGATAGAGTAGGAGGTGAAGGCCTATTTTTGATGACTACACTGTTAGCATAAATCTGATTCAAGGTGTTATGTACTCTAGGATGTTAGTTAAATCTTAATACAATTCAAGTTAAACCGATGTTAAGGTTGCACGCTACGTACTAGCCGAATCATTAAAGGAATCATGATTGTCTGATGTGTATTCTCTTCTGTTTGCCTTCTGTCTGCAGTGACGAAAGACTCCCCACGAAGAGCCCAAGTCGACGAAGAACATGATTTTTCGTTAACTGGCCTTTGACGAACAACTAGGGTTCTTCGTCACCATCACTTCTTGACGAAGTATGGTTCTTCACCAAGAGGGTTCTTCGTCATGAGAGCATCCCACGAAGAACTGGTTCTTCGTGAAGATGCTGCAAGAGAGCAAACAAACAGAACAGTTTAAACAGCAAACGTGTCCATATAACATAAGGTTTCGAATAGTTTAGGATGTGTATGATGATGAATGTTTATGTTTATAAAATTCTATTTGTTGCACGTTAATAATATTAATTATGAATGAGGAACCTGATTTGGCTCGTGTGAGTAGCAAACTCACCTGTTAAGTGTTGTTATGTGACATGCACGTGAGATGAGGACTTGTATGATATTTGAGTACTTGCTATGTGTCATACGGTGATCTTTGCGGTGAATGCAATCTGTGAAAAAATACGTGATTTAATTAATTATGAAAGATTTTTATTGGTAACCACGGTAGGGTTTGGTTGACCAACTTGGAACGGGTAACTTAACATATCGAGCAAAACTAAGGTGAGTTCATTTCTCTTGAGCATGCGTCCCGGTGGGTGGGACAATCAAATGGGTATTCCTGAGAGGAATACATTTTTTTGGGTTAAACTGGGATGTTTGATAATACACTCATTCATATCACTTTAAGTCCCATCTTATACCGAATTAGTTACCTAAGAGGTAGCGGGGTATTAGTTGACAGCGCTATTAGGCTTGGCAACCTCACACCGTACCTGAGAGGACGGGCGTGAACTAATGACCTTAAATCATGACCAATGTTTTGATAGGGGCATTGGGGACGGGCAAACAATCTGACGCCATCTTGCGGTACTCGAGTTATTGTCAACATTATTATTATCAAACTGAACTTAACACTTGGCAATTAACGTTTTCATAAAACTATGAACTCGCCAGCTTTGTGCCGATACACTTGTTGCATGCTCGCAGGTCGTTAGATTCTTCGATGTGGAACTTGCTGTCTGGAATTGCTGGAGTGGTCATGGCTCGAGAAGTTTGCAATCATGGGACAAGACTATTGGTTTTCACATACTTTCTATTGAACATTGAACAATGATTTACTTATTGCTTCCGC
The DNA here is from genome assembly GCF_002127325.2 of Helianthus annuus. Lineage (NCBI taxonomy): Eukaryota > Viridiplantae > Streptophyta > Magnoliopsida > Asterales > Asteraceae > Helianthus > Helianthus annuus. The sequence goes on from NC_035439.2 coordinate 6,091,552, forward strand.
TGAACATGTTAAACTTTAAGTTATGTTTTGAAAATACTTTAACGTAATAAATGGGATCTTTTATGTAATATCCTGTTAATAATTCAATGTGATTGGTGGCTGGATCCTGATATGTCACACGCCTAGTGGGGTTTCCACATGTGGTAAATTGGGGGTGTGACAGTTGGAAATGCACATCTTGAAAGATGTATTTATATAAATAAAAGAAAGAAAGAAAGAAATAAAAGAAAAAGAGAAGGTGCAAGTGTGTGTGTGTGTATGTGTGTGTGTGTGTGGAACGAGTTCAGAGGGAGGGAAAGAGAGACAATACTCTCTTGAAGCTTTAATGGCAAAATTCAACAAATTGGAAGGAAAATTGGTGATTTTGTCCATGCATGAGTCTTGATTCATGATCATCTAAGCCTACTAAACACTATGTAAGTTACATATTATCTTTTGATGAAGTTCTAGCACAATGAGAAAGTTAAAAGTATGAAATTGAGATGAATTTGTTGAGTATGATATGATTCAAGTTAGAGATTTTGTTTAGAATCATTATATGGGTGAAAGTATGAATAGAGATTTTGTATGTGAAAAGCCCCATGAAGGGTGAAGTGAGTTTTCAAAATGAGAATAAAACCATGGTTGATTGTATTACGAATAATGTGGTAATGAATCTATGCCTTATGTATGTTAGTAGTTAATCAATGAAGTCAATGTAACATAGGAGTGGAATGATTGATAATATGAATAATCATATATACTAACAATGTTATAACATAATGGCATGAAAGGATATGAATCGCATTAGTAAGGACTCAAGCATGGAAAGCTAACGGGTCAAGTGGAGACAAGGAAGTGAATACGAAAATGGACGCTCAAGGTAAGTGAATCACGAATTCACTTCTAATATTATATTCGATGTTTGGTAAGATTTAATATATGGAATCATACAAGAATGTATAGGTAATGGTAAGCACCAAGGTAAGTATTATTGTTGTGTGTCAAATGTAGTTGACTATGTTGAAAATCGCATGGTAGAAGCAAGCAGGTCAAAAATCGAAAGTAGCGTAATAAGATGTTGATTTTGGATGTTGGAGTATGGGATTAAGTGTTAGAATAATTTGGGGGCTTGGAATAATGTTGTTTTACGACTTGGGAAGTTCGGGATGCACGAACGGGGGTCGAAACGTCGAAAAGAACGAAATCCGGCGTCGGTGCTGCAGGGGGAGCGTCGCCGACGCTGGTAGCAGCGTCCCCAATGCTGGGCAACAGTTGGCCGACGCCCTAACTTGCTGTCTACGTGCCAGCCGACGCCAGTAGCCCCTATTCTTCGTTTTTCTTCTATTCCGGACCCCGTAGACCCATTCCCAAGCCCCATTACACTTCCATAATGTACCCTAACCTTACAAATAGTTTTGTGAGGTACAGGTGATTATAGAACTCATTTTTAAGCTCTTGAAATGTACCCCAAACTCATTAAAGCATGTTTATGAGGTACGGGTAAGAATATGGCGTGTATGCAAGTATGTGTGGGAACGAAATAAATATGTAGGAATGTATTAATAGATTAATTGTATGTTAGTAGATTGGTATGTACGAGACTTGTATGTATAGTAGTTTCTGACTAAGAATTGTTAGTATGAATATGTGAGAGTGTAAGTTGTATGTAAGAGTTTGGATTAGATAGTATGTATGTGTGTTATTGAACCATATGTATTCGAATGAGTGAGGCTTGTATGTATGTATGTATGTATGTATGTATGTATGTATGTATGTATGTATGTATGTATGTATGTAATGTATGTAGTATGTATGTATGTATGTATGTATGTATGTATGTATGTATGTATGTATGTATGTATGTATGTATGTATGTATGTATGTATGTATGTATGTATGTATGTATGTATGTATGTATGTATGTATGTATGTATGTATGTATGTAGTATGTATGTATGTATGTATGTATGTATGTATGTATGTATGTATGTATGTATGTATGTATGTATGTATGTATGTATGTATGTATGTATGTATGTATGTATGTATGTATGTATGTATGTATGTATGTATGTATGTATGTATGTATGTATGTATGTATGTATGTATGTATGTATGTATGTATGTATGTATGTATGTATGTATGTATGTATGTATGTATGTATGTATGTATGTATGTATGTATGTATGTATGTATGTATGTATGTATGTATGTATGTATGTATGTATGTATGTATGTATGTATGTATGTATGTATGTATGTATGTATGTATGTATGTATGTATGTATGTATGTATGTATGTATGTATGTATGTATGTATGTATGTATGTATGTATGTATGTATGTATGTATGTATGTATGTATGTATGTATGTATGTATGTATGTATGTATGTATGTATGTATGTATGTATGTATGTATGTATGTATGTATGTATGTATGTATGTATGTATGTATGTATGTATGTATGTATGTATGTATGTATGTATGTATGTATGTATGTATGTATGTATGTATGTATGTATGTATGTATGTATGTATGTATGTATGTATGTATGTATGTATGTATGTATGTATGTATGTATGTATGTATGTATGTATGTATGTATGTATGTATGTATGTATGTATGTATGTATGTATGTATGTATGTCTGTGTGTGTGTGTGTGTGTGTGTGTGTGTGTGTGTATGTATGTATGTATGTATGTATGTATGTATGTATGTATGTATGTATGTATGTATGTATGTATGTATGTATGTATGTATGTATGTATGTAAGTTCGTGTGTGTGTGTGTGTCTGTGTGTGTGTCTGTGTGTCTGTGTGTCTGTGTGTCTGTGTGTCTGTGTGTCTGTGTGTATGTATGTGTGTATGTGTGTATGTGTGTATGTGTGTATGTGTGTATGTGTGTGTATGTGTGTGTATGTGTGTGTGTGTGTGTGTGTGTGTGTGTGTGTGTGTGTGTGTGTGTTGTGTATGTATGTATGTATGTATGTATGTATGTATGTATGTATGTATGTATGTATGTATGTATGTATGTATGTATGTATGTATGTATGTATGTATGTATGTATGTATGTATGTATGTATGTATGTATGTATGTATGTATGTATGTATGTATGTATGTATGTATGTATGTATGTATGTATGTATGTATGTATGTATGTATGTATGTATGTATGTATGTATGTATGTATGTATGTATGTATGTATGTATGTATGTATGTATGTATGTATGTATGTATGTATGTATGTATGTATGTATGTATGTATGTATGTATGTATGTATGTATGTATGTATGTATGCATGCATGCATGCATGCGCATGCATGCATGCACATGCATGCATGCATGTATGTATGTATGTATGTATGTATGTATGTATGTATGTATGTATGTATGTATGTATGTATGTATGTATGTATGTATGTATGTATGTATGTATGTATGTATGTATGTATGTATGTATGTATGTATGTATGTATGTATGTATGTATGTATGTATGTATGTATGTATGTATGTATGTATGTATGTATGTATGTATGTATGTATGTATGTATGTAGGTATGTATGTATGTATACACGAGTATTAATGATACTAACTGGGTTGCCTTTGAGAATGAAACGAAATGCAGGTACATTACTGTTGACTCAATGAAGGTTAAACATTGAGATGAAATGCTTGAATTCAAAAAGATAATGTATATGAGGATAGAACGCGATGCGATCCTATAATGAAGAATCTTAGGTTATATATATATATATATATATATATATATACACATATATATAGAATTGCGTTAAAATAAGAATCACCTCGAGTTGTAAGAACCGTGAGAACTTTTTGATCGGGGGCGAGGTGGACCAATTTTTTTTTTCATAAACGTAGATGCGTGTATTATAAACACATTTGTAAAAAAAAATCAAAAAGAAAATGTCATGTGTGTAGTTTTGAGCACCACAAGTTTGTGTTTATGGTACCCGTAAATTTTCCGGTTAGATTTACGGGACCCGTAAACACAAACTTGTGGTGCTCAAAACTACACACACGACATTTTTTTTTTGAATTTTTTTACAAATGTGTTAATAATATACGCAACTACGTTTACGAAAAAAATTTTGGTCCACCTCGCCCCGCACGGTGTAGTTCTCACGGTTCTTACAACTCGAGGTGGTTCTCATTTTAGCGGTCCCATATATATATATATATATATATACTAGCCGTTTACCCGCGCGATGCGGCGGGAAACATATCACTTAGGTCGGTAAGTTTAGGGCTATGTACGGGGCGGTTCGGTTTTGAGCCATAACCAAAAATAAATTCGCGATGCAACGGAAAACACAACACATGTTAGTAATTCTAAGAGTGTGCATGAGAAGGTTTAGTTCAGTTGGGTCATAACTAAAATCTAAATTTTCGGTTAAGGTACTTCAAAACCGGTCATAGGGATTTAAGTCGAACGAAGTATGAAGCAAGTCATTTTGAAGGGAAAATAAGTATTTTCTCAAAGTTTGCAATACAGTCCAAGAAATGGGGCAATATGATTTTGATTTTGATTTTATAATCTAACATTCCTATCCTTTAACACTTTTGTAGAAAGTCTTATTACCATCACTTTAAGATATAAATGGGAACAACATAATAATAACCAAATCCGTGTATATGAAGTTGTTCAATAAAAGGTCTAAAACAATTACACATATGCTCACGAAACAGTTTGAACCATTAAATGTTAAACCAGTAAGAGGTATGAACCGTTAAGAGCCCATTAAGAGCTCAAACAAACATCCCCTAAGCTTCATTTGATTAAAAACATTTAGTGTTGTTTGTATTACTTTTTTTAATCAAATCCAAGTTAGTTAAACAATAAACAATTGATATAATAGCTCAATAAACGTTACTTTAAATTTAAGATTTATAATGGGTGCTGATTTTAAATAAGATATCATATATATTCGTATATTATGATAACAAATTAATAAGTCTGTTCTATGCAATGTCAGTTTTTGCAAACAATATAAAAAGCGAAAAAGAAGCAGAGGCGAATGCGTATATGCTGATGAGACTAAAATTCCAATCCTTGGCTTTTATTTGTAAAGTCTATAAACCTTCAAAAAGATTTTTTAATTCTATCCTAAATAACATCTATCAAGCACTAACTTACGCTCTCATAATCTATCAATTAGATGATATTTTTTTTCACTATGACTATTTGGGACAAAAGCTACACAACAAGTATGCAACTGGTGGATCATTTTTGTTAAATTATACAACTATCAAGTTGTGTGATGACTTTGTCTAATTTGCCTCCCAGAGATCTGTGTGAACGTTACAAGATAATCTGCACGTAAAAGAAGAGTATAAAAAGTCAATTTACAGTATAAGATAAATAATTGACTTATAGTCTAAATGGATAAACTTACTGATACAATAAGGCGACCATATTTCCCAAATGCAGCTTCTCCAATATCCGGATAACTAAGAATACCTTCTTTGCTCTCAAAGCACCATTTCATGAGCGAAGCAGTGTAACAACATATGACGCCAAACACGAATAGAAAACCCAGCCCACCCTACTTGCGCAATCGTAAAAGGCGTAGAAAGAAGCCCAACTCCCACCATTACATTCACTGCTGTTCAACATTAAAAGTTAATTACATATTAATCATTACTATAATAACAATATGATCTATTTAATGAGCTCACCGTTAAATACAGTATGAGTAACGCTACATCCATGGCTAATGGAAAGCTCTCCAAGTTGTTCATGTAATGAACCCTTTCCTGACCATGATGATATTTTCCTTGACTCTTTGTAAATCTTCTTGCTATACTATTTCTCACATTCAGATAGCAATCGAGCCTTTGCGTCATCGTCAAAGTTATTTTCACATCCAATATCATATAGTGGCGAATATATAGAAAAAGGATCTCTAAGGAGGCCAAAGTTTGGTGTTGCTGTGATAGAATATGAATCAATCGTCTGTCTGCAATCGGCAACATAACATTTTGGTGGTTAAATGTCCATTTTCATCTGTCATTTCACCTCTGTATATCTTGTAGGACTGGCAATTGGCTTGCTGGGGATGGACAACCTCCTAGGAGGTTTAGCAGATTTCTCATTAGCAGACGTTCCATGCAAATCGACACTTTGGCTCACACTTTAAAATCACCTTACTCAGGAAAAAGACGGTTGTAAATTAGACTAATAGTCTATCAAATTAGGATATAATGAAAATATAAACAATTTTATTTAGCGCTTATATCAGCAATTACTTTGTAGCTCATAGGAAACTCATTATTTAATGGTAAAATAATCAGATAAAAGAAAAATAGCTTATTTAAACATGTAGTTAACATGTATTCAACACAAATTGAATAACATCTGTTTGATCCTATGCAGATGGATCAAGTAACTGAGTCATCTCGTGACATAGATATCCTAAGTTAGAATGAAGTGAGCACTTTTAATTCGCATGTACCCACCAGGTGATATCTCAAAAATGAATCCAAAGTTAATGTTAACAAGCCTCCCTTCACTGCACCAACAAAATAATTAGTAAACAGGTCAGAATTAGCTACTAACATAAACGGTGACACTTATCATTTAAAATAAACGGGTCAGAGTGAGCTACTTTAATAAATGGATTACACTCATCTCTTATAATAAGCGGGTCAAACTCATCAATTTTAGTAAACGGGTCAAACAAAAAAGTAACCAATTTCAATAACTTCAAGAACCAATTGTTTACTCTTTTCATATGACTCCTTTTACCATTTAAAAAGTCTAAAATGATGAAAAAACGAACTAACTTCTTTAATTTAAAATCTAACTGTTAACCCTTTTCATATGGCTCCTTTTGTAATTTAAATAAGGCATGTTATTGTGACCAATGCAATGAAAAATACTGCTTATATGAAAAATTATATGTTATTTTGGCTGATATGCCTTTTTCTGTAGTTTAAAGATATGCCTATTTCTATAACTTAAAGAAGTCCCTATTGACTTGGCCTCTTTTATAGTTTTAAAAAGCCTACTAATCGAGAGCAATGCAATGAAAAAATGAACACAGTTATAAAAATATGGCCAATGTGCTTTTTTAATACATTTGTCTTCTACCGAAATATATATTTTTTCATCTGCATATGTTAAAATGCATATGAAAATAGAGGCCTATTCTTGTGGTATGCATATTTAAAAACATTTTACAAAAATATCAATATCCCATGAATCTTATCAAAATACACACAATGATCTGCATATCAGAGGGGGAAAAAGCCATGAAAAAACTAACCAATGTTTGAGTCAAACTGCTGATACATTATTTGCAGGTTCCAAATTGCCTACGCATACAAGAATTAACAAAAACACATAAATATCCAAAGATCAAAATAATAAGATTACAACTTTATAACAAAATAAACACCTCTTTTACCTTTACCAACTCCCATTGCTCACCCTACGTATATCCCTTCTAATACGCTCTGGATGTGCTCGATTTCACCGGTGAAGGATAAAAAAGTCGTGAAAAATACTGGTCCACCGCTAGATCTGAACTCTGTTCTTCATCCATATGGCGCCACCAGACATGGTTGTGCTGTGGTAAACAACCGTGATACATCAGCCACCATGAAATTAAAGGATTAGGTAAAAAGAAAACATACCTGGATCTTTGTTTTTCACTCTTTACATAATACCCTACAACCGCTATTGGGAGCAAAATCGGAACGGATCTGGGAGAAATCTTCTGAATCGCCTGGATCGCCAGAGGGAGAGAGAGAGCGGCGGATAAGAATGAAAGGAGATGTAAAACCCTAATCTGATTTGTGTACCCCGTTTTTTTTCAGCGAGGGTATAATTGGAAAGTGAATTTTTTATGTTCTTTAAACACTTGTACATCATGCTTTAGAGGTGTTTTAAGGAAATTTCAATTACTTTAAGAAGTCCTTTGGATATGCTTATTAATATAGTATAGATATATATATATATATATAATGTCACTAAGTACTAATGATGTGAATATATGTGGTGAATGTAGGATGTAAGGAATCATGGATCATCATCACGAGGTGTAAGCGGCCGAAGATCGAGTCACAAGATAGATTCTACAGGAATGCTTGATTATGTAATTTAGAAAACATAAGTTATGTTTTTATCTCATAAATGAGAACAAAGATGTATTTATTATAAAAGAGTCATTTTAAAATGGACTTTCAATCATATCAAGACGTTTGTAAAGAAAGAAATTTTAAGACTCGTATTTCCGCTGTGTCTTTATGATTAGAACGTGTTTAGGTCTTATACATTCGTACCTGATCAGTTTTGTATGAAACTTCAGGGTAAGCGGGTTGCTCATCACCCAATGACTCTTAAGCGTAAAAAGGCTCACCAACGTCTTGTTGTATGCCCGAGGCACCACTATCCAAAAAGTTATTGCCATATTCTTCTTGTCCGTACGAGACACCGTAACCGGCTTCATAATCCAGAGACTTATAACCATGATCAGCGCTAGGCACAATAAAGTAAAAAAACCAACGGTTAAATAATAATGGTACATCTAAAAGCCTTCTTAATAATAAGTAAATGTATTTTTACCTCCTTTAGATCTAGTAACAACGGTTGGCGGGGCTCAACAAACTAAAAAAACCGACGGATAAAAGGAAATGGTAAATTTAACGCCGAATAGAAAAAAGTAAATAAATACTTATCTTGTTGAGGTCTGGCAACAACGATTCATTATGATTGGGACAAAAGCCGGATATGACCTCCTCCGCGTGATCATCATTTCCTCTCTCATCATAAGAATCAGGGACAACAGACCCCTCCTAATACAAACGGTTTGCTAAATATTTCATAAACAAAAAAAACAAGTTAAAAAATGCTATACTACACTGCTTCCCGGAGTAAACGTGCTCGTGTTCGTGTCGGGCGACTCGGTGAAAATATAATTAAGGTTTCACCAAGACATGGTGGAATCGAATATAAAGAAAAAACGAAGACAATGTGAATCGTCTTCGTCTTCCTCTTTTATAAAGGTTAAGCAGAATGCAAATCATAGATGAATACGGGTTGTATAGGCTTATACAACCTGTATAGGGCTGACGCAATGTTCCTTTCAATCGCTTTATGTCACTGTTGAGTGACAGAAAGAACCTCGTACTTTAATATGGATCGTATAGGCCTATACGATCGGTATGTGAACCCTATCTATCAGGTTTGATAGACAACATATTACTAATATCCATTGTATAGGCCTATACGATGCGTATTAGTTCGATATGAGGAGACAATATCAGCCTTTGACTGACCTTGGAAATTGAATATAACCTAATACGCATCGTATAGGCCTATACAATGCGTATTGATGGTGTCGATTTAATTTTTCAAAGTGTATCAATAATATGAGCCATTAAAAACTTGAAATAATATTATTATTATTATGTAATTAAAAGGATTTTTCACCTGACTGATCCCGTTACTATTTTGTTTTTTTAAGTTTTGTTTTTGGCTTTTTTACATCAGTTATATAGCAATAACATTTAAATTAACTTGATATTTTTGTATTAAAAAATCTTCCGTATAAAAGTTGGTTTATTAATTTGCTAGGTTAGAACCCCGTGTATTACACGGGTTGAATAAGTGCAATTTTATATATCAAATAATAAAAAAAAAATATGTCTTTAAAAATCTCGTTTATTACACGGGTTAAATAAATGCAACTTTATATACTAAATAATAAAACAATATATATTTAAAAATCCCGTTTATTACATTGTTTGAATAAATGTAATTTTATATATTAAATAATAAAAAAAAGTTATATCTTTAAGAACCCCGTGTATTGTACGAGTCGAGTAAATTTAATTTTATATATTACATAATAAAAAAAGTTACATTTTTAAGAATCTCGTCGAGCTGAGGAGCGGGACTAAGTTCGACCGTTAGGGAGACTAAAGCGGGAGGCTGTGTTATACAGGTTCAACACATGTAATTCTATATAACAAACAATAAAAAAAGTTATATCTTTATAAATATTATGTATTATATGTATTGAATAAATCTAATTTTATATACTACATAATAAAAAAAGTTATATTTTTAAAATTCTGGGTATTACACGTGTTGCATAAATGTAATTTTGTATAGTAAAAAATCAAAATATTATATCTTTAAAAAACCTCGTTTATTACACAGGTGAATGAATCTAATAAAAATTTATATCTTAAAAAAATAACGGATATACTCGATATACGATGGATGGGGTGATTGCGGTAATTGTTCTTATAAATGTCACGTAAACATAGTGATTACCGTATTTGAGTTGAGAATTGAACACGAAAATATAAGTATAGAACCAATAAACACCTTTTAAACATTTTTGAAATAGGTTCTACCCTTAACTATTTTAGTTTAATAAAATAAATAAATCATTTAAATTAACCGAGTAAGGGCTAAAGGACATAACTTGCAAGGGTTTGCAAACAACGAGTACGTTTTCTGTAATTATTGAAGATAAAGGACACAGTTTGCAATAAGTGACATACATAAAGGACGATTTTTGTAATTTACTCTATTTTAAAATATTACATATATTATCTCCTATATGAATTGTTTAAATTTATATTAAATTTAATTGTATAATTATCTATAAATATAGATGGCTTCAATGAATGAGACGTGTCTAAAACTTGGTTTCTTTTATTATAATAGATGGATATGTAGGTATTGTCCCAACTAGAGGTGTACAAATCGTTTTTTTTTTTTTCAAAAACTGGCTCCGTTTATTAACCGAACCGTTTTCTTTCATCAAAAACAAAAACCGGTTTTCTTTATAACCGGTTTCGGTTACTAACCGGTTTTTTTACTCAAAACAATAACCGGTCCAACCGGCTAGGGTCGGTTTTTAGCCGGTTTATTCCAAAAAACCCGGTTTTTTACCGGTTTAAACCGTTTTGATAACCGGTTTCGAAGAAAAATATCCCTAACTTGTCTACAACCGACGGTTCGGTTCGGTTCTAAAACCGGTTTAATGAACTTTTTAATGCACCAACTTTTTAGTTTTGTTCATTTTGATCATTTTATATATTTTATTAAAAGCTCCAACTACTCTGCAAAACACCTAAATATATCTAAAAAACTACACATAACAGCTTCCAACCACCAGCCACCAATTTCCAATCACCGGTCATTAGCTACTTTTGCCAAACATACCCTAATTATTTTAAACTCGGATGTTAACTATATTTTTCTAAAATATCATTTAGTTTGTTGTTATGTACCCTATACACACTTTCTTTAAACAAATATATTCATAAATTATAATGTTTTGATGACAATTAATGATAGGTAGACTTTAATAAGATAAAATGCATTCATTGAGGGGTTTTATAGGGTAAGGTGTATTAGTTTTTTTTATTTTTGAAAAGAGACTTTCATTAAACCAACCAAAACCGACAACTATCATCAAGACGGAGATAGAGGCCGAAAACCAAGACAAACAATCCAAGAAATTACGTTACATCAAAAGAGCACCATCTAACCCAATCCACTACCCCCTCTTTAAATCGATGCTTATACCAAAGAAACCCTACAGTCTTGATATCCGCAACCAAATCCGTCACATTAGGCGCCTTGCTACCAAACACTTTGTCATTCCTGGCTCTCCATAGTCTCCGGCATGCAATGATAATAATCCCGTGTAAAACCGTTTTCTTGATGCCCGCCACTCCGCTATGCTCGTGTAAGTCTACCAAATCTTTAACATGGAAAACAAACGGTCTAGGAATTTTACACTAAACAGCAATCAAGTTCCATACCCCTGAAGCAATACCGCAACCAGTAAGGACATGTTCTATTGTTTCATCATAAGACTCACACCAAACGCAGGCCAAGTTATCAACATTAATGTTCCTTCGAGCTAGACATGTCTTAGTTGGGAGCCGATCCAAAAATGCGCGCCACATAAAGATGTTACACTTGTTTGGAACCCAAGAACTCCATTAGAACCCAAAATTACCATCGCCATTAGCCGGCCCATGCAACCAATTTTTTATGTTGGCAACACTGAACTCCAAGCTCGACCCATAATACCACTTCCAACTATCGTTCCTGTCCTCCAAGTTTACCGAAAGCAGCTGAGCCTCTAATCTTTGCTTGTCCAATATCTCAGCAACAGAGCTTGGCGCACGATTCCAGTCCCAAGTCAGAACACGAGCTTCTCCAATGACCTTCAACCTACCTGCAATCAACACCCGCTTGGACTTTTCGAGTGCAAATAAAGAAGGGAACAACTCTTTAAGAGGTTGATCGCCCAACCAAGTGTCGAGCCAGAACCGAATCTGTCCACCATTTCCGAGGCTGCCCCGAATGACACCGTTTAAACCAACCCCACATTTAGTGTAGGTTGAAAATAGCAACACCCGCACATTTATATCTAGTGTTTTAAAGATAATTCAAAATCAGAAGCAGTGAAAGAGAGAAATAAAGATGATTAAACAACTATCACACTTAAAACAATAAGTACTAGTGTTTATTTAGTTCTCGGTGGCATTGAACATACACGTGGCTTTTCAATAGAAATTTTACGTGTTTAGAATCTAAAGAAGTGCAACATAAACACATTTTGTTTTTCTTAACTACGATACGACGCTTAACCATTTTTTTCCCTCTATATTTGTCTAAGGTGCTGTTTGTTTTTGCTTAAAACGTCTGCAAAGAGCCTATATCTGTAGGCGGGCAGGCATAAGGCCTTGAAGACTGTTTGTTTTTTTTTCCTTAAACAGATCTGAACACAGCTTTTTTTCATCTTAAAAAATAAGCTATGGATCCCCTGCTTAAAACATCTTCACAAGAACCAAAACAAAAACCCTAAGACAAATGAAGACCCAGACCTTATACACAGACACAACACTCCTCTCATCCACCTCTCGATTCCCCTCTTCTCCCTCAGATCGAGTCGCCGGACTCCAGCGTTGGTACCAGCCAACTCCGATCGCCACACATAAAAGGTCAATCTTTGAGTTTACATATTTTCAGTTTATGCAGATAGTAAAAACAAACAATCTGATATTTTCAGCTTGCAGATCTTCAGACCACATCTTCAGTTGCAGACATAAAAAACAGATGAAATCAGCTTGCAGACAGTTTATGTCTGCAAAAACAAACAACACCTTCTATAAACCAAATTGGTAGTTTTAATCGAGGAAAAACTTTTGTTTACCTTTACATTAAAGGTAGGCAAGTATTTAATGTTCTGTATTAAATGACTTATCTATATTATTTTTGTTTTAATTTAATTAAAGATAGTCTCTAAAATTTTCAAACATTTTTTTAAATAAAGAAATAAAAACATTTTTAACAGCACTTTTTACACATAGGTTTTACACATAAGTTTTACAAAGTCTTAGGAGGTGTTTGGTTCACGGAATGTTTTGAAATTGAAATTAGAATTTGTATAGGAATTAGAATTTGAAGGAATTGAATTTGGAGTTTAAACATTCCAATTGGTATTGGAAATTGTTGGAATTGGAATCTCAATTCCATTTTTGTTGTGTTTGGTTGTCAAATGAATTGGAATCCATCAACCCATCACCCACAACCCCCGGTTCGGTTCGAAACAGTACGGGCCAAAACGGTTTGCGTCGAATAGGTTCGATTCGAAATGGTACGGGTCGAAATCGTTCGCGACGAAACGGTATGGGGCGAAACGGTTTGGGTCGAAACAGTTCGATTCGAAACGGTACGGGTCGAAACGGTTCGATTCGAAACGGCACGGGTCAAACGGTTCGATTTGAAACAGTTCGGGTTGTAACGGTTCACGTCGAAACAACTCGATTCGAAACGGTTTGCATCGAAATGTACAGGTCGGAACGGTTCGCGTCGAAACGGTACGGGTCGGAACGATTCGTGTTCGTGTGGAAACGGTACGGGTCGGTTCGGATCGAAACGATATGGGTCGAAACCGTTCGGGTCGAAACGGTCGAAGATTCCAATGAATTTACTTTAATTCCTTCACATATAGGAAGGATTTTGAATTCCTTTAGTTAAAGGAATTTAAAGGAATTCATGCCTAATTCCAATTCCAATTCCATTGTCATCTAAACATATAAAGATTGGAATTGAGATTCCAATTCCATCAAATTCTGTGAACCAAACATATTAAAGAGATGAAATTCAGATTCCAATTCCATTAAATTTCTGCGAACCAAACACCTCCTTAGTCGCTCTATTTTTATTGGAGAGAAGCAAACATATCACACAATTACTAGGTCATGGGTTAATAAATGATAGACATAATAAAAGTTGATTGATGAATCGTGGAATAATTAAAGAAAAACGAATTTTAAACAGACCGTCCCGAAGGCAAGTAAAACCAAAGTATAAATGACCCACGGGGTCATAGAAGCGGAGGTGATGCCCAACACAAATGAACATGGTCAAAGACTATGGTAAAAATGATTAAAAATGGTAATTTCCTCTTATAGACAATGAGAGTCAAAATGGTGAACTAAACGGGTCGCTTTTGGTCTATAAGGCCATAAGCTAGATAATAGACGAGTAGAACCAAGGTATAAATGACCCGTGGGGTCGTAGAAGCCGAGGTGTTATCCAAGTTACACTTTGACCGTGGTTGGAAAATGATAAGAAGCTTTAATGAAAGAATGCGGATGATTTGAGCTAAAGAGCTCAAATCTCATAACAGGTCAAACGAGTAAGACACAGAATGAAAAGATGACATTTTGACACCATGGTTATTTCTAAGAAAAAAACAACTATGACATTGGTTGTGGTTGGGAAAAATAATGCAAAGCTTTAACAAGGATGTAGAAGACTTGAGTTAAAACGCTCAAAGTCTCATAACGGGTCCAATGATGAAATGAGTAATAAACCCAAACCGGATTATAAAAGTGAAAAACTCAAGATTAATGGTCCGGGTAGTGGTTCATAGTTTAAATATGTTGAGAAATGAACCCCAAGTAATTAAATTGAGTTCGGATTGCTTTGGATGAGAATTAGATGAAAATTGGCAAAATTTAGCTAAGGGTGAAAAGTTTCCTAGCTCTGGTAACTTGCTAGAAAAGTGCCCTTTGTCTTTTATGCGCCATGCGGAGGATACACCCCGCGATGCGTGAGGGACTTGGTCAAACGTACGGTCAAAACTGCCAACCCCACACCACGTGGGGGAGACAAGCGATCCCTCCATGACGCGCTGGGGCTCTTTGAATTAAAATTTTGTTTTTATTTTATTTTTAGGTTTTAATGTTTCATTTAAATGCCTAAGTTACTAACCATTTGGATGGGTTTATAAATGACAGATAATACTCGCTGTAGTGAACCGGATGAAGGTCAAGATGCTCGACGAATCGAACATATTTCATGAATATTTGTTTTCGAGTTTTTTTAAGCTTAACACTTAAGTACATGTACTGTAAATCAAATCGTTGCTACCTCGAGTAGCTTATGTTCTGTTAAAACTTGTAATCTTTTCGCAATATAGTTCATATAAAACATTAGTTTTATTTATATAATGAGACGGACCTTACAGAGTATTAGGTGGATGCATTTGCTCGATTGACTGCTTCCCAGGATGCTTATCTGGTGATTTAGGGGTGTTTGTTTTTAAGAAAAAGCACTTCAGAACCTCTTTTCTCTTCTCCACGCAGACCACGCACAGACATAAGAGTCTGCAGCTTGTTTGTTTTTTAGAAGAGTTTTCATAAAAAAACATCTTCCCCGACTCTTTGTGGGGCAGATGTGGCCTTATGTCTTCTGCCCTCTTCAAAACACTTCTCCATCAAAACATCTCCAACCCTAGATTACTCCCAGCCGCACCAAGTTCCTCCACCACCATCAAGTCCGCCGCCGCCCTGCTCCACCTCTGTTGCCGACCTGCTCCACCTCCTCCGCCACCCCCATCTCCATCTACCACCGATTACCCACAACCACCTAACCATCGTCGACCTTCACCACTGCCGACCATCAATCACTACACCCATCTCCGATTGCCCCTGTCAAACCTCTGAGTAACAATCATAAGCTTGCACAGTTCTTCTAATTTCGAGTTTAAATCACGATCCAGGTATGAAAGCTTGTATTTTTTTTCTTGGTATTAAGGTTTTTTCTTTATTATTCTTGCAAGTTTAAATGTTATTTGGTGAAGGTTAATTGGGTATTGAGGTTAATTTGTAGAAACAGTGTGTTTTTTAATACAGTGATGGGTCCGGGAATTCAATTTGGATTGAGTTTAGTTCAGATTAGGATGAGAATTTTTGGGGTTTGATTTGATTTTGTAAAAAGAGGGGTAGTGAAAATAGTGGTAAAAATTTTGATTTTTAGTCGAGATAGTGCAAAACCGGCTTTCTTGGAATCAATAAACTTGTGAGTATATGACGATACATGAAATAAAGCGTTTGGTGTGATTTGCACAAAGACAGATGGGGTTTTGAGGGGAGAAAATTGAGATAAACTATCTATATATGTAGAAATTAATAGCAAAGAGTCTTTCAGTTTATTTCAGCAGTTTGCAGAAGTAAAAAAAATAAACAGTCTTCTTCTTGCAGACTGCAGACATTTGGTCTAGCACTTCTGCTACGGATGTCTGCAGATGTGGTCCACAGACTGCAGACATTTTCTCTGAGAAAAAACAAAAAGCACCTTAGTTGGCTGTTAAAAAAAAACCCTCAAAAATTAGAAGATTTAAATGGTTTATTTTTATTTGTATTTTATTTTAGTAGGAAGATTTAGGATTTACATTAGCTTTATTTTATTTGGTTTCCCTGGTTACTTGTTCTCCAATGGGTTGTTTAGTGTAAATATGGATGACATGTTAGGGTTTATGTGCCTTCAGTTTTAATCTAAGAGGTTTTTTTTGTTAATTCCGTTGTTTGATTATATTGAAGAAGGCTTGATTTCCAACAATAGCGACCATGATCGAAAATTGGGATTCTATTCCTTTCCACCAAGACAAGATATCAAACTTTACATATTCATCGACAATCATACCGGTAGCAAAATCATAACCTTTATATCTCCCTAGCTCACAATTTGGGGTGTCACCCCTTTGTTTTTTATGTGTTTGGTTTCTCACGATTTTAAATAAATTAAGTTTAAGGTTACCTAGACTTGAATCTGATTCAATGATCCCATGCGTGTGGATTTGGGACCACATTTCTCTAATAAGTATCATGCAATGCTTGAAATTGTTTGCAGTAAACATTTTTTGTGGTGATTACCCAATTTGGTTTATTATAATAAAAACGCAACAAGACAAACACAATAGTACATTTCATCATTCGCCACGTATTGGGATCTACCAAATGAGCGCCGACGCAAAGGTACAATTCCAGTAAACCCTGTGAAGCCGACCAAACATCGGTGGTTAAGTTCACACTGATTTGTAAGTTTTAAAATACCCAATTGAAACATTTTTAACTCGTTTCCACAGTTTCATATAATGACGCTTTAGAGTAATACGTTTGTATTGTTGTTGGAGCATGTTGATGTGTGTAAAATGCAACATATAAATTACATCAAATGAGGCATAAAACTAACCCTTTTTAAGTACTAATGTTGGGAAAAGAGTGTTTTTGTCTTCCTTTTGTATTTTCAGGATGAAATGAGCTCAAATTCACAAAAGAAGCAAAAAGACAGCTAATTCTAACATAAATACAAGAAAAGGAACAAAAGTGGATTGCCCGACCCCTCAACGGCATCCTCCCAAGCAAAGAAGAGAAAACAGAAGACTGAACACGCCCCGTGCTCAGCCAGCACGGGGTCGTGCCCAAGAAGCAGCAGAAAAGACAAACATATAGAAGCTTCTATTGCCCACCACGGGGCCGTGTCCAGTGAGCACGGGGGCGTGGCGAAAGTACAGCAGGCGCATTAATTGTAATTGCGAATTACAATTAATGAAGAGAGAGAGTGTCAGACGGGCACGGGGGCGTGTCCAGCGGACACGGGGCCGTGCCCAGCCTTCTGTTCAGCCTATAAATAGGAGTGCTTGGTTTCATTTCAACTCATCCCTTGGCACACCACCTCTCTCACACTTCATCCACCACCCACCACCACCATAACACCATCATCCACCACCATCATCCATTGTCCATCGTAGAGTGTGTGAGTCGTCTCGGGATCCAAGATTGATCGTAAGAGTTCTTGACAATCAAGGCCATGTTTGCCTAAGTCTCTTACATCACTTGGTGCAGACAAGTGCTTAGTATAATACTTTTTATTTTTAATCTTTTGCACTTTTTATTTGGTTTTGTATTAATGACTTTAATAACTAGTTACTTATGTTGAAGGTGATCTTTCCTTATCGTTTGTTCGTGGTGTCTTGGCATTATTTTACTGTCTATATAAAATAAAAGATTTTCACCCTTCATATCTCCACGGTTTATATGTAGGTATGTTGGCTACCTGGTCGGGGGTTAAGGGAACGGTTTGGTAAGGGTCTTGCCCTTGTTCAGCGTTTAGAGGTCCTGCAAGGGACCTGGGTCAAATTTAGTAGGATCTCCTTCAATGCCCATAGGTATTGGATGGCGGGGATCCAAACTCTTTGACCCCCTCATAAGTTAACTACTATTAATACTATAACCCGGCTATTTAGGACTGTATCCCTGCTGACTCAGACTACTTAGCAGAGGGTAACGTCACCGCCAAAAGCGGGGCCTACCACAATTTGCATTAATAACTTAATTAATTATCTTCCAATAATCCAACCCTTTAGGATTGTATCCTTGCTGACTCAAACTACTGGGTTGAGGGTAACGTCGCCTTCAAAAGAGGGGCCTACTACAATAACTAAGATAATCTCTTAAACAAGTGCAAAAGTGCGAAAATAATCAAAGGTTATACTAATACACGAGTCGGATCCAAGTGATTCATCTTGTCTATCTGTTTTTATTTTATTTTTATTTTTCAGCATTTAGTTAGTTTTTATTTTCTTAGTTTAAAAACCTTTCCTAACATTTTGATTTGATTAGACGTTGAGGATAAACCGGTACTAAAAGCTCTTGTGTCCTTGGACGACCTCGGTATCTTACCAACACTATACTACGTCCACGATGGGTGCACTTGCCCATATGTGTGTTTAGTGTTAGTAAATATCGTGTTTTATAAATTTAAAACTTGGCTAAAAGTGTAAAAAGGGCTTAAAATATACATCAAAAATATATTACACTACACGCACATCAAGTTTTTGGCGCTGTTGCCGGGGACACAAGGATTTTAAGAAAGTTAGGAATCAACGGCCTAATCATATTTTTATTTTTTTTAGGATTTCCTTAGTTTTTCAGCTTCTGCAGAGCTCAGCACGGGCCGTGCCTGGTCGGACACGGGTCGTGCCTAGCATCGTTACTGGCAGTTTTTAGTTTTCCAAGTTACAGAAGGCTGACCACGGGGCCGTGTCGGTGCAACACGGGGTCGTGTCCAACTTTCCAGTAACTGGGATCTGGAAAACAATCACTGTAACTCCGACCACGGGCCGTGGTGAACCTTCTGACCAGCATTCTTTTCTGTTTTTATTGCAGGACTTGGAACCAGACGCCAATCCTACATAGTGTATGAGCTCCAGTTCTAATAAGGACATAAAAGAACCTCTAGAAGAACCCGAACGCTTTCTCAGAAAAAGATTAAAAGCTAAAAACCAAGAGAAAGTTTCGGGTGATCCACCTCCAATGGCGGACCAACGTACCCTCATGGATTATCTACGACCCACCGTAGGTAACCTAGGCGTCGCTATCAATGCACCGAATGTTGAAGCTAATAACTTCGAACTTCGGCCGCATTTGATACAAATGCTTCAAAACTCCGCAACCTTCCATGGGCTTGCGGACGAAGATCCCCATCTACATATTACTAATTTCTTAGAAATATGTGATACCTTTCGGATCAATAGGGCATCAAATGACGCCATCCGCCTTCGAATGTTTCCTTTCTCGCTAAAAGACCGAGCAAAAGCTTGGCTCAACGCCCTCCCAGCTGGATCGGTAAACACCTGGGATGAACTAGCCCAAAAATTTCTATATAAGTATTTCCCTCCCGCTAAAACGGCTAAATTAATGACTGAAATTAATACATATTCACAAGAGGACGGGGAATCCTTATATGAAACTTGGGAAAGGTTCAAGGAGCTATTACGCAAGTGTCCACATCATGGCCTTGCGATATGGCAACAAGTATCCACTTTCTATAATGGTTTGTTGCCACACACAAGGCAGACACTTGATTCTAGCTCCGGGGGACTTTTAGGTAATCGCCGCCCGCATGAAATATATAACCAAATTGAGGAAATTGCTCAAATCCATTTTCAATGGCACACCCCCCGAGACAATAAATCTATTGCTCCGGGCGCCCATAAGGTTGATGAAAGCACTTCTTTACAAGCCCAAATCGAGGCCCTTTCTTCAAAAATAAAAAAAAATAGAAATGACAAAAACAGTCTCGGTTATGGCTTGTGAAGGGTGTGGTGGGCCACATGAAAATTGGAGTTGTATGAAAGAAACGGACGATCAACAAGAATCGGTAAGCTACATTGATAATAGACCTAGGCCGTCGGGTCCTCCAACGGGCACTTACAACCAAGGATGGCGAAACCACCCAAACCTTGGTTGGAGAGAACCCGGCAATAGTAGTAACCAACAAACCCAACGAACAAACTTTCAACAACCAAGAAATGAGTCGCAAAATTTCACTCAACAACAAAGTGGACGAGAAAGGCTTGAAGATACTGTATCTCGCCTCATCTCCGACACTGAAAAGAAAAACTCGGAAAGATTTCTACAATTAGAATCAAATTTTAGAAATCAACAAGCTAGTATTCAAAATATAGAAAAACAATTAAATCAAATAGCTCAAAATTTTGCCGAGAGACCACAAGGTGCATTACCTAGCAATACCGAAACAAACCCAAAAGCGCAAGTTCATCTCATCACGTTACGAAACCACACCGTGGGGCCTGCAGAAGCGCCACCGCCGACAGAAGAAACGATACCCCCGCCTCTACAGGAGAAGAACTCCCCTCCGTCACCAGAGCCTACCAAGGCTCCTCGAGTCCCGTACCCCGGTAGGTTAATTCGTCAAAAGACCAATGAGCAATTCGCAAAGTTCGAAAGTCTATTAAAACAATTGCATGTCAATATTCCTTTTATTGATGTCCTAACCCAAATGCCCAAATACTCCAAGTTTATGAGGGACTTCCTCACTCATAAAAAGAAAATTGAAACTTTGCAATTAGTTAACTTAGGCGAAGAATGCTCTGCCCTCGTACTCAATAAACTTACCCAAAAGAAAATCGATCCCGGAAGCTTCATGATTCCCTGCTCAATCGGGGAGTCCCCCGTTCGTAATGCACTAGCCGACCTTGGGGCTGGCATTAACCTCATGCCCTCATCAATGTTTAAAAGGCTCGGCCTAGGCACAACGAGTCCTACAAAAATGAGCATACAGCTTGCTGACCGATCCGTCAAATTCCCGCAAGGTGTCATCGAAAATGTCTTTGTAAAGGTAAGCAAATTCGTCTATCCGGCCGACTTTGTCATACTCGATATGGAGGAAGACACCGAGGTCCCCCTCATACTAGGGAGACCATTTCTTGCCACCGCACAAACAGTGGTAGATATGAATGACGGAACACTCACCTTGAGGTACGGGGATGATGAAGTAAAATTCGGAGTTGGGAAGAGAATAGAAGACGACGACCCGGTCAACTATATGAAGGTTATTGATTCAAGTTTGGATGCTGCTCTCCGACGGTGTAACATGGGACGCCAAGCATCCCACTCAGAAAATATATAACCTCACATTGGGTCTAGCCAAGGACCCTTATAAACATGGCGCACCACGGAGGCATTCCGCGGAACTATCCTTAGTTTAGCTTAATCTTTTAGTTTTAATTTGCAGAAATAAAACACACTCATGGTGGTAAAGGATGACAAAGGGAACAAGAAAAATGGCCCCATGCACAAGAACAAGGCAACCCGACACAAAATTCTCCATTACAGAAGGCTCAACACGGGCCGTGTCCAACCAACACGGCCCTGTGCTGAACCCCCTGCAGAAAAATGCCCAGTTCAGGTAACTGGACATGGGCCGTGTTCACCAGACACGCCCCCGTGTCCAGGCTTCTGTCTTATTTCTTTAATTTTTGTTACTGGCACCTGAACACGGGGCCGTGTCCGGTCCCCACGGGGCCGTGTCCAGACTGCCAGTAACATAAATCTTTGCTTTTTAACACCACATTACACATCCAATCAACCTAAAAATTTATTTTTGGGACACATTGAGGACAATGTGTAATTTAAGTGTGGGGGGAAGCTAAAACCTTGAAATTTTGCAAGTCCTAACAACAAGCCTTACACAAAACTCTATTGGAACCGCTAAACACCCCAAATTTTTTTCAAAATTTTTCATTTTTTTACTTGTCTAAAGTTTAAGTTAGGAATCCTAAGATTAATCAGGTTATATTTTTACAAATTTTACAACCGAGAGCGTCGTGATAACAAGAACCAACATAAGAAAATTATGAAAAGGCATGACAAGTCTAATTAAAATTTGATTATATATACTTAATCACATTAAAAACCCATTCCCACAAAAGTGAGTTTTGAGCCTTTATTGAGCATACAAATTTACATCTTTAAACTAAATGCTCATTTTTCGTTTCTTGTGTGAATAGTCGCTTGGTTCTTACAACTCTAGAACTTGCCACGACGATTCATTCCCGGTCCTTACCAACTTAAACCCAAGTAAGTAAATGATGGAGGCATTAGGACTAACCATTTTTCTTTCTACACCATTATTTTTCAATTTTTTTTACCACCTACCCAAAATCCCCCTAGTTAACCCCTTTGAGCCTAAACCTTTCATTTCTTTACCCTAAAAACCCTTTTTACCCACCAAAAACCCTTTTTATTTTCACCCTTTATTTTAGTAACAAGCTCTGTTTTTCGTAAGCTCAGTTTTTTGTGTGATCAAAAAAAAAAAGAAAAAGAAAAAGAAAAAGAGAATGATGAAGTTAAAAACAAACAAAGCTATGAAAACAAAAGCTTGTTTGGAGAAATACTTCAAAATAAAAAGTCACTAAAAACAAAGTGTTTTACGAAAACCGACGCTTTTTACGCTTTTCGCCCTTTTACTAACCACTAACCCAACCACCCACCTTTAGCCCAAGCCTAACCCTTCACCCAAAAAGTCCTCTTGATATTTACAAAGGTATATAGTTAAAAAGGAGGAGGATTGATTGCTTGGCAAGCTTATGGTAGGAATAAGTTCCATGCCGCTCTCGAGTGATTCACTAAAAATTACACCTTTGGCCGAGTGTTGAGTGATTTCTCCCGTGAGGTATGTGAACTTGTATATAAATGAAATTTTAAAAAGGCATGCTAAGCCTAAATAAGTAATTTCTCTTATGGAATGTTCTAAATAAATCATAACGAATAGGATTGTAAATAAATAAAAATAAAACCTAAAAAGATCTTGGATTCCCGACACTCTATGACAAGCCAAAAACCTTCTCTTCTACCCATTCCATTTGAGAGTGTAAGCCACATATTTAAAGAGTTTTGCTTGAGGACAAGCAAAAGTTCAAGTGTGGGGGTATTTGATGTGTATAAAATGCAACATATAAATTACATCAAATGAGGCATAAAACTAACCCTTTTTAAGTACTAATGTTGGGAAAAGAGTGTTTTTGTCTTCCTTTTGTATTTTCAGGATGAAATGAGCTCAAATTCACAAAAGAAGCAAAAAGACAGCTAATTCTAACATAAATACAAGAAAAGGAACAAAAGTGGATTGCCCGACCTCTCAACGGCATCCTCCCAAGCAAAGAAGAGAAAACAGAAGACTGAACACGCCCCGTGCTCAGCCAGCACGGGGCCGTGCCCAAGAAGCAACAGAAAAGACAAACATATAGAAGCTTCTATTGCCCACCACGGGGCCGTGTCCAGTGAGCACGGGGGCGTGGCGAAAGTACAGCAGGCGCATTAATTGTAATTGCGAATTACAATTAATGAAGAGAGAGAGTGTCAGACGGGCACGGGGGCGTGTCCAGCGGACACGGGGCCGTGCTCCGCCTTCTGTTCAGCCTATAAATAGGAGTGCTTGGTTTCATTTCAACTCATCCCTTGGCACACGACCTCTCTCACACTTCATCCACCACCCACCACCACCATAACACCATCATCCACCACCATCATCCATTGTCCATCGTAGAGTGTGTGAGTCGTCTCGGGGTCCAAGATTGATCGTAAGAGTTCTTGACAATCAAGGCCATGTTTGCCTAAGTCTCTTACATCACTTGGTGAAGACAAGTGTTTAGTATAATACTTTTTATTTTTAATCTTTTGCACTTTTTATTTGGTTTTGTATTAATGACTTTAATAACTAGTTACTTATGTTGAAGGTGATCTTTCCTTATCGTTTGTCCGTGGTGTCTTGGCATTATTTTACTGTCTATATAAAATAAAAGATTTTCACCATTCATATCTCCACGGTCTATATGGAGGTATGTTGGCTACCTGGTCGGGGGTTAAGGGAATGGTTTGGTAAGGGTCTTGCCCTTGTTCAGCGTTTAGAGGTCCTGCAAGGGACCTGGGTCAAATTAGTAGGATCTCATTCAATGCCCATAGGTATTGGATGGCGGGGATCCAAACTCTTTGATCCCCTCATAAGTTAACTACAATTAATACTATAACCCAGCTATTTAGGACTGTATCCCTGCTGACTCAGACTACTTAGCCGAGGGTAACGTCACCGCCAAAAGCGGGGCCTACTACAATTTGCATTAATAACTTAATTAATTATCTTCCAATAATCCAACCCTTTAGGATTGTATCCTTGCTGACTCAAACTACTAGGTTGAGGGTAACGTCGCCTTCAAAAGAGGGGCCTACTACAATAACTAAGATAATCTCTTAAACAAGTGCAAAAGTGCGAAAATAATCAAAGGTTATACTAATACACGAGTCGGATCCAAGTGATTCATCTTGTCTATCTGTTTTTATTTTATTTTTATTTTTCAGCATTTAGTTAGTTTTTATTTTCTTAGTTTAAAAACCTTTCCTAACATTTTGATTTGATTAGACGTTGAGGATAAACTGGTACTAAAAGCTCTTGTGTCCTTGGACGACCTCGGTATCTTACCAACACTATACTACGTCCACGATGGGTGCACTTGCCCATATGTGTGTTTAGTGTTAGTAAATATCGTGTTTTATAAATTTAAAACTTGGCTAAAAGGGTAAAAAGGGCTTAAAGTATACATCAAAAATATATTACACTACACGCACATCAATGTCAAGAATCATCTTTGTCAAGCAAGGGTTGTCGAAGTGGGAGAATGACAAACCTTCTTCAATCACGAATTTCGCCATTCAGTCTTTGAACATTGTTATAGTCATAATGAAAAATACCTTCCACCAGATTATCTTTCATCGACTTACAATACTTCGTCATATGATTTCTCATGGTGGAGTTTGAGTTTGGTTGGAGAAACCAGCCACACCTTCTACAACGTGCCTTTTGATGGCCATTAGAAATTAGACATAACAAACCACCCATTTTCTTTACCAAAAAGCTCTTTGTTTCGTGTCATTTGGAGAACTTCAACAACAATAGGTTTGTCTGTGGAACCTTGGGCAATAACGGATGGTTGTGATGAATCCAAAAGTGAAGTAACAAACAAGTAAAGTGAACCAAAAAACGAGTGTATACGAGAGCGGTTTTTGCGATTTTTGGTTTGTTTTTGTATTTTCGAGTGTGACGATCAACCAAAAACACCAAATACCTAATTATACCAACTTAGGGAGGCAAAATGGTGAGTTAGGGGGTGAAATAATGGTCAAAAAAGCTCCAAATTGCCTTAAGACTGTTTTCAAAAAGTTTGATCCTGTAAATGGTCAGAACCGGTTCGGAACCTATTTTTTCGCACCGGTTTTGAAACTAGTTTCCGGCCAAAACAATTCGAGTCAAGGTTTTTATGGTGAGGGTGTGGAACCGGTGGTTTGGATATCGAACTGAACCGGTTTCTTTATTTTCAGTTCCAAACTAGTTTTTGAAAGGAAAACTTTAATAAAACACAGCCATCCCGACAAGAAAAAAGACCGACGGGAGGCCAAACCAACTACAAGAGATTACACAAATTTACACCAATCAACCCACGTCAAATCTTTATACATCGATCTACTTCTAAACCAAAGAAAACCTATAGATTTGATCGCACTAAACACCTCCTCCATCTTCGGAGTCTTACCGAGAAAACAGGCTCGTTTCTAGCCTTCCAGATTTGCCAACAAGTAACAAGCACGATACCTTTATAACACATCAACGCCTTACCTTTTAATCCATTGTACAAATGTCCCTCCAGAATGTCCCTAAACGAAAACGCCACCGGAAACGACACCTTGCACCATTGGCTAACCTTCGACCAAACCAAAGTGGCAAATCGACAAGCCGTGAATAAATGCAAAGCCGTCTCGTTGTCCGACGAACAGAGGGCACTCGACATCCCTGACCGGAAGATTAACATTTATACTTTTAAGCATTGATCATTGCACCTATATGTTAACGTTTGGATATTTGGCTTAATTATATAAATCATATTAGTAATTATTACTGTTTAATTGAGAATATTATTGATATTAAAGTTAGAATTGAAAATTTTGTAAAATTTTATTTGACTTTTCTTGGGGTTGGTTTGTAAATTTTATGGACTATGTTTCAATAGTTGAAGAGGGACGATTGCAAAGTTTTATGGGTTTATGGGGTGCTCAAAATTTTAACACATGTGTATCATTATTTTTTTAAGAACGAAAGACAATAGGTCCACCCTCTCCTGATCAATTATGCAGACGGACCACGCATAAACCGTTGATGTCACTATTTGTCCTTCAAAACATCTATCCTTGTGATGTCATAAAAAATATTAATGATATAAAAAAATTAACTTATGGGTAAATTTAACACAACCCATTATTTAATCCAAACACAAAAAACACCAAACAACAAATGACAAATTAAAATTAACCTTCACACAATTGTCCAACACAACCCGAAATTTAAAACTTTATTGGATGAATATTCATAGACTCAATGATCAAGATACCAACATGGACAGCACTCGGTTTTCCCAGATTTTGCTGCCATGCGAAATTCTTTTCGCGTTTTAAACAAAACCCCATGAATTTCTTCAAAATGAGGTGCGGTTGCACTCTTTGTATCTTCAACCCATTGAAGAACTTTCTTGTAAGGACTTAAGATCCGATCATGAAGCTCCTCGCTCAGAAGCTGAAAACTCGTGAAATTAAGTGTTTTGATGCAGATTTAACCAAAAACATAGGAAAAGAAACTCATTACCTCAAGTTCCATGACTTCAGATACTAAGTTGAGATCAGCAATTGACGGTTGAGATCTTCCAACCAAAAACGGTCCATTTTTTAGCCAAAAGATTTCTAATACAGTCAACGCTTTCTCAAGCGTCTTCTCAGCTTCTTCGGCCGCTTGAGGGTTTGATGGGAGGCCATTTTGCGATAACAGGACATTGTTTAAAATAACCCCAGCTAAAATCCAAAGCATAAAACCAATCAGGCATATCATGAAACCATTCAGTAAAAATATACTAAATATCAGAAATTTTAGATTTATATATATGATTATATTACCTGACCCACGGCGTAAATTGGCCTGATGCCAGTCTAAAACAGAGTGGACCTTGGCTCTTTCGACAAGATCACTCGGATACCTATATAGATATAAAAGTTAAATGCCGAAATTACAAAAATAACTGTGACACTCTAGGTTTTTCCGAACGAACACCTTGTAATAGGTTTGTGTATATATATGTTATTAAATGAAAACGTAATCTTTATTTGCTTAATGTGTGTTGTATGTACGTATTATATATATATGTATGTGAGTCGAGACCATGACTCGCAACCACTCGGTTGCGAGTGGGCCACTCGGTCTCGAGTGGGCCTCTTGGGCCGTAACCGGTTTGGGCCGAAACCCCTTAGCCTACTTCGAAACCTTGCATATAAAACCCCACTTTCCCCACTTCCCTTCATTTTACACAAACACATACACTTCTATTCTCTCTCACTAGGAAAACCCCAAACAACACCAATCTCTCCCAACTTTCGGTTCAAGCTCGGATAGCACAAGGATCTCGGACAAGAAACTCGGTCAAGATCATCACCACAAGTCGGACATTCCATTCTCTCATTTCCTTTCCTTTGTTTCGGCTCCTTCTTCTCAACCGGTTAGTATTGTTATTATGTGTAGGAATTTTGTGTGTTGTATGAACTAGAAAATGCTTGGTTAGTAGTGTTATACATGATTTTTGGGTGATTTGTGAAGTTTGACTATATGTGTAAAACCTTATGTATGAATACTTGCTAACATGCTTAAAGATGGCTACATAATGGTAGTTAAAGAGTATTCATGGCTAACCATACTATGCTTCATTATTTCTTGCAAAATGATATTGTTAAACATAAGATTTCGGTCACAAAATGTATGTTTCCTTGTTCTTGCATGATGATCTTGATGAAATATGTGATTTTCGGTTCAAAAATGTATGATTGTGTTAAGATGAAAACCCTAGAAATCTATGAACTTGTGATGAACTTGTTGAATGTGGTTTGAAGTTTTCAAAAATGGCAAAGTTTGATCTATTTTTACTTATGGTCAGATTAGGAAAAGTGTTAGTGAAACCTTATTGGCTATTACTTGATTTGGGCCTGATTTCATAGTACCATTGGACTGATGTATCTGAATCTACACGTGAACATGAAAGGGACAGCATTACGACTCGCAACCACACAGTTGCGACTCGCAACCACAGCGTGATAACTCGAAACCTCCTGGTTGCGACTCGAGACCACCTGGTTGCGACTGGGCTGTCCACTTTGGTTATTGGGCCATAATGTGTGTAACATGGGCTACCTGTTGACTGAACTATGTGTTGCTGTTTGACTATGTAAATGTTAGGGCCGGCCTAATAACCCCATGACTGTTTACTTGCATGCGTGATACGTGTTAGTTATGTGTAAGTTTTTACGTGAATGCTTGTACACCAAACCTGACCTATACCGGTAACCATGGTAGGACGTGGTGACCAAAGTATTTGACAAGTAACCTAATCTGCCGAGCAACCCAAGGTGAGTTCACACACTAAAAGCATGCGTCCCGCGGAGGGACACGGACCAACTACCAAACTTTGGGAAAACACTTTTGACCCATTACTCCGGGGGAAAACAGAATGGGTAATTACTATCTCCGGGGGAGATACGTTTGGATATTATTTATAAATCACAACTAGCCATGCTAAACGAAACTCTATCACTTTAAGTCCCTGCTTACAATACCGATTAATCGCCGGGGGCGAACGGGTTATTAGTTGATAGCGCTATTAGGTTTGACAACCTCACACCGTGACCGGGGGAGATCGGGCGTGAACTAGTAGACCTTGCAACATGGTCAATGACGATAGACATTGACTCGGGGCACGATAATATTTCCGTCAACAGTTTCGGTATCTACAGTTTAGTGAGCTTACAGATGGGGTAGCTCCCCACAACGTGATTATAAATGCTTTATCTAAACAACTTAAGTTTTTGGTAAA
This sequence comes from Helianthus annuus, assembly GCF_002127325.2. NCBI lineage: Eukaryota > Viridiplantae > Streptophyta > Magnoliopsida > Asterales > Asteraceae > Helianthus > Helianthus annuus. The sequence goes on from NC_035439.2 coordinate 6,121,153, forward strand.
CTAAAACTGGACAACTAGTGAACTCACTCAGCATTATTGTTGACCCCTTTACTGCATGCTTTGCAGGTAACCCGTGACTGAGGAGCCGCTGCTTGGGGATGTGTAGTGTTCGTCAAACCCGTGTGTTGGGTTTATCTATCTTGAACTAAGGACTATTTTTAAAACTTTTTGGTTTATGCTTCCGCTGTCTTATTTATTATCGAACTTAAACTACGATGTTGCTAACTACTCTGAATATTAAATATTTCTACTATTAATTCAATGCTCAGTATAATTGGTGGCTGGATCCTGGTCAGTCACGCCTCCAAGCGGTGGTGTTCCGCATGTGGATTTTGGGGGTGTGACAGATTGGTATCAGAGCCATTGGTTATAGTGAACTTGGTTTTAAAAGGGGGAAAATCTTTTTGGGAAAAACCAGACTATAACCTGTGACTCGCGACGACACTACACTCCAAGTGCAAGGCTCGACACATTTGACCTCATAGCTCGGACCAGTGTTTACTTGTTTGCTTACCTTACGTTTCCTGTTTTACTATACGTACTAGTGTGCTTAATTAAGATAGACACACCTCTCTCTTCTATCTCATTCTCGCTACGTTACAACATCACACTCATACTGTGTTTTCTGGTTATGAAGACAATGAGTGGATGTGGAAGAGGAAACATCAACATGACTCAGGCTCAATTCACTAACCTGCTTAACACGGTGGCTGCAGCTTTCGCAGCTCACCCTGGAGGTAAACTCGTTACCCTAGGATGTTTAGATCCTACCGCCACATCACCTTTTATCCCTAAATCTGTACGCTTCGCTTCTCACGAACAGGTCAGCATGCACCTGCGCAACCACCCGTGTGTACTTTCAAAACTTTCATGGATTGCAAGCCTCTCCCTTTCAACGGCACTGAGGGTGCCATAGGTCTTCTGCATTGGATTGAGAAAATTGAAGCTGTCTTTGCTATCTGTGAGTGTTCCCCTGCAAATTGGGTGAAGTTTGCTACTGCTACACTTGAAGGAAACGCGCTCTCTTGGTGGAAGGCTCAAATTGAGATGTTTGGGTTAGAAACTGCTAATGCTACTGCGTGGGAGGATTTCAAGGACATGATTAAGGAGGAGTACTGTCACCGGGATGACATCCACAAACTTGAAAACGAGTACTATGCACTAAAGATGGTTGGGTCAGAGATTGAAACCTACACCAAGCTGTCCAACGACTATGCTTCTCTTTGCCCAAACATGTCTCGACCCATGTATCGAAGAATCGAACTGTATGTCAAGGGTTTGGCTCCAGAAATTCGAAGCCATGTAACTTCAGCCAACCTCACTACCATTCAGCCAATCGTTCGACTTGCTCACAAACTTACTGATCAGGCCGTAGAAGAGGGCAGGTTGCCCAAAAGGATCAGTGCTACTGTCGGAACTTCTAGTGACAACAAGCGTAAGTGGGAAGGAAATCAAAGCAAGGATGCTAACCCCACTCAGGCCCCAGCACAGCAAAGGAAACCTGAAAACAACAAGGGCACTCAACAACAGGGTGGCTATCGCGGTAACCACCCCAAGTGCAACAAGTGCAATCGACATCACAGCGGGCCGTGTGGGAAAGGTCAGTGTCAGCGATGTAACAAAATGGGGCACGAGGCCAAGGACTGTAGAAGCCCACGTCCCGTGGGGCAGAACCAGCAGCAACAACATCACGGGAACGCTAAGGGTTGTTTCCAGTGTGGAGCTGAGGGGCACTATAAGAAGAATTGCCCTGAACTGAACCAGAACCGCAACAACAATCAGGGAGCTGGAAACAACGATCAGAACAACAATGCTGGGAATGGCGCTAGAGGAAGGGCTTTTGTGATTGGAGCTGGAGAAGCGAGGTATGACCCCAATGTCGTGGCGGGTAAGTTCCTACTCGATGATCATTATGTTTCTGTATTATTTGATTCTGGAGCCGATGCTAGTTATGTGTCCCTACGTATTAGTAAGAAGCTTAAGCGTCCGCTTTCGTTACTAAGTTCTCCCCATATCGTCGAGTTAGCTAATGGTAGAAACATCGAGGCCTCACATGTTATCAAAGGCTGCAAGCTAGAATTGTCTGGTCAGACATTTAGTATCGATCTTTTCCCTGTTACACTTGGAAGCTTCGACGTCGTTATCGGCATGGATTGGTTATCCAAGCATCGCGCTGAGATCCTCTGTCAAGAGAAAGCAGTTCGTATTCCCCGCCGTTCTGGCAACCCTCTTATTGTACAAGGTGGCAAAGGCGGAGAAATCTCCGGCGTTATCTCGTTCTTGAAAGCCCAGAAGTGTTTACGAAAAGGGCACACCGCTATCTTAGCACTCGTCACCGACACCCACGAAAAGGAAAAGAGGATTGAAGATTTTCCGGTAGTACGTGACTATCCCGAGGTATTTCCTGAGGAACTACCTGGACTCCCTCCCCACCGTCAGGTTGAATTCCAAATCGAGCTAGCTCCCGGAGCAGCGCCAATAGCTCGTGCACCTTATCGACTAGCCCCCGCAGAATTGAAGGAACTCTCTACTCAACTACAGGAACTATTGGATAAAGGGTTTATCCGCCCTAGTTCATCACCCTGGGGAGCACCGGTACTCTTTGTTAAGAAGAAGGATGGCACGTTCCGAATGTGCATTGACTATCGTGAGCTGAACAAGGTTACCATCAAGAATCGTTACCCTCTCCCGCGAATTGACGACCTATTCGATCAGTTGCAAGGATCGAGCTACTACTCTAAGATCGACCTGCGATCAGGCTATCATCAGCTAAGGGTCCGTAATGAAGACATCTCCAAAACGGCATTCAGAACTCGCTATGGTCATTATGAATTCCTTGTTATGCCCTTTGGAATGACCAACGCGCCCGCGGTATTCATGGATCTCATGAACCGAGTGTGCAAACCTTACCTCGACAAATTTGTGATCGTGTTTATAGACGACATCCTGATCTACTCGAAAAGTCAAGAAGAGCACGAACAGCACCTACGCCTTATCCTCGAACTCCTTCGCAATGAGCAACTGTATGCCAAGTTCTCGAAATGCGACTTCTGGCTTCGGGAAGTCCATTTCCTTGGGCACGTGGTTAACAAGGATGGGATCCACGTTGACCCTGCAAAGATCGACTCTATAAAGAATTGGCCTACCCCTAAGACTCCGACCGAAGTCCGCCAATTCTTAGGACTAGCGGGATACTATCGAAGATTTATTATGGGATTCTCAAAGATTGCTCAGCCTCTCACGGCTCTTACTCAGAAGGGTATGGTTTATAAATGGGGTGAAGCTCAGGAAACCGCATTTCAGAAACTAAAGGATAACCTCTGTAGTGCTCCTATTCTCTCGTTGCCTGAAGGCACTGACGACTTCGTGGTTTACTGCGATGCATCTATCCATGGGCTCGGTTGTGTGCTAATGCAACGCGACAAAGTTATTGCTTACGCCTCTCGACAACTTAAGACGCACGAAAGGAACTACACTACGCACGACTTGGAACTAGGAGCAGTGATCTTTGCGCTTAAGATATGGAGACATTACCTGTACGGTACCAAGTGCACCATTTACACCGATCACAGGAGTCTCGAGCATATCTTCAAGCAAAAGGAATTAAACATGCGACAACGTCGATGGGTCGAACTCCTGAATGATTATGAATGCGCCATCAAGTACCATCCGGGCAAGGCCAATGTCGTGGCAGACGCCCTCAGCCGAAAAGACACTACGCCCAAGCGCGTGCGAGCGCTACAACTCACCATCCAGTCTAACCTCCCTACCCAGATTCGAAATGCTCAGATTGAAGCTCTGAAACCGGAAAACATCAGGGCTGAGTCCCTGCGAGGATCGAGACAACGACTAGAGCAAAAAGAAGACGGCGCCTACTATGTGGCAGGGCGCATTTGGGTCCCACTCTACGGAGATCTACGAGAGCTGGTGATGGACGAAGCCCATAAGTCCCGTTATTCAGTGCATCCTGGTTCAGATAAGATGTACCACGACTTAAGGACCACTTACTGGTGGCCTGGCATGAAAGCCCACATAGCAGCTTACGTTAGCAAATGTTTGACCTGCGCAAGAGTCAAGACTGAGTATCAGAAACCAGCAGGCCTACTCCAGCAACCCGAAATCCCGAAGTGGAAATGGGAGCAAATTTCCATGGATTTTGTTACAGGGCTACCTAGATCCCAACGCGGGAATGACACTATTTGGGTGATAGTAGATCGATTGACCAAGTCTGCGCACTTTCTGGCTATTAAGGAAACAGACAAGTTTTCTACCTTGGCGGAAATTTACTTAAAGGAAGTAGTTTCGAGGCACGGGGTGCCAACTTCTATTATTTCCGACCGAGACGCTCGTTTTACTTCCGAGTTGTGGCAAGCTATGCACAAATCCTTTGGCTCACGTTTGGACATGAGCACCGCTTATCACCCACAAACGGATGGGCAGTCTGAACGCACCATCCAAACCCTGGAAGACATGCTTAGAGCATGTGTGATCGATTTTGGCAAAAACTGGGAGAAGCATCTACCGCTGGTGGAATTCTCCTACAACAACAGCTACCACACTAGTATTCAGGCGGCACCTTTTGAGGCATTGTACGGTCGTAAATGCCGATCACCTCTTTGTTGGGCGGAAATAGGTGATAGTCAACTCACAGGCCCGGAACTGGTGGTAGATACAACGGAAAAGATTTCCCAGATCAGACAACGCATGGCGGCAGCTCGTGACCGTCAGAAAAGCTACGCTGATAAGCGTAGGAAACCGCTAGAATTCCAGGTCGGGACCGGGTTCTACTTAAAGTCTCACCCTGGAAGGGTGTGGTTCGTTTCGGTAAACGAGGCAAGCTGAATCCACGATATGTTGGACCATTCGAAATTACCGAGAAAATCGGTAAGGTTGCTTATAGATTGAACCTGCCTACTGAGCTGAGTGCAGTACACAATGTCTTTCACGTGTCTAATCTGAAGAAGTGTCTGTCAGATGAAACACTTATAATTCCTTTCAAGGAACTCACTATTGATGAACAGCTACACTTCACTGAGGAACCGATTGAGATCACGGGTCGAGAGATCAAAACCCTCAAACGTAGCCAAATACCTCTTGTGCGAGTTCGTTGGAACTCACGGCGTGGCCCAGAGTTTACCTGGGAGCGGGAAGACCAGATGAAGTCCAAGTATCCCCAGTTGTTCCCAAACGAAAACCCCAGCACTGAAGCTACAACTGAATTTCGGGACGAAATTCCAAACTAACGGGGGGATGATGTGACACCCCATTGAAACACGCTAGCTTGGCAGTGGCTGCCTTAACTTTCGGGACGAAAGTTCTTAAAACTTGGGTATGATGTGACACTCTAGGTTTTTCCGAACGAACACCTTGTAATAGGTTTGTGTATATATATGTTATTAAATGAAAACGTAATCTTTATTTGCTTAATGTGTGTTGTATGTACGTATTATATATATATGTATGTGAGTCGAGACCATGACTCGCAACCACTCGGTTGCGAGTGGGCCACTCGGTCTCGAGTGGGCCTCTTGGGCCGTAACCGGTTTGGGCCGAAACCCCTTAGCCTACTTCAAAACCTTGCATATAAAACCCCACTTTCCCCACTTCCCTTCATTTTACACAAACACATACACTTCTATTCTCTCTCACTAGGAAAACCCCAAACAACACCAATCTCTCCCAACTTTCGGTTCAAGCTCGGATAGCACAAGGATCTCGGACAAGAAACTCGGTCAAGATCATCACCACAAGTCGGACATTCCATTCTCTCATTTCCTTTCCTTTGTTTCGGCTCCTTCTTCTCAACCGGTTAGTATTGTTATTATGTGTAGGAATTTTGTGTGTTGTATGAACTAGAAAATGCTTGGTTAGTAGTGTTATACATGATTTTTGGGTGATTTGTGAAGTTTGACTATATGTGTAAAACCTTATGTATGAATACTTGCTAACATGCTTAAAGATGGCTAGATAATGGTAGTTAAAGAGTATTCATGGCTAACCATACTATGCTTCATTATTTCTTGCAAAATGATATTGTTAAACATAAGATTTCGGTCACAAAATGTATGTTTCCTTGTTCTTGCATGATGATCTTGATGAAATATGTGATTTTCGGTTCAAAAATGTATGATTGTGTTAAGATGAAAACCCTAGAAATCTATGAACTTGTGATGAACTTGTTGAATGTGGTTTGAAGTTTTCAAAAATGGCAAAGTTTGATCTATTTTTACTTATGGTCAGATTAGGAAAAGTGTTAGTGAAACCTTATTGGCTATTACTTGATTTGGGCCTGATTTCATAGTACCATTGGACTGATGTATCTGAATCTACACGTGAACATGAAAGGGACAGCATTACGACTCGCAACCACACAGTTGCGACTCGCAACCACAGCGTGATAACTCGAAACCTCCTGGTTGCGACTCGAGACCACCTGGTTGCGACTGGGCTGTCCACTTTGGTTATTGGGCCATAATGTGTGTAACATGGGCTACCTGTTAACTGAACTATGTGTTGCTGTTTGACTATGTAAATGTTAGGGCCGGCCCAATAACCCCATGACTGTTTACTTGCATGCGTGATACGTGTTAGTTATGTGTAAGTTTTTACGTGAATGCTTGTACACCAAACCTGACCTATACCGGTAACCATGGTAGGACGTGGTGACCAACGTATTTGACAAGTAACCTAATCTGCCGAGCAACCCAAGGTGAGTTCACACACTAAAAGCATGCGTCCCGCGGAGGGACACGGACCAACTACCAAACTTTGGGAAAACACTTTTGACCCATTACTCCGGGGGAAAACAGAATGGGTAATTACTATCTCCGGGGGAGATACGTTTGGATATTATTTATAAATCACAACTAGCCATGCTAAACGAAACTCTATCACTTTAAGTCCCTGCTTACAATACCGATTAATCGCCGGGGGCGAACGGGTTATTAGTTGATAGCGCTATTAGGTTTGACAACCTCACACCGTGACCGGGGGAGATCGGGCGTGAACTAGTAGACCTTGCAACATGGTCAATGACGATAGACATTGACTCGGGGCACGATAATATTTCCGTCAACAGTTTCGGTATCTACAGTTTAGTGAGCTTACAGATGGGGTAGCTCCCCACAACGTGATTATAAATGCTTTATCTAAACAACTTAAGTTTTTGGTAAACTAAAACTGGACAACTAGTGAACTCACTCAGCATTATTGTTGACCCCTTTACTGCATGCTTTGCAGGTAACCCGTGACTGAGGAGCCGCTGCTTGGGGATGTGTAGTGTTCGTCAAACCCGTGTGTTGGGTTTATCTATCTTGAACTAAGGACTATCTTTAAAACTTTTTGGTTTATGCTTCCGCTGTCTTATTTATTATCGAACTTAAACTACGATGTTGCTAACTACTCTGAATATTAAATATTTCTACTATTAATTCAATGCTCAGTATAATTGGTGGCTGGATCCTGGTCAGTCACGCCTCCAAGCGGTGGTGTTCCGCATGTGGATTTTGGGGGTGTGACAATAACAGTTTTAATTTATAGTTTAGAACTTGCACAAAGACGTGGACGGAGAAGGAAAATGACTCACCAGTGACTAGCCACTCCCGAATACTTTCTAGATAAGTAGATAAGAATTGCATGACTGAAAAACACACAATGTGTTTACTTATTACATAATGGAAAGTAACATAAACCCAACCATAAAAGATTCAAGAACCTCTCAAACAATGTAAAATCTCCGTCAACTATTGTTGGAACTTGTGACATGGGATTTATCGCTGCATAAAACAAGAATGTTGAACATACTTATTTGTTGTTAGTAATTCTTTTCTTCATACATACTAAAAAAGCAATTTAATTATGCATATATATGTTGTAATGTTGGCTTTAGGAGTCTTTTAAAAAAATAGAAATTTTCCTTTTAAACCCTAAAGTTTTAATGTTTGACAATTTAAGTTTAAACTTCTAATCTTTGTTTCCTTTTTAACCCTAAAATTTTATTCTTTGACAATTTAAGTTTAAAATTTTTAATCTTTGTTTCCTTTTTAACACTAAAGTTTTAATCTTTGACAATTTAAGTTTAAAGTTTTAATCTTTGGTAATTTAACCCTTTTAATTAATTTGATTTTTTTACTTCTAATTCAAAAGTTTTCATCTTTTGCGATTTAACCACTTTGATTTGTTTTACTTATGTATTGTAATCTTGGCTTTGGGGGCTTTTCAAAGAAAAAAATGGTTATACATATGGTTGTTGTAACCTTGGCTTTGGGGGTTTTTCAAAAAAAAAATATTTTTTTTTTACTTTTCACCCAAAAGTATTTCATAAATTACTTTTAACCCAAAATTATTTGTTTGTTTACTTTTAACACAAAACTTTTTATCTTTTGCAATTTATTCTCACAACTTTTTTTACTTTCAACTTTGGTCCTTTATAGTTTTCATTTTCCGCAAATTTTTCGCTTTATGCTTCGTTCTAAATTTTTTGACTTAACACATCGCAACGTACGTCTTTGGTTTAGCGTTTTTACGTTTCGTTCTAAATTTTGCGAGTTAACACGACGCAACGTGCGTGTGTGGGTGAACGTTTTTACATCGTATATTTTTTTCCCGTTTGACAGGTTCAACATAACATGCGTTTCCTAAATCGACTTAGTTATAACTAAAGAATCCAATGCGGCGGGTCGTAATTCTAGTTCAACTAAATTAACAAACCTTTATATTCAGGGATGTGTTGTTCGCCCTTCAAGATATTAATGGTGATTTCCTCAAAATCTATCCCATTCATCCTTTATATAACACACAAGAAACAAACACACGGATTAGAAAAAATTCAACATTGTTACTAAATAATACAACAATAGAAAGAAAGAACATATGGATGATAATAAATAAATTACTTGCAGAAGATGAGAATTGCACGAGACGGTTGGGACATTCGATTACAATATACTTTCACCGTCATCTTTCTCTCACGAATTTGATCAAACTTCAAGTCTTGGAGTTTTTAGTGTGGAGATGATCAAGGGCATCTGGTTTTTTTATATATATCGAGTTACGTAATCACATGGTATTTTTTAATATGAATGCATTGATTATCAATCTTTTTTATTATGGCCCATATTTATACACGTATAATATCTTCTAGCAAGGCCAGGGGGTGTGACGGGAACTGCTTGTTTTGTCTCAGGAGTTTCGCTTCGTGCCTTTCCTGTCTGGTCAGTCGGGTGGGCGAGTAAACTTACTCTCCTTATCGCTTTGGCCACATCATCGCCGTTAGCGCCCTTTAGCGCCTTCACCTCATCCCCTGCGCGCCAAAGAGGAGGCGCCATCGTTGCTCCGCCAGCCCAGTAACGCCGGTTATTGCGCTTTGTTCTAGAATCTATGCACATCCCTGTAAAAGGCTGAAGTAGAAAATTAAGTCTTCCATATCTCAAAATTCAAATAGCGAATTTAAGGGGATGAAGTGGAAATTTGTTAAATTCGTTAATTGAGATAGTGTACTAATTAACAATCTGTGTTTTTTTTTTTTTTCAAATTTTCATTCAACATATAATTTACTTGTTTCAACCGGTGTGCAATATTTGGTATTTAAATTTAAAACAATATATAAATACACAGTTTTATTTAATATTCTATATACCCTTTGATATGCATTTTATCAAAATCGAGTTGTATATAGTCTTACCTGTATTTAAACACAAACAGAATATAAATTTTAAGAGTAAACTGCCAAAATGGTCTGAGGTCCGGTCACTTTTGTCACTTTAGTCTAAAACTCAAATCTTTTGAATCTGGGTCTCGTGGTTTCAATTTTGTTGCCATTTTCATCAAAAAGCAAAATCCGATCAGATTTTACAGTTAAAATCAAGTTTTTTTTTTTCTTTTTCCTCCCTTTTAATGCAAAGCCAAATTGTCAGATTTTTTTTAATTTGTTATAATAAAACGTAAAAAAAACCATTTTGCCCTTTATTAAAAGGGAGGAAAGAGACAAAAAAAAAACTGGATGTTAACTAAAAAATCTAACTAAATTTTGATTTTGGATTAAAATGATAAAAAAATTGAAACCACAGGAACTCAAATTTAAAAGGTTTGAGTTTTGCATTAAAATAATAAAAGTAACCAAAACTCAGGGACCATTTTAACAGTTTACTCTAAATTAAAAATGTTTGTTTTAGCAAGAAAAAAAATGGTCTGCCTTTACACTGAAAATGATAAATTAGAATTTGATGTTTATATATATATATATATATATATATATATATATATATATATATATATATATATAGGGGACCGCTAAAATGAGAACCATCTCGAGTTGTAAGAACCGAGAGAACTACACCATTTCGATTTTTTTTACAAATATATTTATAATACACGCATCTACGTTTGTGAAAAAAAAAATTGGTCCACCTCGCCCCGTACGGTGTAGTTCTCACGGTTCTTACAACTCGAGGTGGTTCTTATTTTAGCATGAACATATATATATATATATATATATATATATATATATATATATATATATATATATATATATATATATATAGAGAGAGAGAGAGAGAGAGAGAGAGAGAGAGAGGAAGGTTCATTTGAGAAAAAATTTTATTTGAGAAGAAAAAGAAGAAAGGGCATGATGGTAAATTATTAAATAGTTTGTAACTCATTCCATTAATTATGTTATTTCTCGTTAATAAACCAAAAAACATTTTATCCTACACATTTCAAAATTTATCCTACATATATCTTACACTTACCGAAATTTACCCTACGCATATCTAAATTTATCATACACATTTAAGAATTTATCCTACATATACTAAAATTTATCCTACACATGTCGAAAATTGTCCTTCATCCTAAATTATTTTATCTTGAAAGAGTATATTTAAAAGTGACTTACAAATTTAATTAGTTAGCTAATTATTACATTAGAATTTACCTATATGCCCTTATTAATAACATTAAATACACATATTAAATGAAGTAAAATAGAGCATTTCTATTGGTTTAAAACTTATTCTTTTTATTCTTACAAAATTTTTCTTCTCATTTGAACCTTCCAATATATATATATATATATATATATATATATATATATATATATATATATATATATAGGGTAGGGATCCTGCACATTAATCCAGAAGTGTTTTATAAGACTATATATAGCACCATATAAACACAATATAACACTATATAACTCCATATAGCATCATATAACACTATATAACACTATATAACATTATATAACAATATATAACACTATACATCTATCGTAGACATGATATCAGAGAAAATATAGTGTTATATAGTGTTACATAGTGTAAAATGGTGTTATATGGTGTTACATAGTGTTATACGATGTTTATATATAGTGTTATAATACACTTTCACAATTTTCACACTTCTGTATTAATGTACAGGATCCTATACCTATATATATATATATATATATATATATATATATATATATATAATTACGCTAAAATAAGAACCAACTTGAGTTGTAAGAACCGTGAGAACTTTTTGATCCGGGCCGAGGTGGACCAAAAACTTTTTCCTAAACGTAGATGCGTGTATTATAAACACATTTGTAAAAAAAAATTCAAAAAAATAATGTCGTTTGTGTAGTTTTGAGCACCACAAGTTTGTGTTTAAGGTACCCGTAAATTTTCCGGTTAGATTTACGGTACCCGTAAACACAAACTTGTGGTGCTCAAAACTACACACACGACATTTTTTTTTTTGAATTTTTTTTACAAATGTGTTTATAATACACGCAACTACGTTTATGAAAAAAATAATTTGGTCCACCTCGCCCCGCACAGTGAAGTTCTCACGTTTCTTACAACTCGAGGTGGTTCTCATTTTAGCGGTCCCATATATATATATATATATATATATATATGGTAGGGATTCTAAGAGAAATCCACCCTATTTGAGAAACTTGATAAGCAATCTGGACCACACATTTTCCCTAAGCAAAAAATGCAAAAAAAAAATGCAATTTTTTTTTTTTTTGGAAAAATCGGAGCTTTTTCTTTAAGGATTAAATTTTTTATTTTTTTTATTTAAAAAAATATTTTTTTTTGGATTTATACACATGTGTATATTGTTAATCTTTTAACTATACAAATATGTATATTGTCAATTATACATATATGTATATACATGTTTAAAATTGAAACAATATGTGTTATAAATCCTAAAACTTAAACCATAAATGTTAAAGCTAAACCGTAATGCTAAACCCTAAACCATAAAGCTAAACCCTAATTCTAAACCCTAATGCTAACCCTAATTCTAAACCCTAATGCTAAACCCTAAAGCTAAAAATAAACCCTAAAGCTAAAAATAAACCCTAAAGCTAAACCCTTAATGCTAAACCCTAATTCAAACCCTAAAGATAAATCTAAACCCAAAAGTTAAAGCTAAACCCTAATGCTAAACCCAAAAGCTAAACCATATTGCTAAACCCTAAAGCTAAACCCTAAACCCTAATGCTAAACCTAAATAACACTTATTTTTTAATTTTAAACATGTATATACATATATATATATATATATATATAATTGAAAATATACATATATGTATAGTTAAAAAGATTAACCATATACACATATGTATAAATCCCAAAAACAAATTTAAAAATAAAATAAAATAAAAAATTAAATCCTTAAAGAAAAAGTTGCGATTTTTCCAAAAAAAAAAAAAAAATTGCATTTTTTTTTTTTGCAATTTTTTGCTTAGAGAAAATGTGTGGTCCAGAATGTTTCTCAAGTTTCTCAAATAGTCTACTACTTCTCACATAATCCTTATCCTATATATATATAGGGGATCGCTAAAATGAAAATCACCTCTACTTGTAAAAACTATGGGAACCACTTTCTAGCCTTTGGATCAACAAGATGGGATGGATGAGATTAAAGGTAACAAAAATTAATATTAAATACATTTTGTCTTATTATATCTTTAATATTGTAATCCAAAAGGGTATTTTAGTAAAATAATTTTTTTTTGTCTTTTTGCCTTTATTATTTTTTATTACTTTTTTGTTTTATTATATTACTTTTTACTTTTATTATATTACTTTTTATTTTTTTAAAAGAATTTTTTATTAAAAACATTTTTAAATTCAAAGTTTTTTAACAAAGACAATTTTTTTGCGCCCCGGTTTTTGCACGCCGTTTTTTCGCCCGGCTTTTTAACGCATCGTTTTTTAATGGGTCGTTTTTTTCACGCCGTTTTTTACGCTCGACTTTTTCAAGCGTCGTTTTTTAACGCGGCGTTTTTTACGTCCCGTTTTTTTTTCGCGGAGTTTTTATGCGCCACGTTCACGCCCCTTGTTTAGGCGCCGTTTTATCACACGGTTTTTTACGTTTTACAACTTACGTAGAAAAAGGTTTACGTTTTATATTTTACGTTTTACGTTAAAAAGTTTACGTTTTACGTTAAACCTTTTAAACTTTTTACGTTTTACATTAAACTTTTTACGTTTTATGTTAAACTTTTTACGTATTACGTTAAAATTTTTACTTTTTATGTTTTACGAAAAACTTTTTACGTTTTACGTTTTACGAAAAACTTTTTACGTTTTACGAAAAACTTTTTACGTTTTACGTTTTTACGTTTTACTTTAAAACTTTTTACGTTTTACGTGAAAAGTTTTTACGTTTTACATAAAACTTTTTACATTTTACGGTTTTTACGTTTTACGTTAAAAAGTTTACGGGTTAATTTTTTTTACAAAAACTTCTTTACGCAAAAACGAACGCACCCAGAAATCGCAAACTCGAGAGATGTCTCAGATATATCGTTATCATCGTCGACTAGGGAGGAAAAAATTAAAAACCAACAACATCAAAACAAAGTCTATCTCGAAAAAAAACAAGGTTTGGCTCAGATTAACCGATAATCAAAAGGCTGCAAAAGAGGGGTTGCAGATTTAAAAACCTACCCTCCGCCGTCCTTGCCGTGCCATCGTCATCCAAATCGGCGTTTTTTTTTTCATCATCGCCGCCCACAGCCAGCATGTCAAAACCTACAGATTCAAAAGAACACAAATCAAAACCCACGAAACCTTAATGCTAAACCCTAAAGCCTAAAGCTAAACCCTAATTCTAAACCCTAATTCTAAGCCCTAAAGCTAAACCCTAATGCTAAACCCTAATGCTAAAAATAAACCCTAAAACTAAACCCTTAATGCAAACCCTAAAGATAAATCTAAAACCAAAAGTTAAAGCTAAACTCTAATGCTAAACCCAAAAGCTAAACCCTAATGCTAAACCCTAAAACTAAACCCTAAACCCTAATGCTAAACCCTAAATAACACTTATTTTTCAATTTTAAACATGTATATACATATATATATATAATTGAAAATATACATATATGTATAGTTAAAAAGATTAACAATATACATATATGTATAAATCCAAAAAAAAAATTTTAAAAATAAAATAAAATAAAAAATTAAATCATTAAAGAAAAAGTTGCGATTTTTCAAAAAAATGCATTTTTTTACATTTTTTTTGCATTTTTTTGCTTAAAGAAAATGTGTGGTCCAGAATATTTCTCAAATAGCCTACTACTTCTCACATGATCCTTATCCTATGTGTGTGCATATATATATGGGATCGGTAAAATGAGAACCAACTCTAGTTGTAAAAACCATGTGAATCACTTTCTAGCCTTTGGATCAAAAATTAATATTAAATACATTTTGTCTTATTATATCTTTAATATTTTAATCTAAAAGGGTATTTTAGTAAAATAACTCTTTTTTGACTTTTTGCATTTATTATTTTTTTATTACTTTTTTGTTTTATTATATTACTTTTTAGTTTTATTATATTACTTTTTAGTTTTATTATATTACTTTTTTTTTAAAAGATTTTTTTACTAAAAACATTTTTAAATTCAAAATTTTTTAACAAAGACAATTTTTTTTGCGCGCCGGTTTTTGCACGTCGTTTTTACACCCGGCTTTTTAACGCATCGTTTTTTATTGGGCCGTTTTTTCACGCTCGACTTTTTCAAGCGTCGTTTTTTAACGCGGCGTTTTTTACTTCCCATTTTTTTGTGGCATTTTTATGCGCCACGTTCACGCCCCTTGTTTAGGCGCCGTTTTATCACACAGTTTTTTTACGTTTTATATTTTACGTTTTACGTTAAAAAGTTTATAAACCTTTTAAACTTTTTACGTTTCACATTAAACTTTTTACGTTTTACGTTAAACTTTTTACGTATTACGTTAAACTTTTTACTTTTTATGTTTTACCAAAAACTTTTTACATTTTACGTTTTATGAAAAACTTTTTACGTTTTACGAAAAACTTTTTACGTTTTACGTGAAAACATATTACGTTTTACGTTTTTTACGTTTTACGTTAAAAAGTTTACGGGTTAATTTTTTTTTACAAAAACTTCTTTACGCAAAAACGAACGCACCCAGAAATCGCAAACTCGGGAGATGTCTCAGATATATCGTTATCATCATCGACTAGGGAGAAAAAAAAATTAAAAACCAACAACATCAAAGCAAAGACTATCTCGAAAAAAAAACGGGGTTTGGCTCAGATTAACCGATAATCAAAAGGCTGCAAAAGAGGGGTTGCAGGTTTAAAAACCTACCCTCCGCCGTCCTTGCCGCGCCATCGTCATCAAAATCGGCGTTTTTTTTCATCATCGCGGCCCACAGCCAACATATCAAAACCTATAGATTCAAAAGAACACAAATCAAAACCCATGAGACCCACCGCCACACCACGAAACCCACTGCCACACTACCACACCCACCGCCACACCACCACACCCACCGCACATCAGAGTCGTCGACATCAACCACTGCCACACACCACCAAAACCACTGCCACACCACCAAACCCACTGCCACACCACCAAACCCACCGCACCCACCGCCACACCTCCGTTGCAACATCATAAACCTACCACCACAAACCTCGATCTCTCTCGTTGGAGAAAGAACGTGCCAGCTCAGTTGCCACCACCACAAACTGCACCACCACAAAATAGAATCAACATATCAACAGTTGATTCCACACCTATCAACAAAATCAACAGATCAAACCCACAAAAATCAAAGAAACCCCCAAGAAACTTTCAAAAGAATCAACAGTTGATTCCAAAACTTTCAAAAGAAACCCCCAACATATCAACAGCTGATTCCACACCTATCAACAGAATCAACAGATCAAACCCACAAAAATCAATTTTTTTCCAGATTCAAAACTTTCAAAAGAACTGGTCTTTGAAAACATGAAAAACAACCAGAAGATCTGGTCTTTGAAAACATGAAAAAAACACACAGAAACTACCTGATGGCGTGATGGAGGTTAATCGGAGCCCCACGGTGGTCGGGCAGCGGTGGTGTAACAGAGAGGTGAGCTAGGTGGAAGTCAGTGGGTTTATGTGACCGGTGGTGGGTGCGGCGGCGAGGTGATCAGAAATAAGCGGTGGTGGTCAGTCGGGGTGGGTATGGTCATCATCATCATCGACGGCTGGTGGGTGGCCGGAAATTACTGTAGAGACGGAGGGAGGAGTGTTTGGCTGGTGGTTGTCGCCGGAAACACCAACATCATCGGAGAACCGGGTGTGGGTACTGGTCATCATCATCATCGGCCAACCACCAATCAACTTCACATGTTTGGGTGTCTCTTGATGAAAAATGAGGAAGAAGACAAAGGGTGAAGATTTAAAAGAAGAGATAGACGCTGATATTAAAATGAAGAGAGAGGTGGTTAGATTTAAAAGGAAGAGAGAGAGAGAGAGAGAGAGAGAGAGAGGGTGAGAATTAAATGAGGAGAGAGGGTTAGATTTGACATTTGGGGTAAATAACCAAACTACCCTTTTTGTTGGCAAGATATGATTGGTGGAGAGTGGTTCTCACGGTTCTTACAATTAGAGGTGGTTTTCATTTTAGCGGCTCCCTACTATATATATATAGGATAAGGATCATTAGAGAACACTAATTATTGCGAGAACAAAAAGAACAACTCTAAAACACTAAATTTTGGGATTTAAGTTTCATGTTTTTTAAATTTTATGGTTCTTACATTCATATGTGTATTATATATACATAAAAAACCATATTTTTTTTACCTACACGTATCTTACATACATGTTGGTAATTTAACCTACACATAACCTACATATGTGTAGGTTATACAAAAAGTGAAAATTTTTCATATTTTGTTTTGAATTCTAGTGTAAGAAACAATAAATCTATATATATATATATATATATATATATATATAGGATTAGGTTCAAATGTGAACAAAATCTCAAGAGTGAACTGCGTGAACTGATCTGGGCCCTTGATTTTTATGATCTTGAGATTAAAGTGAGTGGCATGATGGTAATTATTTGGTAAATTTTTTCATTTAATTAAATACAAAATGGGTATATGTGTAATTTCAATCTTAAATGGATTGCATAAATCTCTCACAAATCAAGTAATCAATTATCCTCTTAAATTGATTGCATAAATCTCTCACAAATCAAATCAAGGATTATGAAAAATGTAACTTAATTCAATTATTAAAATAATTATTTGTTTAAATGCGATGTACACCTGTGTATTCTGATTTTACCCTCTTTTTAATGCGATGTACACATGTGTATATCGTCTGTTTTTGTGATATCTCAGAATTTTTTTTTGTACTGAATGTTGATGTAACCTGTGAATTACTGTACACATATGTACGATGCTGAGTACACATGTGTACTGTTCTATTTATATCCAAGTACACATGTGTATACCGTTGAAATATGAAGGTTACGTGGATCTTAAAAATCAAAATTTGAATTCTGGATGATGAAATCTGAAATAAAAATTAAAATTGAAATCTGGTGATTTGTTGTTTGTTTTGATAATTATCTTATTAATAAATAAACATAATGTGGATAATGAATTTAAATTACGAAAGATGTAACTTAATTCAATTATTAAATTAATGATTTATATCTAATTTTTTATATAATTACAATCCTACCCTTAACAACTAAAAAGGAAATCAAGGGTTCATATCTGTTCACGCAGTTCACTCTTGGGAGGTTGTTCACGCTGGAACCCTACCATATATATATATATATATATATATAGGATAAGGATCATGTGAGAAATAGTAGGCTAATTGAGAAACTTGAGAAGCATTCTGGACCACACATTTTCCCTAAGCAAAAAAATGCAAAAAAAAATGAAAAAATTATTTATTTATTTATTTATTTTAAATCGCAGCTTTTTCTTTAAGGATTTAATTTTTTATTTTTAAATTTTTTTTTTGGATTTATACACATGTGTATATTGTTAATCTTTTAACTATACATATATGTATATTGTCAATTATACATATATGTATATACATGTTTAAAATTGAAAAATAAGTGTTATTTAGGGTTTAGCATTAGTATTTAGGGTTTAGCATTAGGGTTTAGCTTTATGTTTTAGGGTTTAGCTTTAGGGTTTAGCATTAGGGTTTAATAATAGTATTTAGGGTTTAGCATTAGGGTTTAACTTTAAGGTTTAGCATTAGGGTTTAGCTTTAACTTTTGGGTTTAGCTTTATCTTTAGGGTTTGCATTAGGGTTTAGCATTAAGGGTTTAGCTTTAGGGTTTAGTTTTAGCTTTAGGGTTTAGTTTTAGCTTTAGGGTTTAACATTAGGGTTTAGCTTAAGGGTTTAGAATTAGGGTTTAGCTTTAGGGTTTAACATTAGGGTTTAGAACTATGGTTTAGCTTTAGGGTTTAGGGTTTATTATTAAGGTTTAGCTTTAGTGTTTATGGTATAAGGTTTAGGATTTATAACACATATTTTTGTCGGTGCACTTGTGTCTGTACTTTGTCTGTATTTTGTCATGATACAAAACGATGTCTTTTGTTAGTCTGGGTTACGTCTTAGGTTTGTTAATATGTGTTTTTGATGTAAGTTTGACCAAGTCAACCATCCTCCTGGTTTGACTTGGCCAAACATTTAGAACATGGTTGTAACAAGTGTGTGTCGAAGGATGAGTCATCGAAGGATAGTTTAGATCCTTCGATGAGCTCGAAAGATAAACCTTCGATGGATGTTGATGGACCTCGAAGGATGTCTTCCTTCGAGGTATATATGGATCCTTCGATAGGTTTCAGATCGATAGATGATCCTTCGATCAGTCTATCTGATCCTTCGACCAGACGAGCTGTGATGGGTATATATATACTCATGTAATGTGTTCACTTTATTATGAGTGTGAGGCACAGTATGTGAGTGAACTTAGTCTTGTAGAGAGCGTATTTTCAGTTTGGTCAAGGGCTGTAACCGTGTCCACTGAAATACAAGAGAAAACTTTGATATCTCGTGTGTCTACCTTTCTCTTTGTAGCTTGTGTTCTCATATAAACTACCGGTTTGCATTCTAGCTTGGATTCCGCACTTGCTAGTGTGTTAAACATAACAAGGATAAGGTTTAACCTCAACCTCCGAGGGACCTACAAGTGGTATCAGAGCCGTGGCTCTTTTCCTTGTTAAAAACCGAGTTTATACAAGACTTTGGAGTGTTTGAACAAAAACTCACATGGTTTAGCACCCGTTTTTAGTGTTTTTCTCGCATTTCTAGACGTAAAAACGTGTTCTAAACTAACCGGGTGTGTTAAAGGACGGGTTGGATAACTTAAAAACTTGTTTTTAAGAAGTTTGGTAATTTCCGGCCAAATTCCGGCTTACTCCGGTGACCGGTTTTCTGGATAAGAACCTTCCTTTTTAAGTAATATTTTATTGGGTCAAATCTGGTTTGGTAAAAGGTATGGTTTGAACATACCTTCTGCCGAAAGCTTTCTACCAACCCATCACCTTTTCACCAACATGTCACCTTTTGTCAACTGTGTCAGTACAGATCGAAGGATATCCTTCGAAGTCGAAAGATCATCTTTCGATCAAAGGAGGTTCGATAGATAATCATCCTTCGAACATCCTTCGAAGTCTGTGACTTATCCTTCGATCCAAGGAATCTTTTCGAAGGATATATCTTTCGATTTACAGTTCTTATTCGAAAGATAAGGATCTTTCGATTGGAGAATCTTTCGAAATCATTGTTCGAAATCATTGTTCGAAATTCAACAGTGATCTTTCGAACACTGTTGATCCTTCGAACAAGTATTGATCCTTCGATCCTAGTCTGCTTAAGTTTAACAAGTTTGTGTTTTTCAGGTCTTTCGATCAGGGATCCTTCGGCTGGTTGTTTTCATTCGAGACATTAACATAGTTTGTGAAAATTAAATTTTAAAAGGGAAAACTTGTTTTTCAAATTTTAAATCAATTTTCACTTAATATATTAATTTTTATAAAATGGGAACAAACGGTCAGTGGGATCCAACCGCATGGATTCAAACAACTTTGACTCCACAATCGTCAGTTACGCAATCTGCATCAGATTTCGACAAAACTGCATGGATGCGAGCTATTGCCCCACCTCAAACTGCAATGATAACTGCAAATCAATGGGCATTGGTCACAAATCAAAGCAGCAGCATTCAAGCAATGATGCAGAACGACAGTGAAACTGGTACAAGCACAAAACCGCCAAAGCTAAATCACATCAATGATTGGGGATGGTGGAAAGAAAGGCTGAGAACTTATGTTCAGGGGCAAGGTCAAGATCTATGGATGTGTTTCTTCACCGCATTTGACAATGATTTGGAAGTTGCAGGATCTAATCCAACAACTTACAGCACTATGTCGGATGATGATAAGAAGAAATTTGAGTTAGAAAAGAGAGCATTCATGATTCTCACACAAGCTCTTCACAGAGACATTTACCACCAGTTTGTTTACTGCACTACTACTAAAAGCTTGTGGGATATGCTCACGTTACGATGTGAAGGAAATGCTCAATCTAGAAAGATCAAGCAAGAATTACTGAAGAAAGAGTTTGAAGGATTCACGTGTATGGAGAATGAGACTTTGGCAGAGTTATCTACAAGGTTCCATCACTTGTTGAGCGAGATGTTTGCTTTTAGAGTCACTGCCAATCCACAAGAAATGGTGCAGAGATTCGCTGATAGCTTACCAGCAAAGTGGAGCAGTTTTCTTGAAATTCTCAAACAAAATGGTGTTCTAGACACAATCACCGTCTATGAGTTAATTCAAAAATTGGAGAACAAGGATGTAGAAGAAAAGCTTAAGGCAAAAAGAACACTAACTCCTCAAAATCTAGAGATGTACTATGGGATTGGAGGAGGTATCAGTGGAGAAAAACTAGCCTCTCAACACGCGAAGCTTCAAACAGCTTTCATCTCAAACACCGGACCTTCCACAACAAATCAGTTTGATCCTTCAGCATACACGATGATGTATTCAAGACCAGATTCTTCTTCTCAACAATAGTATGTGCAACCGACAACTCAGCAGCAACAACCGCAACAGCAAGGGTTTTATGGAAGCTCTTCAAACTTTCAAGCAACTTCCAATCCGAACACAGTCAGATTAGACACTTCCAACTTTTCCAAAGTCAGTGTCGAAATAGCCAAGGAGCATATGGAGATGTTGAACACCTTGGTTAGTGCTTATTGTGGATTGATCGCAGGTCAGATTGGGAATATCAATCTAACCAATGAAGATTATCAGCAAGTGGATAGAGAAGAGTTTGAAATGATGGATATCAAATGGGCTCTTGCTAGTGCAATTCGAAGAGCAAAGGAGTTTATGGAAAGGACGGAGAGAACCAACTTGGATAGCAACAACAACACCAAGTATGGTTTTGATAAGAATGCTGTCACTTGCTTCAATTGTGGTGAAAAGGGTCACTTCATGCGGGAGTGTCAGAAGCCACCTAAGCAAGGAAATCAGAATCCCTTCAGGAATCAAGGACAGCCACAACAACAACTGAACAACAATTCTGTCAGATCAATAGTTCCCGTTGGAGGAAATGCATCTGGATCCACAAACACTAATCCCCACAGAGGATTGGTTGTTCAAGCTGATGAAATCTGCAACTGGAACCTTCAGCTTGGAGAAGGAGGAAATTGTGGAACAGCATGTTATGCTAAAGTGATTGAGAAGGTAGTAGAACCCATGTCTGCTGGTGAATCTTCAGAAGATGAAGATAGTTCGGGTTATAGTGGGAGCATGGATGGGGAATCACTTGATGCTGGTGATTTATCAAGTGATGCTTTAGATTTGGAAGTTGATGAGCTTTTGGCTGAAGCTGAAGCATTATGCAAGAGGAGATCTATTCTCTGCCAGAAATCTGCTGGAACTTCCGAGAACCTTGCTAAGTTCTTCTCTGAAGATGGATCTTTTTCTTTTCATACAGCCTTTACGGCTCACGTAGAAGGTCAGACTTCTCAGGTATGTGATACTAATTCTGACTCTATTTCTGTTCCTATTGAATGTGCAAAGTGTTTAAAATATGCTGAAAAGGAAAGTCAGTTTGAAATCACACACAAACACAATCAAGAATTGATTGTAGATCTTTCTAAAGCAACCAAAGCTAACTTGTTTTTAACCAGAAATGAAAAGGAATTTAAAGCAACAATTGCGTCATTAAGACATGATGTTTCAGAATTACAAAAGGCTGTTTTGCGAAAACAACATGCTAACAATAATCTTATTGACACAATTGAAAAGCAAATGGTAGAGTTAGCAACAGCTCGATGTGAATGTGAGACAATTAAGCAGAAACTGGAAAGCTATTCCAATTCCCGCTATGTATTGGATCACATCATTGACGTTCAAAAGAAAAAGGGGGATGCAAAATGTATTGGATTCAAATCATGTCCTCCCCCAATGAATCACAATTACTCCAAATTGCCTGATGACGAGGATATGCCCCGTTTTGAACCTACTGTGCCACTCGGTCTAGATGACTTTGCAGCAAGCCTCGGGTTCACAACTGGTACATCATCCTCGAGTCAATCAGAATCTGAGAATGTGACAGATTCATCGTGTGTTAAAGAACAGAGTCCTCCCATTGTTGAGGATGCTGATTCTTCGGACGATGAATCTGAAGAAATTGTGAAACAACAGTCTAACTCGGTTACAACAGATATTCCAATCGAGAATCACATCCTGTGTGATCCACCAGTGAAACCGAGTAAGACTGAAATGTCAAAAGCAATGGAGTCCTTTGTATCTAGCCTTGAAGGGAATAATTTGTTGTACACGCTCAAAGGAGATAGCAAAATCTACTCTAACAAAGATTTTCCAATTAAAAATGTAAATCAAGATTTAATTGAGCAAATTTTTGAAGGATGCACTGATAAGTTTTTGGGGAACAAAAGTGGAAAAGTTACCGTCACTCAGTGTGATCCAATTCCGTGTGAACAAAATAGAAAACAATACGGAAACCAAAAACTACCAATTGAGCGAAAACAACAAGTCAACTCCGGAAAGGGTAAGGTACAGGGAAAGAAGGCTCAGAACAAGAATGTTCAAGCACCTAAAGTTCAGCAGCCTAAGACTGAACAACCAAAGGTTCAACAACCTAAAGTTGAACAGTCTAAGGCTACTCAACCTAAGGCTGCACAACCTAAAATTCAACAATCAAAGGTTGAGCAACCTAAGGTTCAACAACAATAGGTGCAAAACAAAAGAGCTCCTGTTAAGAAACGAGAACCGAAAATGAACTTTGTTGGATCCACGGGTTCAGACAAACTTGAAACATTTCAGGATAAATCTAACGTTGATTTTGTAAAACAAGTTAGAATTTTAAAACGAAATGATCAGAATAATTACACCCAACACACCAACGGATGTGATTTAGGTCCAAGCACGTCTAGATCACAAAGTTCATCATCTGGTTCTCCGTCTGGTCATCAACATGTTTCTCCAAAGTTTGTAGAGCGGAGAACATGTTTTGAATGTGGCACAGTTGGGCATATTGTAAGATATTGCCCACACGTGCAAAATCTGAAGTCAAAAACGAGTGCTCCCCAAGAAATCGATTACCAAAAACGACCAGTTTCCCCGAAACAAGACCCACGTGTCTTGAAAGAAAGGGAAAAGAAGTTAAAGCAAAAGAATCAAAAGGTAATTGAAAAGGCCTTAAAATCAGAGGTCAAAGAAGAAAAACCTGTACAAGCAAAACCTGAAACTGTAAAACCAGTAAATGCTAAAACAATAAATTCAAATACTGGTAAAAGACAAACAACTTGGAAGCAAAAGCAGGTAATTCAATCAGGGGGAGCACCACAAGTTCTTTTTCCTAATCATCAAGTGATTGAAATCACTTTCCTTGATGATCAAGGACGACCCAAGTCCACAAAGGCTTGGGTCCCCCTCTCAAACTGATAAGTTAGTTGCATGTGCAGGCGGCTCTAGGAGGAACTAATAATAGTCATTGGATTGTTGATAGTGGGGCTTCCAGGCACATGACGGGCGACTATCGTCTTCTTTTCGATGTGCGAAGTATAAGAGGAGGATATGTTGCATTTGCTGGAGACAAAGGAGGGTATATCACCGGCGAGGGAATGATCTCAAATGGAGTTGTGAGTTTCGACAAAATCAATTATGTGCAACAGTTGGATCACAATCTCCTGAGTGTTTCTCAGATCTGCGACAAGAAGTTCACCGTGCATTTTGATGATGCCGGTTGTTATGTGCTGAAGCCAGGATTCAAGATTCCCGAAGAATGGATTCTCTTATCAGCATCAAGAGTTAATGATTTGTATGTCCTCGATATGAGCCAAGCAATAACTAGTCCAAACAAGTTACTTGCTTTATTTCAAAAGCCACTGAAAAGGAGACGATCTCTTGGCACAGACGGATGGGTCATATTCACCTCAGAAAAATGAATCACCTTGTCAAAAACAATCTGGTGAGAGGTGTCAATGTGAAGAATTTTCAACTTCAAGATGTCTGTGTGCCATGTCAGAAAGGGAAGCAGATCAAGAAATCACATCCATTGAAGAAGGTTAACACTGTAAACATGCCCCTCGAACGTCTGCATATGGACCTTTTCGGCCCAGTCAAACACAAGAGTGTGCACGGGGAGGTTTTCTGCTTGGTAGTCACTGATGACTATTCAAGATTTTCATGGGTTGCTTTCATGGTCCACAAGAGCGAGACTCCAGAAATTCTAAAGAATTTGATCACCTTGTTGGAAAATCTTTATAATCTAAAGGTGAGGCGAATTCGAAGCGACAACGGAACCGAGTTCAAAAACAGGGTTATGGATGAATTTTGCACTGCAAAAGGAATCCTTCATGAATACAGCACTCGGTACACGCCACAATAAAACGGAGTCGCTGAAAGAAAGAACAGAACCTTAATTGAGACTGCAAGAACCATGTTGGTTGAGTCTCAGCTTCCAGTTCGATTCTGGACTGAAGTTGTTGCCTCGGCTTGCTACACGTTAAACAGGGTTCTCACAGTGAAAAGACATGGCAAAACGTGCTTCGAACTCCTACACAAGAAGACTCCTGACTTGGAATATCTAGAACCTTTTTGTGCACCATGTACCATGATTGAGCCTGACGGGAAGTTTGGTGCCAAAGCTATCGAAGGTTACTTCCTTGGGTATGCTACTCCTAATCTGCGAGTATGGAACCTGACTACCAAGAAGATTGAAGAGTGGGGTGAAGTAAAAGTTCAAAGATATTCTAATCCACCGAAGCCTTCTGGAGATCCATGGATGTTCGATTATGATGGTCTTTTCGACTCATTCAATCTGCCGACATTTGATGATGACAATGAAATTGCTCAAATGTTGTCTGAAAGCGAGAATGCGACTGGCTCTCAGTTAGTTCGCCCAATCATTGTTGACTCGCAAGCATCTTCTTCTGTCAACAATCTCGTTTCAAATGAGGTGTTTAATGATGCTGTCGACTACAATTTGTCATCGGAAGATGAGGAGTATGTTGATGCAAATGATGGTGAAGCACCGCGTCCGGTTCAAGGTACTTCAGAAGCAACGGATCCAGTGTCTGCGCCAATTGTCCAAGAAGAAAATGCATCATCTTCTACAACTCAACAGCTTCAGAATGATATCGGGAATTTAAATATCAATAACTTGAGGACCAATGTTGAAATTCCTCCAGTTCCTGAAAACCGAATTCATAACATTCATCCTCAGCAGAATATTATAGGTGATGTTCTCAGTGGTGTAAGGACAAGGAATCAAATCAGAAATAACGAAAATGCTGGCTTGTATGCTGAGATACGAGAATCGGGACAACAAAATGATTGGTCTTTCGCCTGCTATGTTAGCCAAGAAGAGCCTAGATCTTGGAAGGAGGCATTGAAAGATGATTCCTGGGTGGAAGCAATGCAGGAAGAACTGCAACAATTCCAGAAGCTAGGTGTCTGGAAACTCGTAGAGAAACCTGCTGGTTACAAGAAGATTGGTACCCGTTGGGTGTTCAAATGCAAAAAGGATGACCGCGGAGTTGTTATCCGGAACAAAGCACGTTTAGTCGTTCAAGGTTTTCGTCAGATTGAAGGGATCGACTACAACGAAGTGTATGCACCTGTTGCACGTCTGGAAGCAATTCGGATCTTTCTGGCTTATGCCTCATTCAAAGGATTCAAGGTTTACCAGATGGACGTCAAAAGTGCATTCTTACATGGTGTGGTTGAAGAAGAAGTATACGTCGAACAGCCTCCAGGTTTTGAAGATCCTATTCATCCCGATCGGGTTTGGTTGCTCAACAAAGCTCTCTATGGTCTTCATCAAGCACCGCGAGCTTGGTATGCAACCTTATCTAATTACTTGCTGGAGAACGGTTTTCGAAGGGGTCTTATCGACTGTACTCTTTTCATCAAAGAACAAGATGGAGATCTTCTTCTGGTACAGGTATACGTCGATGATATTATTTTTGGTTCTACTAATGATGTCTTGTGTAGGAATTTCGAGCGCATTATGCAGGATAAATTCGAGATGAGTACTATGGGGGAAATGACTTTCTTTTTGGGCCTACAAGTACAACAAACGGAGTCTGGGATATTCATTCATCAGACTAAATATGTTGGCGACATCTTGAGCCGGTTCCAGATGTCTGATGCAACGCCCATTGGTACCCCATTGCCACAAAATCACGGAATTACACCAGACTTGAAGGGTGAAGCTGTTAACCCCTCATATTACCGCGCAATGATCGGATCTCTTATGTACCTCACAGCATCAAGGCCTGATATAATGTACCCAACGTGCCTGCTTGCCAGATATCAAGTTAACCCGAAGGCCTCACATCTTGCAGCTGTAAAAAGGATTTTTCGTTATTTGAAGGGTTGTCCTGACACCGGTCTATGGTACCCTAGGGATAATAACTTTGACTTGATCGCTTTCAGTGATTCTGATTTTGGCGGATGCAAAATCGACGGCAAATCCACAACGGCTGGATGTCAGTTTTTAGGAAATCGCCTAGTCACATGGCAGTGCAAGAAGCAAACGTGTGTCGCTACTTCAACATGCGAAGCTGAATACATTGCTGCCTCAAGTTGTTGCTCCCAAGTTCTTTGGATCCAACAACAATTACGCGACTACGGTTTTGAATTCCTAACTACTCCTATTTACGTTGATAATTCTGCTGCATTACAGATCACTAGAAATCCTGTGCAGCACTCAAAGACCAAACACATCGATATCAAATATCACTTCATACGTGATTGCTTTGATAAAAGGCTAATCGATGTTGTTAAGGTCCACACCGATGACCAACGTGCCGACCTATTTACCAAAGCGTTTGACAAATCAAGATTTGACTTTTTATTATTGGTAAACGGCATTAAGGTCAAGCAAGAGTAAACCAACATCGGAAAATCATTTTTGTAAATACCTTTGTGTTTTAAATTTGTCTTAGTTTATTGATTTTAGGGGGAGTAAATCCAAAAATCTGAAAATCCAAAAACATCGAAAAATTTCAAAAACACAAAAACAATAGAAAAACAAAAATGAGTTTCCTGGCGAGCAAAAGAGAAAATGATAGTACATCAGTGGTCTATCCAAACCTCTTTAAACCTTAAATGAAAAACGATAAGCAGCTCTATATAAGATGTATCGGTAGGCTCACAATCATTTTAAAGTGTGCAGGGTGATATAAATCTTAAATCGACTGAAGACCAGGTGGGAACCATTCATTGGCATATGGTCTTAGTACCGAAATTTCGTTTGAGAGATTGCCGAGGTTCTGAGATATTCGGTCTTTATGCTGCTTATCATCTGGGTATCATGGTTGTATCTTTTACCGAAAAATAACGGGGACGCAAGTCTAGATCTTCCATGATACTATACATACGTGTACATACTGCATTCGACCTCAATAAGTGATAAACAATCACATGTCCAAACAAATAAGTGATAAAATATCACATTTATCCGGGAGTCAAGTTCGTCTCTCTGCTGTACGGAAGTACTGACCTGTTCACGGACTTGCTCCTGTGCCCTCATGCATATGAAAATCAAGTTCCTCATCAATAAGTGATTCTATCACATAGGGCTTATTTTCAAATCAAAATAAGTGAGAATCTCACATCATATACGGTCAAACAGATGATAATCGGTATACTCACCGGTAAGATGAATCCTCGTGCATACCTTGATACGGGAATGTGTCGTGATGTGGATGAACACCGGTCGGTAAGTATAAATCATACCTCAACGTATCCCCTCGCCATGATTACATCTGATAAGTTGAGCTTATGTGGACAACAATACCGATAATTGTTATAGGATGCTTATCTTAATGTTAACTAACTGAACAAAGAGAGTGTTTTGGCTTGACCGTGCACTGATATGATTCTCTTACCCTCGAAACTCGCAAAAAGAATGTCTGTATATATTTATTTACTGCTTTCAGTCTTTACATTTGAAAAATTCAAAAATACCAAAAAGATTTTAGGTGTGTTTTAATATAAACTTTATAAAAGCCAAAAAGATTTTATTTCTATTTTATTTTCGATCGTACGATGTTGGAACTCGAGTCTTCGTTGCCTGAAACCTGATCGAAAACCGAATTGACTAAATCTTCATAAACGGTCGAAATTTGCAAGTTTTGAAAGTTAGAAACTAAAACTGACAAATTTACTAAACTTTCAAACTGTCGGACGGTGTTTGATTGTGACATGGTCATTCGTGTGTCATTTGTTTATATAAACTATATTCCAAGCAGTTGTTCTCATTACGCGTTTAGATTTCTTGCATGTGCAGATTCTAAAGGCAAGGAGAACATGGTCGATGACAAGCTTCGGAATGAAGACACGACGTGAAGGCCCTCAAAAGATGAAAATGATCGAGTTGCCGCTGACCATCATCAACACCACAAGGATCTCAAGCTATAAGGATCAAGTCTTTCACGAGCATAACTCAAGGGGGAGCTTATGTTAAGGGGGAGTTTGTCAACACACTTCCTACATGAAACGGGGAGTTTGTTGATACACTTTCTGCTTTCAAGACGTGAAGACTTTGAAGATCCTCCGACATTGAAGACTTGAAAGGACGTCAGAGACTTGAAGACACGAAGATCGAGACAAAGCTACAGCCAAGGGGGAGTTTGTTGGTGCACTTGTGTCTGTACTTTGTCTGTATTTTGTCATGATACAAAACGACGTCTTTTGTTAGTCTGGGTTACGTCTTAGGTTTGTTAATATGTGTTTTTTATGTAAGTTTGACCAAGTCAACCATCCTCCTGGTTTGACTTGGCCAAACATTTAGAACATGGTTGTAACAAGTGTGTGTCGAAGGATGAGTCATCGAAGGATAGTTTAGATCCTTCAATGAGCTCGAAAGATAAACCTTCGATGGATGTTGATGGACCTCGAAGGATGTCTTCCTTCGAGGTATATATGGATCCTTCGATAGGTTTCAGATCGATAGATGATCCTTCGATCAGTCTATCTGATCCTTCGACCAGACGAGCTGTGATGGGTATATATATACTCATGTAATGTGTTCACTTTATTATGAGTGTGAGGCAGAGTATGTGAGTGAACTTAGTCTTGTAGAGAGCGTATTTTCAGTTTGTTCAAGGGCTGTAACCATGTCCACTGAAATACAAGAGAAAACTTTGATATCTCGTGTGTCTACCTTTCTCTTTGTAGCTTGTGTTCTCATATAAACTACCGGTTTGCATTCTAGCTTGGATTCCGCACTTGCTAGTGTGTTAAACATAACAAGGATAAGGTTTAACCTCAACCTCCGAGGGACCTACAATTTTTTCAATTTTAAACATGTATATACATATATGTATAATTGACAATATACATATATATATATATATATATATATAGTTAAAAGATTAACAATATACACATGTGTATAAACCCCAAATATAACACTATACATCTATTATAGACATGCTAGCACACAACCTATAGTGTTATATTTGTTATATAATGATATATAGTGTTACGTGGTGTTATATGGTATTATATGGTGTTACATATTGTTATATGGTGTTTATATGGTGTTCTATAGTGTTATATATAGTGTTATAATACACTAGTTCTCACACTTTGAGCACTTTTTACAGGATCCCATACCTATATATATATATATATATATATATATATATATATATATATATATATATATATATATATAGGGTGGAGATACTATAGGAAGTTTATTTGGCTAGGAAGGCTAGGAAGTGATCTTGACCATCCATTTAGTTAATCAATGGCTAAGATTAAATTAATGAAATTGAAGCAAAAAAAGAGAGACGCGTGGGTTTGTTAGGGGCATTCTAGTCAATCCAGCACAATAGTTTCTCTCTCCACCAATTCCCCCCAATTTTTAAACGTTAATAACTTTTTCATACCACTTTATTTTTTTATAAAAATTGCACCAAAAAAACGAGCGTTTTTTTCTTTAAAACGAGTATACTATTGCTATATTTAAAAAAAATAAAAACCCAATTGCGTAAAACGCAATAGAAAACCCCCAGTTACGTAAAACGCAATGGAAAAAAAAACCTAAAAAATGACATTTTTCTAAAACGCAATGCACCAAAAACACAAAGAAATGTCTTATTTGTAAAACGCAATGGCCAGAAAACACTTAAAAATGACTCATTCTAAAATGCAATTGACTAAAAAACAAAAGAAATTGTTCTCTGTAAAACGCAATGAACTGAAAACACATAAAAATGTGTTTTACCTAAATCGCAATGCACCAAAAACACAAAGAAATGTCTTATTTGTAAAACACAATGGCCAGAAAACACTTAAAAATGTCTCATTTCTAAAACGCAATGGCCTAAAAAAACAAAAGAAAGTGTTATCTGTAAAACGTAATGGATTGAAAACACCTAAAAATGTGTTTTACCTAAAACGCAATGACTAAAAACACTTCAAAAATGTGTTTTACCTAAAACGCAATGACTAAAGACACTTAAAAATGTGTTTTTTTTTTCTAAAACGCAATAGCAGAAAACACATAAAACTCTCTTATTTCTAAAACGCAATGGACACATAAAACTGTCTGTGAACTGTTTGTGAATTGTCTGAATTATCTACGAATTATTGTCTTCGAAATGAGCCAATTTCTGAAAAATTAATTTTTCTCAACCCCCGACAGGGGCTCTGCCCCTTGGACCCCGCCAGGGGCTGCCGCCCCCGGGACCCCGCTACCAGGGGCTGCCGCCCCCGGACCCCCGCCAAGATCGTAAAACGCAATGACTAAATAAAAAACCCAGATCGTGAAAATGAAATTAAAGAATTTCTTACATGGATCGAAGCCGATTTCTTCATCAATTGACAAAATTTAAATGATAGAAACACTTATCAACGCTCGAATCGAACGAATCGAGTGATTATCTCCAAAATCAACGAAAAAACGAGATTTTTTTATGAAATTAAACTGGGTTTTTTTCAAAAAAAAGTTGAAGAACACGTTGATCGGGTGTTTGAATCATTAATTGGTGATGAAAACCGCACTATAATGTAGTGATTATTGAGATAGAAAGTGAAGAAATGGTTGAAGATGGTGGGTTTTGAAAATGGTGGGTTTTGAAGTTAGTGGGTTTTGAAAAGGAAGAAGAAAGAGTTGGATTGACTAAAATACATTTTTTCTTTATTTTAAGTGTTGCCACATGTTCTAATCCTATTGTTTCCTACACTTCCTAGCCAAAATAAATTTCCTATTTGATCTTTTCCCTATATATATATTACCTTAGTTAATTTTAATCAAAAGTTAACCCCTTAAATATTTGAACATTTTGTCAAAATCAGAAGATAGAAAACTTAGTTAGCAATGTATCACAATGAATATGGGTGGAGTATGAATTTAACGAGTTTAGGTACACTAATTTAAATGTAAGTGTGTTTAGCTAAATAGGTTAATTTGGTCGGTTTGCATTCATTTATTTTTACAAATTACAAATTTTTAAAAAGTAACTTTTATTTTACACCTAAGATTTTATAAATGAAAATAATTAGCTTTTTAGACATCATAATTTTATGTACATTTTTTCATTGTAAATTTCAGATTAATATGCAGACTAGTAAACAAAATACAATAACAATTTGGGTTGAACGGGTCATGTTCGTGTTAAGCCGTAGAACCTTGTATCATGTTTGAGTTCGTATATCTGACACGACTCGGGTTCATGCCGTCTTCAAATTCGTGTCAAATATCCATGTTTCGACTCTTTTTCTGCAACCACAACCCATTTAAAACCCACATGAGCAAGCCACCCACTACACTTTATTATCCTATAGCCTACTGGCTATGCATATGAAGTATGGTCACATTTTTAGGGAACTTTTTGTTTGCAATTGATATAGAGTTAGAATGTAACCAAAGCATTAAGATCTATATGTGAAAAGAATTACAAGAATAATGTCATCAAAGCCCTTTAACGATGTTAGGCAACAACATTTATCAAACGGTTGGTACTAGTCATTTCATACTATTGCGTTTATTCTACCTAAACACATAAAATCGTAATTTCCATGATATAACGCTTGACGTGATACATAATTTAGTCATAGTATCAAGTGAAAACAAGCTAACTCATTTTTGGTTGCCACTAATTATGGATTTGAGATGGTTGGTATTCAGCTCCTGTTATGATGGGTTTTCCTTGCTATTTATATATCACATTAATGACGGATACCAATGAAAGTGCCCGTTGCAAACAGGGCCGGTCCATAGATTTCGAAAGCCCTACGCGACAAGTAAAAATGGGTCTTTGAAATAGAAACTTATATATGAGCCCTTAATTCCTTAAAGTATAAATTTAATCAATAATCTAGCAATTAACCAATAATCAAGGAATATTTAAAGAAAAAAGTTTAAAAATACGTATGTTGAGCATTGCAACCTGTTTAGAATTAGATTGGGGACTCAGGTTAATGGAGTCGTAGTTGGAATTAGTGTCACCAAATTGTGTTTTTTCTTGTCGATTGATTACTAATTTTAGCAATGTTGACCATCACCTTTTTTAAATGCCATAGTGGGGGGCGGTTAATCATGTAAAGTTAGAGTGTTTAGATAGAAATGCCGCTCTTGAGTTTGTATTAGATTATTTTATTAGTTGTTAGTTATTGGGCTTATTAGTTAATTGTTTAAAATGGTTGTCATGTTTATATTTTTAATTTTTAATGGATAATGAGTTTAGTTTAAAATGGGTTCATTTGTTTAATTGTACAAGGGCATTTCACATATTACTCGACCTACACCTACAGTATATAAAAGAGGGAAACTTGGGACCTTTCTAAAAATGGGGCATGTGCGGTCGCTCACTCTGCACGCCCTTAAAAGTTCGGGGGATCTTATTCAAGAATGTGATAGATAATTTTCCTAGGTTATGGTAGCTATTGGTGTTCTACACTTTCCTTTTTCCATTTTTTTGGGTGGTAAATTCTGACTAATCCTGTCTAGTGGTACATTTTCGCCGATGATACTTATTTGTGTAGTAGGACGTGGAGCTGTAGTAGAACCTATGACTATATAGTAAAGATAACCTACTTGCTATGCATATTAAACATTGCCTAACTTTTTTGAAACTTCATTTCCACTAAATTCATAACTCAATTTTATTAACAACCCAATACAACCTATATATGAAGAAAAAATTACATGAATAATATCATCAAGGCCAGAAAGATGAAGCTTCACACCATCTCAACATAAATCATCAAACCCTCTTCTCCAACCCTTTCACACCTCAAAACATACAATCTTTCGTTAATTGATCAAACAATGAACATTAGTAACTTTATACCTTTGCTTTTATTCTACCCAAACACCGAAAATCGCAGTTTTCATGATAAAACACTTGATATGAAGAACTCATTATCTCAAATATTAACAAAGTACTATCCTTTTTGCCAGCAGGTATGCCAAAGCTGCACTAGCCCATGTAGACTGCAATGATGATGGTGCTGAGTTTCTTGTAGGATCTATTGATACTACACTATCCGATTTTCTGCAAAATTCACAACATGAAGATCTCGGTCAATTTTTTCCATATCGTCAAGTATGGTTTAATTCAGATCGTAAAAGTGAAAGCGACCAAGTCATGATCCCACTTGCGGTTCAGTCTAACCATTTTGAATGTGGAGGAGTGGCGGTGGCCGTATCACTATTACACAAGGTAGTATAGAACATTGAAAACCTGTTAAGATGTTATGTATTATTGATCTACTATTTATAAGAGTACAATATCTTCTAATTATTTTATTTCTTAATTTAAAAAAAAAGTTGATTAAAGTACTTACTTATACGTATTTTCAATCATATTTTATAATTATTTTATTTCTTAATTTTTTAAAAAAAAAGTTAATTAAAGTACTTACTTTTACGTATTTTCAATCATATCTTATCTCAAAATATCATTTTATATTTCCTAAATCATTTTTACTAACTATTTCCTTATTCAATAGGTAGCTGATGCAATCAGTTGTTCTCATTTGCCGGTGATTGGGCAAAAATGACACAACTCTACTAACAAAAGCTGGAACATGCCGAACCCCTCCGACCCCAAGTTTATTTCTTTCCAATATGACAACATAAATTCCAATTCCTTTACTCCTGATGGAACAAAAGAGTGTGTCACAAGGAGTTTCACATTCCGAAACTCGAAGATAGACGAGCTTATTAAACTCAAAGACAAAACCATGATCACGAACGCCACTCATGTTGATGTTTTGACATGGTTTCTTTCCAAGTGTGTAGTGGAAGCTGCTACCAAAGACTGAAGAAGAAAGTACCAGAAGTAGTCTCTCACAGAAACAGTACACTACAAATTCATTAGCATTTAGTTAGTTAATAAGATCCCTATAACACATCAACCGAAACATTCAACATTTAAGAAAGCAACACTCAAGCCTAACTAATAACCTTCATCAACAACCAACCAAATCCCACAAAACATATACTAAGACACCAAACTTAACCTAAGACATACCCACATCACATATCATTTCATGCTTCTTCCTCGTACTCGCCACCTTCTTCATCTTCCTCGTACTCACCTTCATCATCAGCAGTAGCATCTTGATACTGTTGATACTCCGAAACCAGATCATTCATGTTACTTTCGGCTTCGGTGAACTCCATTTCATCCATTCCTTCACCCGTGTACCAATGCAAGAAAGCCTTCCTTCTAAACATAGCCGTAAACTGCTCGCTCACACGCCTAAACATTTCCTGAATCGACGTTGAGTTTCCAATAAACGTGGACGCCATTTTCAGACCAGTCGGTGGAATGTCACAGACGGTTGACTTCACATTATTAGGAATCCACTCGACAAAGTAAGACGAGTTCTTGTTTTGTACATTGATCATTTGCTCATCCACTTCTTTTGTGCTCATTTTACCACGGAACATGGCTGAGGCGGTGAGGTAGCGCCCATGTCGGGGATCAGCGGCACACATCATGTTCTTGGCGTCCCACATTTGTTGGGTGAGCTCGGGTACGGTTAGGGCGCGGT
Source organism: Helianthus annuus (assembly GCF_002127325.2). Classification (NCBI taxonomy): domain Eukaryota; kingdom Viridiplantae; phylum Streptophyta; class Magnoliopsida; order Asterales; family Asteraceae; genus Helianthus; species Helianthus annuus. The sequence goes on from NC_035439.2 coordinate 6,157,015, forward strand.
ATTGCTGGGACCCACGAGAGGTCAATGGTGCAAACCCGACCATGAAGAAGTGAAGCCGAGGGAATGGAATTAGGTTGACCGCAAGCTTGCGGAGATCTGAGTTTAGTTGACCCGGGAATCGGAGACAGCAAGTGACACCACTCATGGTGGCAGAGATTAAGTGGTTCAAATCTCCAACTGCAACAAAAACAGTTGTTTATAAATCATATCATATCATACACGGTTTTGTTGTGCTAAACCAGTAGTGTTCGCATGTTGACCAGTCAAACCTGATACAAACCCGAAAATTGTCACACATGAACCCGAACATGACATGAATTCGACAACTTTAACCCAAAAATTATTTAACTTTTTTAAGTTATTGCATAGCACATTTAAAAAAAAAATAAATCAAATGTTAAACGGATGGCGATGACTAGCGACCTTTAGCGATTTTTTTTTAAGTTTCTGGGCCTTGGCTTTAATACAAAAAAAAATAAAAAATAAAAAAAATAAAGGTTAACTTGTGCAAAAACTGGCCCACGCGGGCCTGGGGTTTTCGGAGCTGCATTCGTGTCCGCAGGACGTGCACGAGTTCAATTAAATTTCAATTCAGAAACTCATTTTTTGCACCCCCCTGTGCGCGGGTAGGACTTGTGGTAAAACATGTCATAAAGCTACAATGGAGCAGTAAAGACTTTACCTTATAAACAACCACTAACTTTGTTAACACACCGATGTGAGACAAAGTATTTACCACCTTTTGAGACTTTCATTCACACACCCAACATATAAGTCCTTTGCTACTAACTATTAGTTTTTGTTAAATATACATGTAAAATAACATATATACAAGGGTATTTTGATGTAATATACATATAAAAATTTTCAAAAATCTTTTTCTAGTGTAATCGCTATTTATAAAATAGCCGTCGCTATTTGTCGCTATTCGCTATCGACAACAATGGATCAACCCACAAACCCGCTGGGTTGACACGAAGAAGACGACCCACATTTAGCTAAATGTGTTCACAAATTTAAACTAAACCTAAACCTGTAAATTTCATATTAGGTTTATGTTGTGTTTTCGGGTCATGTGAAATATTAATATATGTAGTCATATGTAGCAAGTATTTGCATAGTTATTAAAGGCGCGAAGCGCACTCTAGGCGCATTAGCTCCGATTAGGGCCTAGGCGATAGGCGCAAAAAAAGCGTGGGCCCGAGAAAAAAAAAGCGCACTTAAATAAAAAAATTAAAAAGTTCATTAAGGGAATAAAGTACTCAAAACCAAAACAATAATGTGACAACAGAATTCAGAATTAAATCAGAGAACAAAAACTAGAACTTAGAGAACTAATTCAGAATTAACTAATTAAAAATAAATACTGGAAAATACAGAACTAAATCAGAGAACAAAAAACTGCTGTTAATATATTTAGGATAAGAGTAACTTGCTAGCTCCTGTTGTATTTGTTTGCCGGATTCTAATGAAAGTTTTTTAGCCGTGCAAAAAAATAGGATAAAAGTAGCTAGCCATATATTTAGGATATGCAGTTTCTGTGAGTAGTAATGATTAATTCAGCATACCGAATTCAACATTTAGTGATATAATCAGTTGCCAATAGTCCTATAAATACTGCAGATAATGAGGAATTTACAAATTAAAAAAAAAAGGATTAATTATCATTGCGCTCAAAACACCTAGGAAGTAGGAGCGCATTCAACTCGCTTCGCCCAGAAATATCGCTTAGGCGCCAAAAGCGACCGCTTTTGATAACTATGAGTATTTGTTATCAAAATCTTCAAATAGAAAAGTTTTTTCTTCCTTCTTTTGTTTTTCATGTAATATATCAAGAAACAAACCACGTGAAAGGCTGAAACTTGCAACTTTTTTATCCCCACAAAAGAAAGAATCTTTGCGGGAATCACATGACATGAGTTGCCATTCACATGTGACTTAAAGACCACAACACTAATGCTTTGACTCCGTATATCACAACTGGACATGTGATTAACACAAAAAACCTTATTCCAACCGAATTCTTTAACTTAAATAATACCAGTCAACGATGCAAGATAGAACACATGAATTCTAATAATGGTTCTATCAGGGAGGTTGTTTTAACTTTTAAACCATCAAGAAACAAGTACACTTATTAAATGCATCTTCAACCTACAACTATATGGAGTAAACGCATCATTGAAATGATTGTTACAAGTATATGAACAAAATGGACTTACAGCTGGGAGTGGTGAGCTTGAGTGTCCGGAAACAGATGTCGTACAAAGCCTCATTGTCAAGAACCATGCACTCATCTGCATTCTCAACCAACTGATGCACGGATAGAGTCGCGTTGTAGGGTTCGACAACTGTGTCCGACACCTTAGGTGATGGGAAAACCGAGAAAGTGAGCATCATTCGGTCCGGGTACTCCTCCCTTATCTTGGATATTAGTAAAGTTCCCATGCCGGACCCCGTGCCACCGCCCAATGAATGGCATACTTGAAACCCTGTTACCCAAACACCAATAAAACATGATCTAACTGTCAGTTCATATCCTAACATTCAAATTTTCAACTGCAAAGTGGAAATTAGCAGCAACAATGGCAAATTACACTGTAAATGCAATGAATCGACACAAATCAACATGTGGTAACTGCAAGGGTGTAAACAAGCCAATCCGCTTCTGAGCTACACATGATCGGCTCGCTGAGCTTAAAGCAGCTCGAGTCTTAGCTTCAATTATGAGCTCGAGCTAGCTCGCGAGCCTAAACGAGCTAACTATTTATATAATTTTTATTTAATCGTAAACATATATTTATATAAAAAGCAATTGATCAATACAGCAAACCCTAATTTGAACAACAAACACAAGAAGTAAAATAGGAGAATCCTAACCTTGAAGACAATCACAATTCTCAGATTCCTTCCGAACAACATCAAGAACAGAATCAATAAGCTCCGCTCCTTCCGTATAGTGACCTTTCGCCCAATTATTTCCGGCACCAGACTGTCCGAACACAAAGTTATCCGGCCGGAAGATCTGACCGTACGGACCGGATCGGACGCTGTCCATGGTCCCTGGTTCGAGGTCCATGAGGACGGCGCGTGGAACGAACCTTCCGCAACTGGCCTCGTTGTAGTAGACGTTGACGCGCTCGAGTTGGAGATCATGATCGCCGTGGTAACGGCCGGTGGAGTCGATACCGTGTTCGGCGCATACGACCTCCCACAACTTGGCTCCGATCTGGTTGCCGCATTGGCCGCCTTGAATGTGGAGGATTTCTCTCATGGTTTTGTGTTAGGGTTTTGAGGGTTTGGGATGAGGTTGAAGATGATCAGTGTTTTGTGTGTTTTCAGGTGAATTGGGAGGGTTTCAAGTTTGTGTACAGAACGGTTTTTCTCCTATTTAAAGAGGGAGATTTAAAAATAATAATCTAGGGTGAAGATAGTTTATTTGGCTAGAAATACTAGGAAGTGATCTTGATCATTCATTAAGTTAATCAAGGGCTAAGATTAAATCAGGGAAATTGAAAGGAAGAAAAGAGGCGCGTGAGTTTGTTCAAGGGCATTCTAGTCAATCTAAGCCAATAGTTTCTCTCTCCTCCAATTCCCCCATTTTTTAAACGTTAATAACTCTTTCATACCACATTATTTTTTTATAAAAATTGCACCAAAAAAACGAGCGTTTTTTTATCTTTAAAACGAGTATACTATTGCTATATTTAAAAAAAAAAATTAAAACCCAGTTGCGTAAAACGCAATAGAAAAACCACAAGTTACGTAAAACGCAATGAAAAAAAAAACCTAAAAATGACATTTTTCTAAAACGCAATGCACCAAAAACACAAAGAAATGACTTATTTGTAAAACGTAATGGCTAGAAAACACACAGAAATGTCTTATTTGTAAAATGCAATGGCCAGAAAACACATAAAAATGTGTTTTACCTAAAACGCAATGCACCAAAAACACAAAGAAATGTCTTATATGTGAAACGCAATGGCCAGAAAACACTTAAAAATAACTCATTCTAAAACGCAATGGACTGAAAACACCTAAAAAATGTGTTTTACCTAAAACGCAATGACTAAAAACACTTAAAAATGTGTTTTTTTTCTAAAACGCAATAGCCAGAAACCACATAAAACTTTATTTCTAAAACGCAATGGACACATAAAACTGTCTGTCACTGTGAACTGTCTGAATTGTCTACGAATTACTGTCTTCGAAATGAGCCAATTTCTGGAAAATTAATTTTTCTGATGCGTTTTTAGTACAGGGGCTGCCGCCCCTGGGACCCCGCTACCAGGGGCTGCCGCCCCCGGACCCCCGCAAAGATCGTAAAACGCAATGACTAAATCAAAAACCCAGATCGTGAAAATGAAATTAAAGAATTTCTTACATGAATCGAAGCCGATTTCTTCATCAATTGACGAAATTTGAATGATAGAAACACTTATCAACGCTCGAATTGAACGAATCGAGTGATTATCTCCAAAATCACCGGAAAAACGAGATTTTTTTATGAAATTAAACTGGGTTTTCTTCAAAAAAAAAAAAGCTGTAGAACACGTTGATCGGGTTTTGAATCATTGATTGGTGATGAAAATCGCACTATAATGTAGTGATTATTGAGATAGAAAGTGAAGAAATAGTTGAAGATGGTGGGTTTTGAAAATGGTGGGTTTTGAAGTTACTGGGTTTTGAAAAAGGAAGAAGAAGGAGTTGGATTGACTAAAATACCCTTTCTCTTTATTTTAAAATTTGCCACATGTCATAATCCTATGGCTTCCTATCCTTCCTAGCGAAAATTAACTTCCTATTTGATCTTTTCCCTAATAATCTAGAAGCATAAGTTCTTTATTTAATATTTTAGATGTTATAAATATTGTTTTGTTTTTATATATATATTTTTTTAGACCCGGGCTTATAGCTCAGCGGTCATGAGAAGTGATGGAAGACCGCTAGTCGAAAGGTCATCGGTTCGATTCCTGATCCTGACCAGGTTTTACCGGTCTTACACTGTCGTGCTTTCGGATGGGTGTATGGTCGGGTTTTCTCCAGAACTGGTGGCTTGGTGGGCTAGGGCTTCGTGCGTACGAAATAGAGGCCATCGCAGGTAACCTTTCAGCCATTGGGTGCCGCATACGAGGTACCCAGCGTTATTATGTTGGCCGTTAAATATATATATATATATATATATATATATATATATATATATATATATATATATATCAAGTCACAAGCACCACCCTTTAAAATAAACTTTTAATAAACTTAAGTGTGAGATTTTGAGTTAAATTCTCACAAGAAGAAAAAAAAAATCTGTGCACCCTTTAAATCTACAATGATATCCGTATCAAAGTAAAAATTTTACCCATTTGAAAAATACTTTTATTACGTATTTTAATCGTTACAATACAAATCCTTTGGTATGAATATTGTTAGAAAGTATGTTTTTTGAGACTAGTGGGTTGGTTCACGCAATACGATGAGTGTCGCCGAGGTTTTTTTTGGATAGCACGCTCTAACCCGCCATGTTTCATATACTGATGACATTTGGGTATTATTATTATTATTATTATTATTTAAATGTTTACTAATTCTATACTTAAGTATCTAAATAGGATAATAATTAATTTAAATATAATTTTGTTATAAAAATATAAATTGTACATGTAAATTTAAATCCTAATTTAAAGTAGGACAAGAATTATTAGAAAACTTAAAAGATACTAGAAAACTTAAAAAACCTAGTTTTAATCAAGATTTTTTTATTTTTATTTTTTCGTTCTTTTTATATGTTACTGTTATTCATGTAAATTATAAAGAAAATAGAAAAGTTTGAATTCGGTTTTTTTATTCATTAGTTTTATTTTCAAGTTAACTTTGAATAAAAGACTAGAAAAGGGCCTTGTGACTAAAACGTAATGCCTATCCACTATTTCTTCCTCGCCATTTCACTTCACCTAAAATCTTTCAATGGAATCATTAAAACCACACACCATAATCGATCTTCAAAATCATATCTGTTAGATTTGAGAGTGTGTGTTTGTGTGTGTTTTTTATAAAAACTGTGTAACGATTCAATTGATCATTAATACAAGTTAATAATAAACATATCAATCAAAGTAGTGTAACTGGATTTGTAAGGAATGATTTCTCATTACTGAATTTAGCAATACATCATGGTACAAGAACACTCACCCTGACCAAGTGAACTCTCTATCTTGCTTTAGTCTTTGTGTCTTTGGATTGTGAAATCTGAGATATTTAGTTGTAGGAGTTAATTATTACATCAGTGGTACCGTTTATTTATAAAAGGAAAGAATTGGTGGTGACATCATCATGAAAGTGACCCTAAACAACCCTAACAAAGTGTAATTGCCAGTAGTTTGCAAAACTACTAGATAGAAAGTTAAAACAATTGAAAATCATAAACTATTGGAAATATACATGAAATTGCTAAGAAACCAAACTACCGGAGGAATACAGTACTTTTGGTTTCCACTAATTCTGTCTTCGGTAGTTGACTTGTTGGCCAACACTTGTCTTTAGCTTTGACTTGTTGACCAACACTTTCACACGTCAGGATCATATGTCGGATTGTGACTACAAAATCTTCATAACCCATTTTAGTCTGTTTTTTCTGATAACTTAAACAATGGAGTTAACGCGACCGTGTCCTGGGTACCCTCGGCTCATTTAAATTGCTAATGGCCACGACTAGGCACAGGGTGTAGGCATACAGCTGACAGATGCTAATGCTATTATAAAATGTCTTTCTTACCCATATTGGGGATACCCCTTTGTGGGTTAAAGTGGCGTGTCAGTTAATCATGTTATTCGGTTTCTGCACCGGACCCCATATGTATTGATAGGCATGTAAAATTGTATACAAAATCATTTTGAATTGTCCCAGGTTATTTATGAATATTCCTTGTGCACTTAAAAAAATTTGAAACATTTTTAAAATGAGTCGGTTATTTGTATTTACCTGTGTAAATTGACGTATCTTCAAAAGACTAAGTGACAGGTTGCAAGGTTACGAAATAGGCTGGGAGCGCCGGTAAATGCTTTAAGAGGAATTTGCAACTCCTTTGCATTAGAATCCTATAGTCTGTTATTTCATTTTTGTACATTTTCGATCCGCCTGTGGATCTTTTATTACAAGATGTCTGTATTATTATTTTGAACACTCGGACAATTATGCTTGTAATAATATTTTAAATCCAAGACTTCCGCTGTGCTATTTGTGTATTTGGTATCAATCTCATCACGTACTCCCCAACCGGGCCCACCGGGCGATGTTGAAATATCAGGGTGTGACACGTCAGCCTATAACTTAGGGGTGAGCAGAAAACCGAAATAACCAAACCGTAATCGAAAAAACCGAACCGAAATAACCGAACTGAAACAAAAACCGGCGGTTCGGTTTTTAGATTTTTAATAACCGAAAATTTTGGTTCGTTTTTCGATAACCATTTTCAATAACCGAAAAATCGAACGGAACCGATAAGTTACAATCCATATATTTTTAAGTTTAAGTTGTTTAAATGTTTAACAAAATGCTAGTAGAAGAAATAATTAACTTTTTCTTTGAATGTTAAGTATTTATAATAAAAACATTACATGTTTATTTATAATTGAAGTGATCTATTTATCTATATATATTCTAAAGTTTAGTTATATGTTCTATTTTAAAACCAAAATTTATGGTTGTTTTAAATGCACCAACCTATAAAAATCCTATTAATTGCATTTAATTTACTTAATAATCTATATCTATCTATATCTATACTAGCTTAAGACCCGTGTGTTACACGGGTTGGTAAAAGAAATTTCTTCATTAATATCGTTGACATTAAATATTATACTTTTATACACGTTAAAGCACAAACAAATAAATTAGATTACAACGACAAATTGAAATAGATGAATATGCAACCCCACCTACAAATAGGTTTTTATGTACGCCATGTATAAGGGTGTGTATTTTGTGTGTCATCCATGTGTTTATTCGAGTCCCTGCAAATTTACATGCTCTTAATCTCCATTATTGTTTCAAAACATATTAAACTGGTCAAAGTAATAACCGATCTCAACCCCTTTAAAAATTACAATAAATTCCATTAAAAAATATCTCATAAAAATTACAACATTTTTTGTCCTACACTTTGTGGTCACAGACTGAGATTTAGGGTTCAAAAGAATTGATCATACATGTATAAATAAATAAATACAAAACAAAGTGACATACAAAAGCAAGATTAACGTGAACAACTTCAAAGTTAAGATCCCAGATCCCCTAACAGTTGTCACTAATCAAATTTAAATGGAAACATTGAACAAATATGTACTAAAACTGTTAATAACATAGCTATAAAAAAATACATACTTTGAATTAATAAGGACCATGATTTTTTTTACCATCTTGTTTGTTAGCACCCATTTCTTCCTTTTCTACATTTGTTTCTAGTGTACGAACCCGCTCTGAAGACCATAATACTCCACCATCTCTCTAAAATTTGAAACAAAACTCTATATCAATCACTTGTAAAAAATAATCACAAAATGTGTATGATAGTAAAAAAATTTAACTATATGCTTAAGGATTCTTTTTATTTAACTGGTAATATTAAACCCGCTCTGGAAAAACATTTATTACAAAAAATCGATACGATTTGTCAGCCGGGGATTTGCAACTTGACCTCTTACCGGTCTAGTGTCCAATTTAACCTTTTACCTACCAAAAACAACCTGCAATACCAAGCAAGAAGTAACCTATAATATGAAAACTTGACCTGCCAAGAGGCGGTTCTTCCTTTAAAGTAAATAGTTTTAAGCTCAGAAAATGAAGAATTAAAGTGGAGTGAGACGATTAGTGGGAAGTAGGGTTGTTCATTTTTATCCAAAACTTGAAACCCGACCCGAATTCAAAGCCACCCGAACCCGAATTAGGGAATACTCGAAAAACCCGAACCCGACCAACCCGAACTTTAAATGGTTCGGTTTTCGGGTCACTTTTTCCAGGCCAAAAACCCGAACAACCCGACCCGAAAAACCCGAAACACGAAACCCGAAAAAAAACCCGAACATTTATTGTTTTTTCTTATAAAAGTGTTTAGATTTTGAGTCTTTAATAGATGGAACACTAAGTTTTAGGTTCTTTTAAATATTATAATAGCATATTGTCAATTAATCTTTGAACTTTGATGATATTTATAAAGTAACAATATGAATTTTGATGATATTTTGTAAAAAAAAAGATTTATTTTTATTTTACATCTAAACCCGAAAACTGAATAACCCGACCCGAACTAACCCGAACCCGAATAACCCAAACCCGATTAACCCGAACTTTAAATGGGTTGGTTATCGGGTCAATTTTTCCCAGAGAAAACTCGAACAACCCGACCCGAAAAACCCGAAACCCAAAGAAAATACCCGATGAACACCCCTAGTGGGAAGTAATACCAAATTGCTAATAAAACCATCAAGACGAACTGTTAACAAAAGGTGAAGCCAAAAGCAATTGTTGATCATTGAATCCACCTATGTTCAAAGCCGACAGTTAACCGATGGTCAACGGAATTAACCGAGCCTCTTGTAAAAAAGTAAAGTAACCCATCCATTAATACCAAAACCTATTGATGAAAACTACAAACATTCATGCTCATCCCTAATAGACAAACAAAACGCCACCTGATAACATATTTCAGTTTTATATCACCCTTCTCATTACACCATGTTCGGTTTAAAAAACGGCATTACTTGAAATGATGGATTTAAAAAGCAAATATTCATTGTAATTGATACTATTTTATTTTCATGGTTCTCGTCGTTCAAGTGGTACTATCAAAAGATATCGAAAACTCTATATCAAAATAAAACTTCATTAGCATAAAAAAACTAAAAAATTACCTATTAGTCATTCCTCCCATTGCCAGATGATAGAAGTGTATTGAATTCCTTTAATTCTCGAAGGTGATTCAGAGGTTGCTGAAAAGGTGTCCTCAACTTATGATCAGGTAATAAACTTTTAAAATAAAGAACATCAATTAGTAGAAGTTTAGAACAAAGATAATAAGGTTATAATATGACATTATTTCACAAATAATACAATGCCAACTTCTAAAAGGAATATCTTAGAATTGCATATGTTAGAGATATAATTTAAAAACAACAATAAATATACTATCCTCAGAAGATATAGATAAGTATGGAAATTACTAAAGAGCTGCGTTGCCATTAATTCCTAGAGAAAGTTCTTAAAAACAATAATATCTTAATTTAACGTTTTACCAACAAAAGTCCATCCATTAGGGATTTAGGGCCATTCCAAAGTTCAAAGACAGGAATCCATCATTTAGAAAATATTATATAATATAATCAAACAAAGATTTTCATTAAAAGTTAGCAACTTTAAATCTTGAAGTTGAACTCATTATTCACAAAATACTTCAGGTTGCATCAAAACTGCCTCAAGTGAGTGGTACTCCATATTTAAAGCCAATTTCCACAATTACACTCACTATAAAGCAAGAATGATTGAAAGAGTAAAAGAAAGAGGTTAAATGACGTAAAATGCGAATTCTAACAATGGTACTAAATCATTATCTTAAATAAAATAATACCAGTAAACACCTTAGTTCAAAAACATACTTGCTTACCATATCAATAGACACTTTTCGGAATCGGGTCAACTTGTTTAGAAACCACGACGGGTTGACCGGTTTATAATCATAACCAAACAAATTATTGAATAAATAGCCATCTTATTAATATAATTAATAAGTTGTTTACCTTCTCAGTTCTTGCTCTAATAGCCGAGTGTCACCAATCCTTTTACGCGCGTCAACTCGAATTCGGTGGTTCCAGCTCCGATATCAAGATATGCACCTACAACCGCACTATCTATGTCAAATTCAATAAGATTAGATATGAGCGATTGGAGTGAGCAGGTGAAGAGAGACTACGACTAACATCAACAAAACCTAAACAAAAAACTGAAAAAATGCTTAGATTCTTTGAACCTCACATAAACCAAACATCAAATTCCTATCGAGAACAAAAACACATGAAACCCTTTGATAAACCTAAACTAACAAATCCACTCAATCTCTAACCCAAATAACAGAATCTTATCACCGATTTCCACACATACCTTGGAAAAATGCTTTAATCATGTTATTAACACAACAGACACAAATTTCTAAACACCATATGGTAAACCATGAGAAACCCATTATTGCAACAAAATAACAAAGTATGGTGGTTTGAGATATCAATAACCTTTCTTAAAAAAAGAGTATGAATTTACGATTGTAAAAAAGAAGTTACAGCCAATCAAGCATGTTACAGCGCCACTTCTCAAGAAGCCTGCCAGGATTTACACCACTATAGAAGCGTCAATTTCTCACATCTATCACAACAAAGCCAATTTTCACTCACTACTGCAGCTGTACCAGAGCAGGCCCACCATTTTCCATTCTAGGTAGGCCCGGGCCCACGGGACCCACTACTAACAAAGATGGTTTTGGACCTTTCTTTTCAAGTCTATCCTTTGAAAAAACATCACTTTCTTTAGTGTTTTTTTCGGTAAGATTTTCCAATTTTGACACATATATGTTTTATTCTTTAGGTAGAGTATTATCTTTCTTTAAACCATTCTCCAAGATCTGACTTCCTTTTGAGATTTTTTATTTCAATAAGATGGTTTCCCCAATTTCCACATCAAAATTCTATTATATTGTAGTAAATTGTATTTAGTAAAAAGGATCATAATGTTCTACCATACCTCCAGAAAGAAAATCATAATTAAAAGAGCATACTGGACCATAGTGTTTATAATTAAGGTGTACCTTTAGTGGCGCAGTTAGATTGCCATCCACATAAAAAAACAATTCTCCATTTTTCTCCATCAAGCCGAATTGCTAATCAGACCTTAATAAAATAACCATACATTTGAGATTTTAATATATATATACTTACATCACCACTGCCCAATCAGACAGCTTTTTTACTGGTTCATGGCTGTTTTTATCCCGTTAGGCACTTTTGGGCCTTTGGCACCGTGCTACACGTCTTGGGTTTTGCTACTCCCTGCCTTCCCTAGGCACGCGCCTTTGATTAGATAAACAGAAACAAAAAAAAACATACATTGACGTGTAGTAGAAGCGATGAAATGGAATCTGAACCCGACCAACCCGAACTTTAAATGGTTCGGTTTTCGGGTTACTTTTTCCAGGCCAAAAACCCGAACAACCCGACCCGAAAAACCCGAAACACGAAACCCGAAAAAAAACCCGAACATTTATTGTTTTTTTCTTATAAAAGTGTTTAGATTTTGAGTCTTTAATAGATGGAACACTAAGTTTTAGGGTTTTTTAAATATTATAATAGCATATCGTCAATTAATCTTTGAACTTTGATGATATTTATAAAGTAACAATATGAATTTTGATGATATTTTGTAAAAAAAACATTTATTTTTATTTTACATCTAAACCCGAAAACCGAATAACCCGACCCGAACTAACCCGAACCCGAATAACCCAAACCCGATTAACCCGAACTTTAAATGGGTTGGTTATCGGGTCAATTTTTCCCAGAGAAAAACCCGAACAACCCGACCCGAAAAACCCGAAACCCAAAGAAAAAACCCGATGAACACCCCTAGTGGGAAGTAATACCAAATTGCTAATAGAACCATCAAACCGAACTGTTAACAAAAGGTGAAGCCAAAAGCAATTGTTGATCATTGAATCCACCTATGTTCAAAGCCGACAGTTAACCGATGGTCAACGGAATTAACCGAGCCTCTTGTAAAAAAGTAAAGTAACCCATCCATTAATACCAAAACCTATTGATATGAAAACTACAAACACTCATGCTCATCCCTAATAGACAAACAAAACGTCACCTGATAACATATTTCAGTTTTATATCACCCTTCTCATTACACCATGTTTGGTTTAAAAACGGCATTACTTGAAATGATGGATTTAAAAAGCAAATATTCATTGTAATTGATACTATTTTATTTTCATGGTTCTCGTCGTTCAAGTGGTACTATCAAAAGATATCGAAAACTCTATATCAAAATAAAACTTCATTAGCATAAAAAAAAAACTAAAAAATTACCTATTAGTCATTCCTCCCATTGCCAGATGATAGAAGTGAATTGAATTCCTTTATTCTCGAAGGTGATTCAGAGGTTGCTGAAAAGGTGTCCTTTAATTCTCGAATCTGACCAATGACCGTTAATTGCTACGATCTGTGTGGTATGCAAAGGAACTTTTCCAATAAAATAATTCAACCATATATTATGTGATATCTTCTTCTTTTTCTGATGCAGAATCAAATGAACTTTGTTTCAGAAACAAAAACAAACATATAACACGAACAGTTCAAGTATTTAAAAATTAAACAACTCTTAGAGATACATATACAAACAAAGATGGACTACTGAATAGAATAATCAATTAATTTGAAATTACAGAGCCATAAAAAAAAACTTATAATCAGCATTGAAGAGCCCATATATGTTAGATAGTTATCCTAATATGAAACGAAATGAGGAAGTTCATGAAATAAACTTATAACAAAATAATCAATGGTGTGTATTGATAATATCTCCAATATAATAATCAAAACACATGAAATTCGAATGAGAAATATTAACACAGTTGTGGAAACCCAATACAAAATCAGAAAAAGGAATCAAAAGTAAAACCATACCTTTGATGTAAAACAAAAGATGCAAGCTTGTAGTGGTTGCGGGAATTACCTTAATAAGGAAAACAAAACAGAACAAAGGAAGAACAATCAGGAATGAAAAACAAAAACAACCGAAGAATAAGAACAATTACCTTAAGAATTGGAGAATCAGAAGCGACATAGTGAGGTGTAGACTGAAATTTAGGGTTCAAAAGAATTGCAGATTTCCATATCCATTCTCAGTTTGACATAAACATAGAAGCTTTGAAATAAATATTATGATTTTGTACCTTTGATTGCGAGAAATCCACACCAAACAATCGTAGAATGAGGAGATTATCTTGAAATCCATTGATAAAACCATTTGATTCTTTAACAAATCGACACTGTTTAAACAATATAAACCCTAATTTCAGATATGGAAATTGAACTTAGAATCAAATCTGAAGAAGAAGAAGAAAAACTACAGAGAAGAAGAGTCTAACCTTGATCTAGAATGTTAGATCCATTGTCTTCGCATAGATTAATTGTCAAAATAGATTGAAAAGGAAGGGTTTAAACAAAATGGAAAGTTTGGTGAATTGATTGATGGTGAAACGTATCAAGCACTCTTTGATAAAAAAAGAGCGATGTAATGAGATAAAGAAGAATAGAGGTTTGGCGCCCAGAGTGAATTCTCTTGATTAAGAGGGTGTCCACATCATCAAAATGATTGGCTAAGAATAGCCCATGTGGCCTAAGAGAATTCATTTAGTATAATAGATAGATATACTTAAAAATATAAGTTTAGTTATATGTTCTATTTTAAAACCAAAATTTATGGTTGTTTTAAATGCACCAACCTAGAAAAATCCTATTAATTGCATTTAATTTACTTAATAATCTATATCTATCTATATCTATATTCTATATATACTTAAAAATTTAGTTAATACATTTGTGTCTTTCAAGTAAGTTATAATGCTTATGGTACAACACTTAATTAGGTAGGTAGTAAAAAGGGCAAAATTGTATTTCTGCATTAATATTAAAATGAATAAAATTTATAAAGAAATTCATTAATTTAGGCATTTAAAGTAACTGAATTTGAGGGTAAAATTGACAAACCCTCCTCCTGCATTAATTTTCGAAAGCCTTTCATCTTCGTCTTCAATCAAGTCAAAACGTATCACAGATTTAATTTCATCCGATTCATCTACTCTAATAGCTCTAAATTGATTCAATGTCCCTGTGATGCAGGTAAATGAATTGCCATCTTCATATTCCTCTAATTCAAGCTTTCGAACCCTAGCCACTGCTTCAATGACGCCAGGTACTTTTACTCTTCATTTGTTCGATTATCCTATAGTTAAAGTTTTGAATTCACTAACCAGTATTTCAGTTTTGTTGATATGATTTTGAGACCATCTCACGGAAGGTGAGTAAACCCAAAAAAAAATTTCGATCAGTGATTATCTTCGTTTCATTTTGATTTCTTTAGATACGAACTAATAACTTTTTCAACACAACTACCTCAATCATGATGCAGATTTTGATAGGGCTTGGAATCGATATCAAATTGTGATGGCAAGTGCACTAGATGCTGTTGGAGAATGGGGGTGACGGGAGATACACGAAGATAACACTCAAGCAACTATACCCAGCCTAGGGCAATTGAAGCCTATCAGGTTCCACATTTGTTGCTCTGTTCTACCATTCATCCCTGTAATTTTTTGATGTAATTTAGGTTCTTTTATTGTGATTTCATACAGGTTCGATTTTATTTTAGAATCTTTTGATCATCATCATCATTATATGTATGTTTGTTTTGTTTCATTAGATCGTAAAAAAATACTTAAATCGTTCTTCCGGTCGGCTCCGCTCCACAATCGAGGAAACCTGAACCTTTGTTTGTTCAAGATAGATGTTCAAGTTCTGGTTCTTGCTGTTCTGATTAAAATAGGGAAGTGATATGCAAACCATGATCAGTATCAATTTCTTTTCACATAAATAGGTTGGGTAATGGGTCAAACGGGTAATTTATGGTGTGGATTGAGACGGGAATGGTTGACCCGAAACACTTTCTTATCCCAACATTTTAATCTTTTATGTAGATGATTAGCGTAAAATACAATTACAAAAAGTATTTAACTTCTATAATCATCTAATTTTTAAATTAAATAATTGAAGGTGCACATTAGGAAACTTTTGACCCGTTTCCTATTTAATCTACCTCTTTTTTTAGTTGCAAGCGTTCATTTTGAGTATCCCGAGGCGTAAAATAATGGACGAGACACAAGAAACCTTGAGAACATCCGCCTTCCCGAGTACCCACGTGAAGGTAGAACCGTAATAGTAAAACCCGTAATTGCTGGGATTTTTTTTACTTTTTTTATGAAGAATTTTGTTTGTATGTTTATTCTGCATGAAAAATGGTCAAAGAACCTTTATATTGCATCCATGTGTTATGGTCGAACCGTATGCTGACTCATGCTGGTAACAAAGGCTACATTTTACTGAAAACCCCCACTAACAACTATGTTTTTGTATTCATATGTAACAGGTCAAATCAAATAATTTAAGATAAAAGCGAATTGGTTATTAAAAGTTAGTTGAAGTATAATTTAAAAGTGTTTACAGTCCTACATTGTTTATTTGTAAAAGGTAGCTTATTAATGTATTCATATTTGTTACGATGGGTACAAATCTTTGTCGGTCAACCTGACCCGGCCCGTTCCAACCAGTTCTAAAACAACACAATTGTGTTTTCCAATGACTGTTAAAGATTTCACGGGCTGTCAGAATTTGATGGGAAGAAGTGGAGCTGTCGCCAGAGGCTTTCTAACCACAATGCCCGTCGCCGAAAGCCACAAAAAGAAAAAGAAACTATCCACTTTAACTCAAGAAGTCAATCTTCATCATTTTATGGTATTCAAATTATTCAGGAGCCAATTTCTTATCATAACTTATTCTCAGTTCTTTTATAACTTATTATGCTTTTGTATTTGCAGACGGGCAACATCAAATACGTTTTGTGCCTAACAATGTTCCTGATCTGGTTCAAACCGAACCTGCTTTGAACTCTATTTGGGAAACCACACGCAATTCCCAGCACACAGCCGGTGTTTTTCATCAAGGTTTGTTTTCCTAGTTACTCTACACACAGTAGTTTTGATAAATTATCGTATAGTTAGTTAAAACCTTAAAACCGAGGGGTTTCAAGGCCACAAGGAATGGTTGGTACGAATTTTTTCCATTTTTAGTATTTTTTTATTCGGGATTGGCTAAACGTACCCTGTAGACGACGTGGCGAAAAAGGCCACAAGCTTTTACTTCGCCTTAGGCCACCAAAATGGTTGAGCCGGCCCTGACCACCGCGGTGGCGGCCGCAGGCTTCACTATTCCCTTCAAGAACTCTCCCAGCCACTCCCAATCCATAGTTAAGTTCGGTT
The DNA here is from genome assembly GCF_002127325.2 of Helianthus annuus. Taxonomy (NCBI): domain Eukaryota; kingdom Viridiplantae; phylum Streptophyta; class Magnoliopsida; order Asterales; family Asteraceae; genus Helianthus; species Helianthus annuus. The sequence goes on from NC_035439.2 coordinate 6,174,153, forward strand.
CAGTTATACCCGCACATAAATAAAAGGTTCTGTCTCACATGTCATTCTCACATATATTATGAGAGAAATGATAAGTTATAAGGAGCCGTGTATATCAATAAGTAAATAAATGCCAATCATTAAAGTATATTAGATAACTAAAAAAAGCCGATGGCGTCTTGGGTTAGTGGTATCACGTGTTTTTATTCTTATTAAAGTGGTACGGGTTCAAGTCTAACAAAAAAGGCAATAGTGCCCGTCTTATTGAGTCATTTTGATTTTAAATTTCAATGTTCATATGATTTCAATGGTTTGGTTTCATATAGTTACTGCTATTGAAATTTCCAATAATTAATGTTCATGGAGTGATTATTCTCAGTGATCCATATGAGACTTTGGTCCCTACATATTTATACAACGTAATTTCTTTTTGTTTCTCTCACCAGCTTATTGGTTTTCTTATGCTTTATATGGGATTGGAATTCATGGGCTTTACATGAATGTTTTTTTTTAAATCAATTATAAAAGTTGGTGTTTGCAGCTGTGTATTTTTCTGATAGATCTGAAGTCCAATGTCTGCATCGCTGGAAAAAGGTTCTTAATTCAGAACTTATTAAAGGTCCATAGACTCATGAGGTTTTCACCACATCCCCTCCTACTCTTTGACACGTTTGATCAAAACAGCTTTTATGGTCTCTTTTTATTTATTATTATTATTATTATTATTATTATTATTATTATTATTATTTTTCGCTGTAGGAGGATGAAAAAGTCCTTGAGCTGGTGAAAACATATGGATGGGCCCTCAAAATGGTCTCTCATAACACAGTCTCTTCTCAGTCGTATTGGTAAGCAGTGTCGTGAAAGGTACACGATTTGTGTATAAATCTAAAATCTTGCAAGATGTGGATTAACTATTAAAGGGATTAATAGTTTGTCTAGCAAACTTCTTCAATTGGAAAAAAACAAACATTCTACATTAGTAATGCAATATGAGCGATCTAAATGTGTGATTATTTAGGAGTTGGAGAGCTTAAAGAAGGTGTTATGATAGAGCGAGTTAAACGGTTCTCCTACTCTATTAGTTATTTTATATATGTATTAACAAATAAAAATAAAGGAACTTTCTATCAAAAGGTTCACCAACGGTTTGTTGGATGTTTGATTTGTATATAGATATACTCACTATTATTGTTTATAGATGTACTCACGGTTTGTTGGATGTTTGGTTTGTTTACAACGGCTTTGATGTTTTAGCGACACATGTTAGGATCAAGGCCAATGCACGAAGATGGCCTTCACATGTCCGGACATGTAAAACAAGTCGTTCTTGCAAGAACTTAAAACATATACGAAAGCTGTTGTTCGAGCCTTCTTTTTTGTATGTGTGGATCTCTATTCAGACATTTGAATAACATGCACATGTGTTTTGGGATAGAAAAGAGTACAACTTTTGTAGTAGCTTTGATTATCCATATAAAAGAACTGGAAAATGGAACAATTATAGCATCAACTATATTAGTTTCTACATTTGAAAGGGGAAGTTTGACACGAAAAGTCGTAACTATTTTTCAAATTTAGGTTAGTGAAGAGTGTAGAATAAAACGATTGATGAACTAACACTAACAGAGAACGAGCAGAATGGTGTAAATTGACGACTCCGACGTAATGCTCTGGTACAAAGAAATATCATCTACAAAGAAACTTTTAACAACCTGAACCCAGCGGGTCCCTCGGAGTAAACGGTTCATAGGTTAAATTATATTCTTCCCCTGTACAGAAACTTTTAGGACAAGCTGGTGATAGATGTTTCAAGTCGGATCGTTATTCTTACGCATGGAATACTCTGTTTACTAATATAATTAAATAACGCGCTGCTCGGGTTAGTAGTCATCTCGCAGGTTAGTTTGTCAAGCACTGTCAAACATCTTATCACGAACAAACAATAACTATTATGCATGTCGTGCATCGCACGGGCATTCTCCCTAGTTACCTACAAAAAATAACAAAATTTTATATAAAAATTAAATTATCTTCAAATTATTATAAAAGAAAATGTCTTAATAAAAACTTTAGAGAAAGATAAAATAGATTAGAAGATTAGGTTTATGTAAACAATATTAATTAAATAAGTTAACTATAATAACTTAAATGTAAACATATAATAAAGAATTTTTTATTTTAAATTATTCTTTATATTTTTCTGAATCTTACATAATTGTGTTCCAAAAACCGAAATAACCGAAAAACCGCACCGAACCGACATAAAAACCAAAAAAACAAAAACCGAACGGTTTTAAAAAGCCAAAAACTGACATTTAGGTTTCAGTTTTGATTTTACCCAAAAACCAAACTGAACCAAACCGTGCACACCCCTATTATAAATTGATAATCCAGCTCTTTTGAACCTAGTAGTTCTTCTTCCAGCTGTTTGGTGGTTGTTTGTTGAAGCTTTGGGGGGTCCAGTACTTGGTGACAACAAAATCTTATTCTTGAGGCTAAGGAAGATGGTTCCTTTGGGTTTTGGCTTTCATCATCAACAATCTCCCCCTAGATCACTTATTTGCATGTCTTTTATTCTTTATTGATGTTAAACAGCCTTTCTCTGATCATGCCTTTGATGCCTAAGTCCATGTTGATAACTTAGTTCATGTTGATAACTTTTATGGCATCTAGGCTTAATCCTTGAACACCATACCCATATAATTGGGTTTACAGAGCCATATTCTCTATAAATTAACACACCATTTGAGTCTTTCATTGCTTTCCATCTCACCATCCTTAGGTTAGAGAGGATTAGAGGCAAGTCTCGGACTTTAGAGGGTGGAGGTGATTCTTGCCTTGCAGACACTATTACCCCTTGGTGTGCCTGATGCAGCTTTCTGTCACACTCCAACCGATGGTGGAAACATCGGAGTGAGACAAAACGAGATTGTTCAAGATTTCATTACTAATTGTGACAATAATTTAAGTAAACAATGTTTCATTTCATACTAAACCGAAGTACATCGTCTTGAAATAGAAATACAACATTTTGCAACTTGAACATAAAAAATAAAGAAATACATAACATAAAAAATAGTGCATTTCTAATCTACCCTAGGTAGATTCGCGTGCATCAAGCTAATTTCCTGCAACATATATTAAATTATTCGTTAACACAAATAGGTCGGTGAGCATACAAGTTTGGTTTTACATAGCATAAAATTTAAAAGGTTCTCAAATCCAACATGGCAATTCGTATACTAAGTTAAATTTCATACTAGCATGCACAACCTAAGTGTCAACCCAAAGATTCCATGAGCGTAATCCTGTCAACAAGTGAACAAGGCCATTCTGATTGAATGCTTAACATAGACCACGAAAATGGGTGGTGTGATACTCCTATAGCGCTATACCTGTTAAGGTAGGCTAGCAAAGTTAATGACACGTAGTTGCATGAATGAATATCTAGCATGGATGGCCAAGCATAACAAATAGCGTGTTTGGTGGATTGAGTGATTTCATAAGTTTGATTGTGTGCATAAGTGAGTTTGTTTATTTTATACATGTTACACCCCAAAATGTGATTAAAGTGTAAAATGGGTTTCGAGTCACGGTTTGCAAAGCTTCCACAAACATGAGTTGATGAGACTTGAAGATTTGGACACCAAAGTTACCCTACAATGGGGAAAACGAAGATGTGTGAGTTCGTGGAATTGATGTTGGATTTGGATTGGGTATTTTAGTTAATAGAAAGTATGTATATAAGAAAATTACATATTGTCTAGACACTCAATTAGACACCAAGCTTTAGTGTGTTTTCATGTGTACCAAGTCACCCATTAGAATCCAATTTGAGGAATGAAGAACATAGATGATATTTACCATAACTCATAACATTCAATCATGATTTGGTTGATGTTATGGTTTGGTTTGTATAATAAATGTATATGTATTTAGTTAGTAATCCAATGTTAGGTTAGTCAAACATGGTCATGTAAAGGTAGGATTCAAATCCCTCAACCTTGTGGATTCACCAAAACACAAATCATCTCAAGGATGATTCAGATGGTCATGAATGAATAATAAGAACAAAACGAAATCCTCTAATTCACCATGACAACCAAGTGAGTAAAACTAGATGAGTGCATTTCAGACATGGATAATGCTTGAAGACTTGGTGTAGTTTGCTCACTTTGTTTACTTAAAAGTTGTTTGGTGACTTAGATGGTGTGAAAGTAAGCTAATTAACTAAGTAATCTAGTGAGGTAGGTGGAATCCAAGTTGTGGAAATGATGTTCCAATGCTCAGACCTTTACCATAACTCAAGTCTTTCAACATTGAAAGTTGGAGACTTGGTTTGGTTTCTCTCATCTTAGTGTTTACTTAGGATCTTTATATACAAAGGAAAGGAGGTGTTTGAACCTCATACTTTCTAGAAAAAAAAAACCTTAACTCAAGACTTTCAACATGTATATTAGTGGAGGACAAGATTTCGTATAAGTTCATACAAGAAAAACAAGTAAAAGTTGAAGTATGTTTGAAGTTTAACAAAACAGAAAGCAATCCTACTTTAGGCCTCAACAATGGTGATGTACCGCCTTTGTTTACCATGGTAAACATTGGGTAATATCCCTAGAGGTTATCCAAGTAATTACAGAGCAAGAAACAAGAAGAAACTATGGAGAAAAAGGTTCAAAATTCATTGTTTTGAACCATGGTACAATCTGCCCACTAAAAGAATTCTTGAAATATTTAGAGAACTTTGAGAGGATTTGGAGGTGGTAAAGGATTAGGAGTTGGAGGAAGGTTGGTTTTATAGTCTGGGATTAGGTTTAGGTTTAAATAAGGTTGGAAGATGATTGAAGGTAAAAAGAGGTGGAGAGGGGGTCCAATCCTCGAGCAAGAAGCAATTCTGCCCGCCCAAGTGCCTTGCGGACGTAAAGGGATGCATTGCGGCCTGTACGCCCCTTAAATTTTGTTTTTGTCCTTGTTGCTTGATCACTAGTCCATTTATGCAATGCCTTTATTGTGTTATTCAATTTTAGAGCATTTTAGGGTAAGTATAAGTATGTGTATAACATGAATGTGTATGAATAATATTCCAAACATAAAATAACATAAAGTGTAGTTCGGTTTTTCATATAAAACGTGTATTTGTGATTGTGTAAGTATGAATTAAACATGTATGAATAAGATGTAATTTCCTTTATGATCAAAGTCTCAAGATTACAAGGATTGAAATGACATACGAATATAAGCTTTCTAAAAATAGAAAGTACAAAAATACAAGCTATTACAGTCTCCCCTACTTTAGGAAATTTCGTCCCGAAATTTATTCAAGAGGAATACTCGGGAAAAGATGCGGGTATTTGGTCTTCGTATCGCTTTCGAGTTCTCAAGTGAATTCAACACCACACTTTCCTTCCCAACGGACCTTGATGATAGGAATATGACTTCGCCTAAGTTTCTTCGTTCCATGATCCATGATTTTGACCGGCTTTTTGATAAAGTGCATGGACTCATCGATGCGTATGTCGTCGAGTGGAATGCGAAGTCCTTTATCGGCTAAACACTTCTGAGATTGGAGACATGGAGCGTTGGATGAACGTTGCTGAGTTCTTGAGGAAAGTCAAGTCGATAAGCTACTTTGCCAATTCTCCCAAGAATCTTGAAAGGACCTACAAATAGGGGTGTTCAGAAAAAATTGTAACCAAATAAAAGCCGTAACCGTAACCGAATAAACCGATCCGAACAATGAATTCAGTTTTTGGTTTGGTTTCTAACCAAAACCGAATTGTGAATATGGTTTTTGGTTCGGTTTTTGAATCTACATTCTTTAATTTGGTTTATTCAGTTTATCTGGATAACCAAATAAACCTTTAATTTAAAGTTATTATTACATAAAAATAATAATGTTTAATAAACGATATACAATTTATTAGCCCAAAATAATAAGTCTAACATCTTAGTATATGTATCCCCATGATTTGAAGATTATTTATATTTTGTGCCAATAGACTTGTTGACTATTTATAGTTTCTATGATCTATGTTTTGAAGTTTTAACTTTGTGGTTGTGTGTACGACTATGTTATGGATATGTTTGTTTTATTTTGCTAGATCTTTTATTTATATATTGTTAGGTTTAAACTCGTTGCTGATTTGATGTTCGGAAGTTAGAACACAAACATAAATATAAATTAGGAAAAAAGTACTTAGGTATAATTTGGTTTATTTGGTTTCTAATCAAAACCAAACCGAATTGAATTTGGTTTGGTTTGGTTCGGTTTGCATATTACTAATTTGGTTTGGTTTGGTTCGGTTTTTGGTTTGGGGTATAAAATTTTAAAAACCGAATAAACCAAATAAACCATAAACCGAACCGATGAACACCCCTACCTACAAAACGAGGGGCGAGTTTGCCTTTCTTACCAAAATGGATGACTCCTTTCCAAGGGGATACCTTGAGGAGCACCCGACCGTCAATATTGAATTCCAAGGGCTTGCATCGCTTATCGGCGTAACTCTTTTGTCGGCTCCTTGCTTTAAGGAGATTGTCGCAAATTTGTAGAATCTTTTCCGTCGTCACTTCCTGTGACTTGTGCCTCGCCGATCTCGTGCCAACAAATAGTCGAACAACATTTTCGACCATACAATGCTTCAAATGGAGACATTTAGATACTGAATAGTAACTGCTGTTGTACGAGAATTCAACCAAAGGTAAATGTACGTCCTAATTGCGACCAAAGTTGATTACGCAAGATCGAAGCATATCTTCAAGTGTTTGGATAGTACGTCCGGTTTGACCATCTAATTAAGGATGAAAAGTCGTATGCGGTTCGAGATGATGTCGACGGGGATACCGTGTCGGCAAATGATTTCTTCGGTGTAGATACGAGCTAATTTATCAACTCGATAATCTTCCCAAAAAGGGATGAAGTGTGCGGATTTGTTCAATCGACCGATGATCACCCAAATGCTATAGTGACTGGATGATGTTCGAGGAAGTTTGGTTATGGAATCCATTGCAATACTTTTCCATTTCCACATCGGAATTTCAGGTTGTTCGAGTAAACCAGAAAAGCGTTAGTGTTCGACTTTCACCTTGGAACACGTGAGGCATTTAGATATGAATTGAGCAATGTCTTTCTTCATTCCAGACCACCAATAAGAACGTCGAAGGTCTTGATACATCTTGTCCGCACCGGGTTGAATGGAATACTGGGATTTGTGTGATTCATTCATTAAAAGATCATGAAGGTTATCGCGGAGGGGAACCGAAATGTGATCAAAATAGTAAAGGTGTTAGACCCTTGTTAGGTTTATGGATTAGAGGCTAAGTGGATTAGGGGATAGTGGAGTGGGCTTTTTAGGAAATGGGTTTAGGGTTTAGGGAACATCTTCCCTAGACATTTTCTATAAATAGTAAATTGTGATTAGGTCATTAGTGTTGGTGACAGTAAGCAAATCTTGTATTTGACAATTCTCTTTTGTATGCAAGATATTATCATCAATCAAGAATCTTTCTACTTCATCTCCTTTCTTTGAATCGTTGCTTGTTTGTGTGATTCCGCCGCCAAACAAGCTTGCGTGATATCATTGTGATCTCGTTTCGGGACTTACAAAAGGATACTGTTAGATCTAGACTCGAGTAGCCTTTCGGTACCACATTGCATGCTGTTAAACTCATGATTTTCAATGATGGTTAAATGTTGCGCTTTGCAAATACGGGATTGGATATCGATTTAGATTTGTAAACAACGAATGTTTTGGAGGTTGACATGACCTTTTCGACTAAGAGCATCGTCCACGACATTTGCTTTACCGGGATGGTAGCGAATCTCGCAATTGTAGCCGTTTAACAACTCGGCCCATCATCGTTGGCACATGTTAAGTTCCTTTTGGTTGAAGATATGTTGGAGGCTTTTGTGTTCGGTGATGATTACATATTTTGTACATAAAGGTAGTGTGTCCGTATCTTGAGAGCAAAAATAACCGCACCAAGCTTGAGATCGTGAGTGGTGTAGTTCTTTTTGTGGTTCTATGATTTAGGGCTTGTGTTACTGCAGTCTTAGTAGAGTTAAACACTTCAAATGATTGTGTCAACTCATAGTAACTAGATTCATTACATGGATAGAAAACTGGATTTTCTTGAAAGTTTGTTAGATTCATCCTTTTGCTTTTCTCATAAGCAATGACCATATAGAAATCCCATGTGTTGTGATTTGTTCTTTCACAAACAATGCAAAACAATGTGCCTTTAAGCCTTTTTGAGTAAGATTTTGATTTGTCTTTAGAGCCTTTTTTGGGGCGAGTAGTTTGAGATGAAAATTCTTGAGGAATAGCAGTTAGAGCTATTTTCCCTTTAGAGGTCACAAAGTTTGTTGGTTTGAAACTCTTATCAACACATGTTTCATCACACCATTTGTGTCATGTTGGTCATTGAAATTTAGTGAGGAATAGGAATTTGCACTTGAATAACATTTGGATCTATCAAGAGTGATTTCCATTCCCATTGGGGTTTGTTATAACAACCTCCTTTCCAGTTGAATTTTTGGATACCAACTCAGTCTCATCCTTAACTTGAGTTTGAGGAATGTAATCATTGGGTCCTTTTGTGTGATGGTACCCAACACCAAATTTTACATTTCTCTGTGTTTGTTGGTTTAAGAGAATCTCAAAGCCTTAACATGATTCTACCCATTTCTAGCAATTTACTTGGGTAGATTCAAGCTCTTTTTGACACATTTGATACTTTGTGAGTAGTGACCCTAACTATGTAGTGTGAATTATCGCTTCATGTTTTGGTTTAAGATCACTTGATATTTTTCTCAGAGAGCTTCTTCACGAGAGCTTATGGTTTGACTCAAGATTTTTTCTGAACTTTCAGAGTTTTCTCTTGATACTTCAGGACATATCAACATTCCGAGTGAGATCATCAGTCATTTATTCGGCTTGTGGTTCAGTGTAATAACTAGTAGTTTTAGGTGAAACTTCATTGGTTCTCTGATCTGAAGCCTCACTTATGATCTCAAATGCCACTAGTGCAAGGATTTTGTTTCCTTGATCTATAACAATCATACTAAGAGGGTGTTTGGGGTTGAGTTTTGAAAATAGATTATGCGTTTTGAATAATCAGAATCAGATAATTAACTAATTAACTGTAACAAAACGTGATGTTGAAAGATAGTGTTTGTATTTGATTATGTTGCTTGATATCACAATAATCAGATAATCAACTATTTGAGTGTTTGGAAAATATATATTTAAAAAAAGAAACAAGTGAAAATCCTTTTCTAAACGCAAATAATCAATTTTTGGAAAACTGTGTTTTGTTGCAGTAGGGGGGAGCTGCTTTTGGAAAATAGCGTTTTGTAACTTTCTAAACGCAAATAATCATTTTTTTAATTTTTTTTACTGAAACACTCAAAACTGATTATTTACGATTTCAAAACTCAATAATCTAAAAATCTCTTTCAAAACTCAATCCCAAACACCCTCTAAAGTGCTTATCATTCAAATCCTCAGGCAAACTGCTCTAGTCTACAAAGCTTTGAGTGACAAAGCTCTGTTCAGTAGTTTCTTGTGCAGGACATCCAGTAGTTAGTTTCCTAAACTACTGGTGCATGAGTCTGAGATTGAACATGTGACTAGGAGGGTGTTTGGACAGGTGCTTGTGGTACATTGGCATGAGCAATTTGGTATGGTGGTGGCACATTAACATTTGGATATGGCATTTGAGCTAGTCCATGGACAAAGTGAGTAGTGGACTATGTGTTTGGATAGTGATGTGTATTTTGAAAACTTAAGTGTGGTGCAATAGTTGAATTAGATTGATTCATTTGATAGGGTAAGTCACATAGGAAGATGGGTTATGTGTAGGACTTTTACATTATCTAGAAAAGTGTCTTAGCTTGTGACATTTTTAACACTCAACTCTTGATTTATCTTTTAAAAATTTACCCTTACCATCTAGACCAGGAAACCTCCTACCCGTTTTGTTATAAATTTGTTAAACTTGATACTTAGTAGGGCAAGCTAGTCCAGAAGATCATATTCCTCTTGATCAGTTGGGTCCATAGGTTGCAGATCAGTCAACATAAGAGAAAGGTTCTGGTTTCCAACAAATGATGAGTTAATTTGGGGATTAAATCTAGAAGTTATGTCAACAAAATGATTATAATTTTGATCACTCATATCGTTTGCTGACGATGATCCATCATAACTCATCAAAGCTGTGTTACCATAGGAGTAATCATCAGCCAATTTCCCATATGACAACAACTTTTGTTTTGATCAAGCTCTCTCTCACAAGTGAGTAGTTTACCATGAAGTTGTGTCAGCGTCATTTCCTTGATTCCAACTTAATTTCTCAAAACAATAGCTATTATATTCCACTTATCCGAGGAGATCTCAAAAATCTATGACTCAGAGCATCATTAGTATAGGTTTGATTAGAAAGATTTAGCTCATTGATCAAGTAGTTATACCTTTCAAACTGTTGAGTTAGAGATTCTCCTTTGACATGAGTGAATGTCTCATACTGTTCATTCAATATTTCCCCGTTGTTCTCCTGTACCTCCAAACTGTTTATTCAACGCATCCCATAATTCCTTGGGATTCTCACAGTGGAGCAATCCAACAAAGATTTCATTAGGTAAGGTCACGGACAATTTCCCGAATGCCTTAGCATCTAGCTCTAATTTTTGGAAATTCTGCTAGGAATAGTCTACAAGTTTCTTTGGATCACGTGGTTGGTTTTTCAGTACTCGGTACAGAGGGATTAAATGGACCATAAACACAAACCTCCAGCAACCGATGTTTTGCTGAGATAAGTGGTGCCACATCCTTCATCGCAGGATTTTAAATTCATGGCGAATAGCTTCAGAGGCTTGTTCGCCGATTTGGTATTATGTGGATCATGAGTGATTGACATCTTCTCTGAATTCTATTGAGTTTTTTTTCTCAAAAAATAGAGTGTCGGAATAGTCTTGGTGTTCTTATCATCTAATTCTTCTCATATCCCGATCTCTTCAATCAGAGTAAGAATTTAAGCTCTTATTTGTCTTCTGAATCAACAGTTAAGTCAATTTAGAGATCCATGGCTCTAATACCAATTATTGGATCTGAGAGTGTGTGTGATTGTGTGTGTTTTGATAAAAACTGTTTAACAATTCAATTGATCATTAATACATGTTAATAATAAACACATCAACATCAGTCAAACCAGTAACTTGATTTATAAGGACTGATTGTCTAATGATTTCTCATTACTCAATTTAGTACTACATTCTAGTACAAGAACACTCACCCTCACCAGGTGAACTCTCTCTCTTACTTTAGTCTTTCTCTCTAGATTGTGAAATCTAATATATTCAGCTCTAACACTGTAAGAGTTAACTATTACATCAATGGTACTGTTCTATTTATAAAAGGAGAGAACTGATGGTGACATCCCCATGAAAGCAACAATAAACAATCTTAACAATGTGTAACTGCCAACAGTTTGCAAACCTACTGGACAGAAAGCTAAAACAACTGGAAATCATAAACTATTGGAAATACAAAAGGAACTACTGGGAAACCAAACTACTAGAAGAATCCAATACTTTTAATTTCTAGTACTTCTGTCTTCAGCTTTTGACTTGTTGACAAGCACTTGTCTTTAGTTTTAACTTGTTGACTAGCACTTCACACGTCAACTTTTTAACTTGATAATCTAGCTCTTTTGAACCCAAAGTTCTTCCAGCTATTTGATTGTTGTTTGTTGAAAGCTTTTAAAGGGGAAAACCAGTACTTGATGACACCAAAAATCTGACTTTTGAGGCTAAGGAAAATGGTTCATTTGAGTTTTAGCTTTCATGTATCTCATTCATTAAGTTTCACTAGAATTACTCTTTCCTTTGTTAATAACTATTAACTTCTTTAACGACTATAACTTTGTTAATTTAAATAAACAGTTTTTCTTCAAATTTGACATGAATGAGTGTTTTACCTATGTTACTTAAGTTATTTAGTTAAGAAAAGTTTAATAATAATGTGATTTTAAATTAAAGTTTCAAATAAATAATATTGTATTAAAATAATGCAATCTTTAAAGTTACAAAACATAAATAGTTGTATTAGCATCTCGCGTAACGATGAGAGCGCGTAACAATGAGAGCGTAAAACCGTGAAACAAACTAATGTCAAGATGTATTTGTGAATCTGTACTTTGAATACTAACTTGATAAATAAATAAAAAACAATGTAACCTAGATACAAAAGCAGTCAAAAATCCTTACACTAATCCACATTAGGCTTTAAGAAAGATTTTACAATATGGGTATGTTTAGTAAAACTAGTTGGTGGTTGGTGGCTGAAAATTGGTAGTTGTAGCTGTAGCTTTTTAGATATATAATATATTTGGTGTTTGACAGAGTAGATAGAGCTTTTAATAAAATGTATAGAATGGTCAAAATGGACATAGCTAAAAATTTAAAAAGTTTGTGCATTAAAAAGTTTATTATTTTTAGAGATTAAAATAATCATTTTTTTCCCTAAAAGGTTGTAGCTCCTTCTAAACGCGACTAATAGGAACGATCAACCAAAAGCTTCAAGCTCCTTGAACCAAACAAGGTTTTTTTATTGAGTATGAGCTTTTTCTTAAAAGCTTAAAGATAGAAGCTCCTAAAAGGTTATGACCCATGGCACTATAGACTAGTGGTATCTTGGGGGTGGGATAAGGCTTATGACCATTAGGTCATGGGTTCAATTCCCACAAAGGGGGTTTTCCCATATTTAGATTTATTGGGTTTCCTCCTGAATTGGTGTATGAGCATTATTGCCTAGTGGAGATGGATATGATCGGGTGGTTCTGCTGGTGGCACGATGATACTCCAGTGGTCCGTCAGTTATCCAAATTTACCGTTCAAAAAAAAAGCTCCATACCAAACATATATCAAAGAGAATGGTCACATGATATCATGTAACGTTAGTACGTACAAAGTTGTTCAAAAGTATAACTATGTTGTTTTGGTATTATAACCGTGCTTGTATCATTATACATTTCAGAACGTTTTTATAAATAAAATACTACAAAAGTAAAAAAAAAACCTTTAAAATATAAACTGCTTACGTTTAATGATCCACAAATAAAAACCTTTAAAATATAAACTAGTTACGTTTAATGACCCACAATATCTAATTGGTTCAAACGAAAGATAAGGCCGATGCCAAATTATGAGTTTTATTTTACAAAGTGCAAGGATAGCAAATTAGCAATGCATGCAATAAGTTGTACCAAAGGCATAAAAGAAAGTAAATGTTCAATAATAACAAAATTTATAATATAACAACAATTCTGAAGCTCGGCTCCTATATTATCGTTTCCAATCTTTAATAGTTTGGTCAATCAACACATATGACATGTGTATGTTTTTCACTAATTTAGAGGCTATTTATTTACCTTTTAATGGGGCTCTTAATGGTTCAGACCTTCTCTTACTGGTTCAGCACTTAATGGTTCAGATTATTTGTTTCGTGAGCAAATGTCTGAATGGTTCAGACATTTGCCTCTGAATGATTAAGAATTATATAGAGTCTGAATGTTTAAGAAATCTAATATGAATTGGTCAGATATTTGCATCTGAACAATTAAGCATTGTACGACTCTTAATAATTCAGACCTCTTACTGGTTCAACACTTCATGATTCAGACCTCTTACTGATTTAGCACTTAACCATTCAGAAGTTGTCAAACAACCCCTTACTCGTTTATCATTTATAATTCGATGTTGTCACCATTTTTTCTTCCGTTTTAAATACTTATTTGCATTCCGATCATAAAAAAACTAAGGGCATGTTTGGCTAAGCTTTTTGAAACAACTTATTGATTTGTAAAAGTCAGTATGGAGTGACTTATTGACTTTTCCCCATCACATACACCCTCACTATCAAACATTATTTTAGAACCTATGACTTTTCAAAAAGCCAATAAATCAATAAATTATCTCAAAAAGCTTAGCAAAACATGTCCTAAATAAATATTATAAAATAGGCGTGTTAATCTTTCCCTCGTATTAAAACAAGACTGTAATAATTTGTTAAGTTTGTATACAATAAAATATAAATTATTGGCGAATAAGGATCAATAAAAGTTGAAATGAAGATAAGGTGCGGGTGTGCGAATCAAGTGGACGCAACATAGTGAGTGTTAAGGTTGCACACACTTTTTTGTAATGGTCAAGCCAACTAGTTGGAGTACGGGACAAGTGAACTTCTATGTGTCTGCATATGCACATGCTGCGTTTTTTTAATCCGCATATAAGTAGGGTGGAGTTATTGTAAAAAAGATCAAAAGTGTGAGAAAGGTAAGAAAGAATCTCAACCATTAGATCTAAATTAATTAAAAAAGGTATGATTGTAAATGCATTCACAAATTCAAATATGGCAATCCTTAATTTAAGGATTTAGAAAGAGAAAATACTGGATTTTAGGACTTATAACCGTCCATAAATATAACACCATTCAGAGCATGTTCATACATGGTGTTTTAAATATAACACAATTCAGAAAATATAACACCATTCAGCACAAAAATAACACCATTGTAACACCCGTCTAATTACTACTTGAATTTAATAAAAAATTAATCGATTTAAACAAAAAGGTGTCTGATTAAAACATAATTTCCATAGACAAAGTTTAAAACTAGTTAACCCTTAGTCAACTAACAACTAAGATCAAACATTCATAAGATGTTAAACGAGAGTTTACAATACAAAACATTGTTTATCAAAGTTAACATAACGCGGAAGCTCAAAAGTGAGTGTTCGGTTCTTCAACATCTAGCTTGACCGTCATCCGTAATATCCCATCGTCACCTAGGGTTAAAACCACTGAAAAACATTAGTTTCTACAGTGAATTTAATCTTACAATCGAGTTCTAGCATCACAACATGAAAACAAAACAATTTTTCAAAAGTTAACCTGCCGCGTGTCGCGGCAGGTTCTGATAATTATGTCGCGTGCCGCGGCAGACGTCGCGTGTCGTGGAGGGATCAAGAGATCCTGTCGCGTGGCGCGGGGAACACAGTTTTCCAGCAGGTTCAGTGCTAAATCCTGCACTTGCTGCCAGCTCCGGAAATCCAAGTTTTTAGCTTCATTTGACCATAACTTTTGACTCGTAAGTCCGTTTTAAGTGATTTTTCTTCCTATATGTCTGTAAATTCATTACCGACATAACCATTACAAATTTGACACCTAAAATTTAATTTACGGACCGAAAGACCATATGTCACTATGTAGTTATTCGACCCATTCTAACCTTACACATTTTATTACCATTGAGCTAATAAACCTATGGCGCCTTATGCCCGACATCCGGGGCTTATTATCACCCGCATTTCTTACCAATTTCATGGTTTAATGCCCTTGTGCTTATTATCGCCATTATCGACTACTAGAATGTTTAAAACTACCATTTTCACAACTAATAAACCCGTTGGCTCATCTTGTGGAACCATCCACTTATGATGACTACCAATTAGTTCGTTTACTATACTAAGTCTAATTATTCACATCCATCCATAATAAATATAAATTCAACGCAGATTTAGATTCAACAATAAGATTTACGAAACTTATCAACAACTCGTTTAATGTAACCAATAAAGTTACGTACCTTAGTGTACGCCCTTCAACCGCAAATCACCACTGGCTTGTCCACTCGACGTTCCGGTATCCTTTCCTATAGAGTTCAATTCAAGACATGTTTAGAACTCTCTTCAAACCTTACATCGCATAATACACCGAAACATCATAATTATGCGTTTAATCTTTAAATTTCCATTTTAAGCCTTCTTTGAGGCATTTTCACAAACACCTTAAGAGCAGATTTTTCACATGATTATATGACAAGTTTCTAGCTTATCATTTAGCCCCAATTTCACCTAAATCAACATTTTACATGAGTGTTAGCTTCTAGATTTCTGAAATCACTTCCAAATTGTCAAATTACACAAGATTAACACCCAATATCCTAGTGTTCATCAATTAACACATAACCCATTAATCACCTACAATGGTGATCATAGTTTCCACTAAAATTTTACATGATTTCAGCTTGTGTTCGTTTAGGGTTTGTCCCTAAACACTATAGTTGTTCTTAAATCATCACAACATATACATGCAACCCTAATTTCAGATTTTCCCAATTTCATGAGAATTTCAAATTAAGAGTTTTCACTAAATTTTACATACCTTGTAATCCTCTTGCGATGAGGATCACGATTCTAAGCTCGGATTTTCGTTTGGACCAGATTTGCACCTCCAATTTAAGAGTTTTAGTAGAATTCTAGGGTTTTTGAAAGTGGGGTGTCGCCCCTTGTTGTTCTGAACGACCAGACACCTCCTTGTGGGGTGTTTGGTGTGTTTTATTAGGTTAATTAAAATAAAGTTTCAATTTTTACAACTTAGGTCCCTCCATTTTGATCAACATTTAATTTAGTTGCTTTTAACCCTAATATAGGTTATTTCTAAACTTGTAGCTAACTAGGTTAAAATTCCTAGTTAGTAAATCCTCATTTATTTATACTTTATAATTCTAATATAAAGTTTTATATTTTCGGGGTGTTACAACCATTCAGCAGTAAATAAAAAAAACACCATTCAGTACAAGAATATAACACCATTCAGTATTTAAATAACACAATTCAGCACAAAAATAACACCATTCAGCAGTAAATAAAAAAAAACACCATTCAGTACAAAAATAACACAATTCAGCACAAAAATAACACCATTTAGCACAAAAAAGAACACCATTTAGCAGTAGATAAAAAAACCATTCAGTACAAAAATAACACCATTCAGTAAAAAAATAACACCATTCAGCACAAAAATAACACCATTCAGCAGTAAATAAAAAAACACCATTTAGTACAAAAATAACACCATACAGTACAAAAATAATACCATTCAGTACAAGATATAACACCATTCAGTAAAGAAAAAAAATAACACCTCTGTATCATCTTCTCCACTTCCGGCACCACCACCGCTGCCGATCCGCACAACCACTGCCGCTGCCCGCTCGCCGTCGCCGCTCGTCGCTCGCCGTCGCCGCTGGCAACAAAGAATCATGTGCGTGATTGATCGGGGCACAAGAAGTCGAGATATGGAGGTTTAGCGGCATTTGGGTTTTGAAATTGTAGAGAGAGAGAGAGAGAAACTATACGATCAATTGGAGAGAGAGATCGGGATTATAGAAATTTTGATTTACAGTTTCCTATTTTGAATGGATATAAAGACTTTATTACCCTTATAATTTTCAATTCAGTCCAAATTAAGAGAAATATTTTACATTTTGGTCCCTACTGATCTCAACCATTAAATCAAAGATCTAATGGTTGAGATTCTTTCTTACCTTTCTCACACTTTGAGCCGTTTTTACAGGATCCTAACTCCATATAAATATATTATTTAGATTACTAGAAACTAAATATGCTACTTCATTTCAAATTAAAAACGCAAATGATCAGATAACTTCATAAAATATATCGCAAATGGATGTGTATATCTAAATTCTTGTCATTTATGCAACATAACCTCTTTTTCCGAACAATAATATTATTTTGATATTATTATAAAATATACCGTTTCTCCATGAGTAGTGGATAGTATAACTTCTTAAGTTCTAAATGCCAAGAGCGTATACCCATCCCCCACAAGAAAAAAAAGCTTTCATATAATCAACACCCTAGCTTCCATTCTAAGTAATTGTCGAATCCCCAAATCCCTGAAGTCGTTTAGAGGGTTTGGCGGTACTAACCTTAGATTCGGTGAGCTCCGGTTCAGGTTCGTCATCTTGTCGTCATGGTGACGGTTCCTCTTGTGGGGCATCGGGTCTTGGGCTGCAGTCACACGTAGATCTAGTTAGAGGGCCCGAGGGGGTTCACCCCGTGGGCACTCCGACGCTCAAGTCAGTATTTTGTATGGAGAAGATAGTTATAAGTGCAAGTAAAGAGTGTAGTTTAGAGAGAAAGAGAGAGCAGGAGTAATGTGAGAATAGGGAAGGAAGGAGTAACCTTTTTGTGGGAAAATATAATATGTCCCTTCTTGGAGAAGGGAGTCTTCTTTATATAGTGAGACATTTGGGCCATAGCCCTAATGGGCCGATCCAAAAGTGGGCTTATCAGGACATGGCCCACTCAAACAAACTAAATATACCAAGAAAGGCACAAGCGGGCTTAAGCCCAGCCACCAATCTAGGACGAGGAGCCCAAGCGGGGATCCTCGTCGTCAAGTCATCCTTAGTCCCAGTCTATTCACTCATGAATGGGCGCAGGACTTGTTCCAGTCCCTGACAAGCTAGGCGGGTCGTTATCCGCCCTTCAACCGTTCCCCCTATCCGTTGGGTAAGCATAGTCTAAGACACGTCATGCCAAACCAATCTACTTTGTTGTCCTTGGGGTGACCTTGCATTTAGAACTTAAAATAGCCAAGTGACCCCTTAAGTAGGGTAGCACAATACCTTACTTCAATTTATGCCTCCTTGAAGGCATTTTTTTTTCCAATGCACTTGTTCGATAGTGCTTTTTTGTAGCGTTTATGCTATTTAGACCATCTTTGCATATACCTCTTAGATGCATTTCGAGCAGAGTACTCGTTCGAGAGTAATTTCTCAAAGGGCATCGACCCGGATGCCTTGTTTACCGTGTTGTACTCTTTGTATTGTGTTCCTCTAATGAGGGTTTTTGTATTGCTTGAACTGTTAAAATTTTCTCATGAATTTTCTTTGTACCCTGTTTAAGCCGTTAAGACTTTCTATGGGTTGCTCTGTAACTTTTTAAGTTGTTAAAGCTTTGTATAGAACCGCTTTGTGACTCGTTTGAAACTTTGCATAAGTTTGCCTCGTAGCTTGCTTGAGTTGTTAAAACTTTTATATGAGTTTGCCTTGTAACATGTTTGGGTTGCTAAAGCTTTCTATAGTTTGCTTTGTCGCTCGTTTAAGTTGTTAAAGCTTTATATAAGTTTGCTCTGTCACTGGTTTAAGTTGTTAAAGCTTTGTACAGGTTTGCTTCGTAACCTGCTTGGGTTGTTAAAGCTTTCTCTAGTTTGCTTTGTCACTCGTTTAAGTTGTTAAAGCTTTATATAGGTTTGCTTTCTCATTCGTTTAAGTTGTTAAAGCTTTATATAAGTTTGCTTTGTCACTCGTTTAAGTTGTTAAAGCCTTATATAAGTTTGCTTTGTAACTTGCTTGAGTTGTTAAAGCTTTGTACAAGTTTGCTTCGTAACCTGCTTGGGTTGTTAAAGCTTTCTATAGTTTGCTTTGTCACTCGTTTAAGTTGTTAAAGCTTTATATAGGTTTGCTTTCTCACTCGTTTAAGTTGTTAAAGCTTTATATAAGTTTGCTTTGTCACTCGTTTAAGTTGTTAAAGCCTTATATAAGTTTGCTTTGTAACTTGCTTGAGTTGTTAAAGCTTTGTACAAGTTTGCTTCGTAACCTGCTTGGGTTGTTAAAGCTTTCTATAGTTTGCTTTGTAACTTGCTCAAGTTGTAAAGGCTTTGCCTAGGCCCGCTTTGTAACTTGTTTTAAGTTGTTAAAGCTTATGTTGGGCCTGTTGTCCAATGGCATTTGGGCCACTTGGACTTTCATATGCCTGCTTCGGCATTTTTTGAACATAGTCGACTTAGTCCTAGCCCCACGGCCCGGCTTTGCCTTGTTTTGATTAAGGCAGCATGTCTGTATGCCTATGTACATGTTCATTTTATTGTAAGATCGTTCGGCACGTCTGCCTAGATGATCCTGTTTGAGCCGTTAGCAAGGTTCTCAAACCGTTCAGGTTTTTGTTCTTCAAGAAGGGGTGGCATCTTCTTCTTTTGGAGGGGTTTTATGAGGCCTTTAAAAACACTTGTTATGTAAAAGGAACCCTCCTATGTGAGTCCTTATTAAGGGCTTTTTCCTACCCTTGAGAGATGTTGTAATTCTCTAAGAATGGGTGCCCATGGAATGTGCAACCCTCTCCTCTTGGAAAGACTTCTTCAAACGTATGTGACCCCGAGATGGGGCTCCTCTTGTTTGGAGAGATACTTTCTAAAACACAGACCTATGGCAGAGATCTTTTCTTTTCAAGGAAGGGATACTTCAGATTCGAAGTCCCTTGTTAAGGGGGCTCTCCCCCCCCTTTTTTGAAATAAGTTGTTCGGGTGCGGGATCTCAATAATGATTTTTCTCAGATATCAAATCCCAGGGATGGGAGTACCTTCCCGTCCTTAGAAGGAACTTTACCAATATTTGATCCCGTAGCTGGGTGCACTTCTGTTTGTTGAATAGACTTCTGCAATACTTAATCCCACGGGAGGGGACATCCGCCTTTTCTTGGGAGAAACTTGTTACTCTTCGTTGAAAAGACTTACAAGACCCCTAATCACATAGGGTGGGGCATTTTCATTTTTTTTGGAGGCGGCTCCTCTGAGACTTAATCCCCAGAGATACTAATCCCCATCATGAAACTCCCACTTTAGTTACCTCCCACATTTACGTTTTAAATAATGACACACTGGACCCCAAACTCATTTGCTTCATCTTCCTCTTGTATTTTCATTCAATTCAACTTTTGATTAATGACCGAACGACCCCTGTACTTCCTCATTTCATATTCTTGGAAGGAGTTTTTTCAAGGCTGAATCTCGAGTGAGGGATATGTTCCTTCCTATTCTTGAAAGGAGTTTCTTTAAGAGTGGATCCCGCTAGAGGGATGTGTTCCTACCTATTCTTGGAAGGGGCTTCTTTACGATTGGATCCCGCTGGAGGGATATGTTCCTTCCTATTATTGGAAGGAGTTTCTTCAAGACTTAGTCTTGAGGAAGGGGTATGTTCCTGTTTACAAAGGGGACTTCTAAAATACTTGATCCCAGATAATGGGATATTCTTCATATTCTTGGATGGAACTTTTCCTGGACGTAGTTCCAGGGAAAGTATACGTTCCTGTTCTTGCAAGCGACTGCTGAGGTACCTTGTCCACAGGAGAAAGGATTTTCTTGTTGATGGAAGGGACTTCCGAAATGCTTTAGTCTTTAGGAGAGAATATCGATTTGTTCAAGGAGACCAGGGTTTCTTGAGCACGAAAGACCATAGAAGGACTTCACTTTCCCCTTAAAGTGAAGATATGCTTATTAAGGTTTCCCTCTTTTTGTTTTTTCCTTGTAGAATCTTTGTAGATGCTAGCTGATGGGAGGAGCTCATTTCCCCCTAAGGTATAGAGTATAAGTGTTGGGAACTTATTTTGCGGATTATTTTTCTCCATGGAAGAGACTGAATTAGCGGCTCGCAGGAGGGGGTTCTTCCTTCCTTCAAGGAGTGAGTGTCCCGGTTTATGGATTAATAACGCAGTCCAGGGAGTGTTTCGCCTTTTGGCGAGGAGCCAAATATGCAGCCCAGGCTTCCCATTTCTTCAAGTAAAGAATTAGTGACACAACCCACTGATTCTTTTTCCCTTCAGGGTAGGAGCCAGATACACATCCTTGGCTTTTCCCTGTCTTCAAGCAGAGGACGAATGATGCAGCTTACTGATTCTTTTTCCTTCGGGGAAGGAGCTAAATACACATCCCAGGCTTTTCTTTTCTTTCAGTGGAGGAGTTAGTAAGGCAGTTCATGCCCATTTCCCCTCCCTCCCCCTTTTTACGTTTTGTTTCTGAGATCTTCGAACATGAGAACTTATGGAGATGCTTAATCCTTTTCAGAGGAGGTAATACAAAAATAAAGATCCTTTCGAGAAGTCTTCAATGTAGGACCCAATGGTGTTATACCATGCTAGCTCTCCAGTTCAGTTTTGTCAAGCGTAGTTAGTAATACTGAACTTATGAAATAGGCTATCCTTGAGCCCGTCTGTCTAGACCCTCGGTTGTGAATGAAGAACATAGTTACTTTTGATGAGTATCGGAAGTCTTCTAAATCATAATCACTTCTAATGAGTGATGTCTTTATCCGAGACACGATAACACGCAAGGATATAACCGATAGATGTATCTGGCAGATGATTCTTTGTTGAATGAAAGTAGCCCGTGGTTAGCAAAAACTCTATCCCACAATATCCCCCTAGACATATTAGTCCCCCAGTTTAATGTTGCACAAAGGTATTTCTTGCTTTTACTAATGTTGTGTCACTTTCCTCCTACCCGAAGCTATATGATGTTTGTAAAATGCAACATATAAATTACATCAAATAAGGCATAAAACTAACCCTTTTTTAGTACTAATGTTGGAAAAAGAGTGTTTTTGTCTTCCTTTTGTATTTTCAGGATTAAATGAGCTCAAATTAACAAAAGAAGCAAAAAGACAGCTAAATCTAACATAAATACAAGAAAAGGAACATAAGTGGAATGCCCGACCCCTCGACAGCATCCTCCCAAGCAAAATAGAGAAGGCAGAAGACTGAACACGCCCCGTGCTCAGCCAACACGGGGCCGTGCCCAAGAAGCAGTAGAAAAGAGTGGGGGGGGGGGGGATGCTAAAACCTTGAATTTTGCAAGTCCTAATAACAAGCCTTACACAAAACTCTATTGGAACCGCTAATCACCCCAAATTTTTTCAAAAATTTTCATTTTTTATACTTGTCTAAAGTTTAAGTTGGGAATTCTAAGACTAACAAGGTTATATTTTTACAAATTTACAACCGATAGCATCGTGACAAAAAGAACCAACATAAGAAAATTATGAAACGGCATAACAAGCTTAGTTAAAATTCGATTATATATAATTGATCACATAGAAAAAACCCATTCCCACAAAAAGTGAGTTTTGAGACTTTATTGAGCATACAAATATACATCTTTACGCTAAATGCTCATTTTTCGTTTCTTGTGTGAATAGCCGCTTGGTTCTTACGACTCTAGAACTTGCCACGACAATTCATTCCCGGTCCTTACCAACTTAAACCCAAGTAAGTAAATGATGGAGGCATTAGGACTAACCCTTTTTCTTTCAAAACCATTATTTTTATTGTTCTTTTCACCTACCCAAAAACTCCCCCTACTTAACCCCTTTGAGACTAAACCTTTTCATTTCTCACCCCAAAAAACCCTCTTTTACCCACCAAAAACCCTTTTTATTTTTACCCTTTTATTTTAGTAACAAGCTCGGTTTTCATCTAACTAAAAAAAAAAAATTTTGAATCAAGTTAGAAATAAACAAACAAAGCTCTTAAAAAGCTTGTTTGAAGAAATACTTCATTAAGAATAAAAAAGTCACTAAAACAAAATGTTTAACGAAAACCGACGCTTTTTACGCTTTTCACCCTTTTCTACTAACCACTAACCCAACTACCCACCTTTAGCCCAAGCCTTTACCCAAAAAGTGCTCTTGATATTTACAAAGGTAAAAAGTTAAAAAGGAGGAGGATTGATTGCTTGGCAAGCCTATGGTAGGAATAAGTTCCATGCCGCTCTCGAGTGATTTACTAAAAAAATATACACCTTCGGCCGAGTGTGAGTGATTTCTCCCGTGAGGTATGTGAACTTGTATATAAATGGAATTTTAAAAAAGCATGCTATGCCCAAATAAGTAATTTCTCTTATAAGACGTTCTAAATAAATCATAGCGAATAGGATTGTAAATAAATAAAAATAAAACCCAATAAAGATCTTGGATTCCCAACACTCTATGACAAGCCAAAAACCTTCTCTTCTACCCATGGTTGTAAATGCCCCGACTAGGCTCCGAGTACTCCCCGAGCACTCGCTACAAGGTAGGTTGCCGAGGCACGAGTACTGTTCTCCCAGGACAATTACTCCCCGAGTAATCTCCGCCTAAGCCGAGTACTTCCTGCGTACTCCCGAATCCGACTAGGGAGCGCCTAGCGACTTTTGCAACCATGCTTCTACCCATTCCATTTGGGAGTGTAAGCCACATATTAAAGAGTTTTGCTTGAGGACAAGCAAAGATTCAAGTGTGGGGGTATTTGATGTGTGTAAAATGCAACATATAAATTACATCAAATAAGGCATAAAACTAACCCTTTTTAAGTACTAATGTTGGAAAAAGAGTGTTTTTGTCTTCCTTTTGTATTTTCAGGATTAAATGAGCTCAAATTAACAAAAGAAGCAAAAAGACAGCTAAATCTAACATAAATACAAGAAAAGGAACATAAGTGGAATGCCCGACCCCTCGACAGCATCCTCCCAAGCAAAATAGAGAAGGCAGAAGACTGAACACGCCCCGTGCTCAGCCAGCACGGGGCCGTGCCCAAGAAGCAGCAGAAAAGAAAAACCAGTAGAAGCTTCTATTGCCCACCACGGGGTCGTGAACAGTGAACACGGGGGCGTGGCGAAAGTACTGCAGGCGCATTAATTGTAATTGCGAATTACAATTAATGAAGAGAGAGAGTGTCAAACAGGCACGGGGCCGTGCCCAGCCCTCTGTTCAGCCTATAAATAGGAGTGCTTGGTTTCATTGCAACTCATCCCTTGGCACACCACCTCTCTCACACTTCATCCACCACCCACCACCATCACAACACCCTCATCCACCACCATCATCCATTGTCCATCATAGAGTGTGTGAGTCGTCTCGGGAAACAAGATTGATCGTAGGAGTTCTTGACAATCAAGGCCATGTTTGCCTAAGTCTCTTACATCACTTGGTGAAGACAAGTGTTTAGTATAATACTTTTTATTTTTAATCTTTTGCACTTTTTATTTGGTTTTGTATTAATGACTTTAATAACTAGTTGCTTATGTTGAAGGTGACTTTTCCTTATCGTTTGTCCGTGGTGTCTTGGCATTATTTTACTGTCTATATAAAATAAAAGATTTTCACCATTCATATCTCCACGGTCTATATGGAGGTATGTTGGCTACCTGGTCGGGGGTTAAGGGAACGGTTTGGTAAGGGTCTTGCCCTTGTTCAGCGTTTAGAGGTCCTGCAAGGGACCTGGGTCAAATTTAGTAGGATCTCCTTCAATACCCATAGGTATTGGATGGCGGGGATCCAAACTCTTTGACCCCCTCATAAGTTAACTACTATTAATACTATAACCCGGCTACTTAGGACTGTATCCATGCTGACTCAGACTACTTAGTCGAGGGTAACGTCACCTCCAAAAGAGGGGCCTACCATAATTTGCATTAATAACTTAATTCATTATCTTTCAATAATCCGACCCTTTAGAATTGTATCCTTGTTGACTCAAACTACTGGGTTGAGGGTAACGTCGCCTTCAAAACAGGGGCCTACTACAATAACTAAGATAATCTTTTAAACAAGTGCAAAAGTGCGAAAAAATCAAAGGTTATATTAATACACGAGTCGGATTCAAGTGATTCATCTTGTCTATCTGTTTTTATTTTTATTTTATTTTTCAGCATTTAGTTAGTTTTATTTTCTTAGTTTAAAATCTTTTCTAACATTTTGATTTGGTTAGACGTTGAGGATAAACCGGTACTAAGAGCTCTTGTGTCCTTGGACGACCTCGGTATCTTACCAACACTATACTATGTCCACGATGGGTGCACTTGCCCATATGTGTGTTTAGTGTTAGTGAATATCGTGTTTTATAAATTTAAAACTTGGCTAAAAGTGTAAAAAGGGCTTAAAATATACATCTAAAATATAACACACTTCACGCATTTTTGGCCCGTTGCCGGGGACACAAGGATATTAAGAAAGTTAGGAATCAATGGCCTAATCATATTTTTATTTTTCTTTTTAATTTTTTAGGATTTTCTTAGTTTTTCAGCTTCTGCAGAGCTCAGCACGGGCCGTGCCCGCTGAACACGCCCCCGTGCTCAATCATTGGAACTGGCAATCTTGTTTTAAGTCAGACAGTAAGCTGAACACGGGGCCGTGCTCACTCAACACGCCCCCGTGCCCAAGATTCACTTACTGAAAACAGAACCGTTAGATCCCGGCGGTTGGTAATTTCTGACACAAACATGAGTGATGGTAATTCTTTTTACTTTCGGCACTCTTATGGTACGTGGTGTCAATTATGTGGAGGCGAACATAAAGAATTAGAATGTTACTTTCTAAACTATAAGCCCCACTATATAGACCCACCGTCTCCTTATAACCTTAAGTGGGGCGAAAGTAAAAATAATCACTATCTCTCCCTCGAATGCGCCCAACCAGATATTCTAGGAGAAATGCTCCTTGACGAGTTATTTCAACTAGAAGATCTAATTTTAAATTGGTCAAAAGAGCTTAGGAAGGTTTTCATTGATCCACCCCAAGACGATGACCATGAAGAAATGTTGGAATCGCATTCCAACAACCTCGTTGCTCCCAAAAATACCTTCATACCTAGCGAAGACTTGGACGATAGTCGTCCCTATGCCGATTGTGCCGTGAAGAACTCTCCATCGACTTCGTTCGGTGCATACATAGACCTGAGCGATTCGGCATATACCTTCTTTAACGAGAGCCTGGGAAAGGGTTGGACTTGTCCACTTAGAATGAAAATAGGAATTACCCTCACTGACAACCTCTTGCGTTCTCGCCTTAGTCTAGGGCAGTTAAGGTATCTTAGGCACTTTGGGGTTGTTCCAACCAGTAAGGATCCACCCGATATTAATAAGATCCTTAGAATTAAAGAAACTCCATAAGGCAGCTTCCAGACACGGGGCCGTGTCCAGGTCAACACGCCCCGGTGCCCACCTAAAAAGATTCTCTGCTGATTTTGTCAGAATACGGACAAAATGTGTCAGGATTTCCTCTGCACACGGGGCCGTGTCCAGCCAGCACGGGGCCGTGTCCAGTGCGCTGTCATTTTCTTTAAATGCAGCCTGATTCCTGCTCATTTTTGACCACTTCAAAAGACAGAGATTCCTGGGATCTTCACTTATACCATCCTAGGTAAGTTCTAAAAGAAGGTTCCCAAGAACCATCTTGTCCCTTCCCTTTTCATTCATTTCCTCTTCTTTCAATTTTTCAAAACATTTCCTCCATGAAGCTTGGAAACTCCAAGATTCCAACCTTTAATGTGAAGTTTGTAAGATTATTTGCTAAGGAATCTTGTTTAAAGTTAGTTGTGTAACTTTGTTTTAAATTATCTGTGCTTAAAAACCAGCTGAAAATCATAAAAATAATTTAAAACTCCAAGACTCCTTAGCCTAAAATCCTGTAGACAAGTGGACACGGGGCCGTGCTCATCGAGCACGGGGCCGTGTCCGAGGTTCTGTTTCGTAAAAATTTAGTTTTCTTCGGTTTATTTCTCAGAAATGACAAGCAGAACAAGCGGAACATCTTCAAGGAATAACCGACAAGGGAGGAGATCATCAACGGCGGAAGACTCTCTTGTTAACTATGTTTACGCTCTAAGAGAGGCTATTGATGAAATGACGGGGGTGGAAGAAGCATTGGTCGACCGTATCAACTATCTAACGGTGGGACTGGAGGGATGTCTCCGAGAGGTGAACCTCTTGCACCAGAGGTTAAACCTTCTCGCCTCCCCACCTTTGGTTCCTTTAATAACCCAAAGGGCGTGGAACATGGTGCCCGAAGTCATCATTCCGGCCAAATGGTACACCATGCACCCTGAAAGGGTGGTGCAAGGAATCCCGGTGAGTGTTCCCCCTCCTCCACAAGTTGCTGAGGAAAATGAGGCCGCCTTCTTCCTTCCAAGGGAGATAGAAGAATGGCTTTAAACAACATCTAGGGAAGAAAACCATCGGCCGAAAGTCCTACTACATCGGGAAACTATTCTCGAAATTTTCTTAAAAAGTAGAACTCTTTATGATAACTCCGTGTACCTCCTGACCTAATTAGTTAAGTTTTTATTCTATTTTATTTTAGGAATGTTATGTATCTCTCTATGGTTTAATGGAATGATGGTTTAAGGTTTGAATGGTTCATAATAAATAAAACACACTCATGGTGGTAAAGGATGATAAGGGAAACGAGAAACATGGCCCCATGCACGAGAACAAGGCCAACCGTCAACAATTTCTCCATTACAGAAGGTCCAGCACGGGCCGTGCCCAGCCAACACGGCCCCGTGCTGAACACCCTGCAGAAAAATGCCCAGTTCAGGTAACTGGACACGGGCCGTGTTCATCAGACACGCCCCCGTGTCCAAGCTTCTGTTTCTTTTCTTTAATTATCGTTACTGGCACCTGAACACGGGGCCATGCCCGGTCCCTACGGGCCCGTGTCCAGACTGCCAGTAACATAAATTTTTGCTTTTAACACCATGTTACACATTCAATCAACCTAAAAATTTATTTTTGGGACACATTGAGGACAATGTGTAATTTAAGTGTGGGGGGGATGCTAAAACCTTGAATTTTGCAAGTCCTAATAACAAGCCTTACACAAAACTCTATTGGAACCGCTAATCACCCCAAATTTTTTCAAAAATTTTCATTTTTTATACTTGTCTAAAGTTTAAGTTGGGAATTCTAAGACTAATAAGGTTATATTTTTACAAATTTACAACCGATAGCGTCGTGACAAAAAGAACCAACATAAGAAAATTATGAAACGGCATAACAAGCTTAGTTAAAATTCGATTATATATAATTGATCACATAGAAAAAAACCCATTCCCACAAAAAGTGAGTTTTGAGCCTTTATTGAGCATACAAATATACATCTTTACGCTAAATGCCCATTTTTCGTTTCTTGTGTGAATAGCCGCTTGGTTCTTACGACTCTAGAACTTGCCACGACAATTCATTCCCGGCCCTTACCAACTTAAACCCAAGTAAGTAAATGATGGAGGCATTAGGACTAACCCTTTTTATTTCAAAACCATTATTTTTATTTTTCTTTTCACCTACCCAAAAACTCCCCCTAGTTAACCCCTTTGAGCCTAAACCTTTTCATTTCTCACCCCAAAAAACCCTCTTTTACCCACCAAAAACCCTTTTTATTTTTACCCTTTTATTTTAGTAACAAGCTCGGTTTTCATGTGACTAAAAAAAAATTTGAATGAAGTTAGAAATAAACAAACAAAGCTCTTAAAAAGCTTGTTTGAAGAAATACTTCATTAAGAATAAAAAAAGTCACTAAAACAAAATGTTTAACGAAAACCGACGCTTTTTACGCTTTTCACCCTTTTCTACTAACCACTAACCCAACTACCCACCTTTAGCCCAAGCCTTTACCCAAAAAGTCCTCTTGATATTTACAAAGGTAAAAAGTTAAAAAGGAGGAGGATTGATTGCTTGGCAAGCCTATGGTAGGAATAAGTTCCATGCCGCTCTCGAGTGATTCACTAAAAAAATATACACCTTCGGCCGAGTGTGAGTGATTTCTCCCGTGAGGTATGTGAACTTGTATATAAATGGAATTTTAAAAAAGCATGCTATGCCCAAATAAGTAATTTCTCTTATAAGACGTTCTAAATAAATCATAACGAATAGGATTGTAAATAAACAAAAATAAAACCCAATAAAGATCTTGGATTCCCGACACTCTATGATAAGCCAAAAACCTTCTCTTCTACCCATTCCATTTGGGAGTGTAAGCCACATATTAAAGAGTTTTGCTTGAGGACAAGCAAAGATTCAAGTGTGGGGGTATTTGATGTGTGTAAAATGCAACATATAAATTACATCAAATAAGGCATAAAACTAACCCTTTTTAAGTACTAATGTTGGAAAAAGAGTGTTTTTGTCTTCCTTTTGTATTTTCAGGATTAAATGAGCTCAAATTAACAAAAGAAGCAAAAAGACAGCTAAATCTAACATAAATACAAGAAAAGGAACAAAAGTGGAATGCCCGACCCCTCGACAGCATCCTCCCAAGCAAAATAGAGAAGGTAGAAGACTGAACACGCCTCGTGCTCAGCCAGCACGGGGCCGTGCCCAAGAAGCAGCAGAAAAAACAAACCAGTAGAAGCTTCTATTGCCCACCACGGGGCCGTGCCCAGTGAACACGGGGGCGTGGCGAAAGTACTGCAGGCGCATTAATTGTAATTGCGAATTACAATTAATGAAGAGAGAGAGTGTCAGACAGGCACGGGGCCGTGCCCAGCGGACACGGGGCCGTGCCCAGCCCTCTGTTCAGCCTATAAATAGGAGTGCTTGGTTTCATTGCAACTCATCCCTTGGCACACCACCTCTCTCACACTTCATCCACCACCCACCACCATCACAACACCATCATCCACCACCATCATCCATTGTCCATCATAGAGTGTGTGAGTCGTCTCGGGATCCAAGATTGATCGTAAGAGTTCTTGACAATCAAGGCCATGTTTGCCTAAGTCTCTTACATAACTT
Source organism: Helianthus annuus (assembly GCF_002127325.2). NCBI lineage: Eukaryota > Viridiplantae > Streptophyta > Magnoliopsida > Asterales > Asteraceae > Helianthus > Helianthus annuus. The sequence goes on from NC_035439.2 coordinate 6,204,320, forward strand.
GGTGAAGACAAGTGTTTAGTATAATACTTTTTATTTTTAATCTTTTGCACTTTTTATTTGGTTTTGTATTAATGACTTTAATAACTAGTTGCTTATGTTGAAGGTGACTTTTCCTTATCGTTTGTCCATGGTGTCTTGGCATTATTTTACTGTCTATATAAAATAAAAGATTTTCACCATTCATATCTCCACGGTCTATATGGAGGTATGTTGGCTACCTGGTCGGGGGTTAAGGGAACGGTTTGGTAAGGGTCTTGCCCTTATTCAGCGTTTAGAGGTCCTGCAAGGGACTTGGGTCTAATTTAGTAGGATCTCCTTCAATACCCATAGGTATTGGATGGCGGGGATCCAAACTCTTTGACCCCCTCATAAGTTAACTACTATTAATACTATAACCCGGCTATTTAGGACTATATCCCTACTGACTCAGACTACTTAGTCGAGGGTAACGTCACCTCCAAAAGAGGGGCCTACCATAATTTGCATTAATAGCTTAATTCATTATCTTTCAATAATTCGATCCTTTAGGATTGTATCCTTGCTGACTCAAACTACTGGGTTGAGGGTAACGTCGCCTTCAAAAGAGGGGCCTACTACAATAACTAAGATAATCTCTTAAACAAGTGCAAAAGTGCGAAAATAATCAAAGGTTATACTAATACACGAGTCGGATCCAAGTGATTCATCTTGTCTATCTGTTTTTATTTTTATTTTATTTTTCAGTATTTAGTTAGTTTTATTTTCTTAGTTTAAAATCTTTTCTAACATTTTGATTTGGTTAGACGTTGAGGATAAACCGGTACTAAAAGCTCTTGTGTCCTTGGACGACCTCGGTATCTTACCAACACTATACTACGTCCACGATGTGTGCACTTGCCCATATGTGTGTTTAGTGTTAGTAAATATCGTGTTTTATAAATTTAAAACTTGGCTAAAAGTGTAAAAAGGGCTTAAAATATACATCTAAAATATAACACACTTCACGCACATCACTATATCCTTGTTTAAGGATGTTTAAGGTGATCACTATTCTTCTGTGCCTTTTTAAAGATCATGCCTTGTTTCTCTGGTGCACATCATCCAGTCCAATATTAGCCTTTGTCGACCTGCCCCGTAGGTCGTGGCTAACAGCTACTTGTGTTGTTCATGCTCATTCTTCGATACTTGCCTCGAAAACACTTTCAAAAGGGTAAGTCATACCGAAGATCAATTACTTTATGTGTTAAACATGTTAAGTTGTGTGTACAAACACTTGTGCCTCATGTTTTATTTTATGAAGACGTGTTGCTGTCATATCATTAAGGGGGGTAGCCTATGTACCCTAACAACATTGTAATGGGAACAATAAATTTGTGTCTAGAAGTGGCGCACGACGCAAGACTTCGAAGGAGGGTCTTGCACAAGTGTTAGGATTTAGAAAAAGACCTAGTGGATGGGTCTGCGGAAGGACCTGTAAGAGGAAGGCCCCGCGAAAGGGCCTGAGGAAGGTCCTGGGGAAGGACCTTGGCTGAAGGGCCTGGGAAAGGAACCTGCGAAAGGACCTGAGGAAGGTCCCGAAGAAGGACCCGGGGAAGGACCCTGTGGAAGGACCTGAGGAAGGTCCTGGGGAAGGACCTTGGCCGAAGGGCCTGGGAAAGGTCCTGAGTAAGGACCGGGTGGAAGGGCCTGAGGAAGGTCCTGGGGAAGGACCTTGGCTGAAGGGCCTGAGGAAGGTACTAGGGAAGGACCTTGGCTGAAGGGCCTGAGGAAGGGGCCAGGGGAAGAGGCCCCGCGAAAGGACCTGTTGGAAGGACCTGGTACTAGTAAAATATTATTATTTTACATTGGTAAGAGTGTGGCAGCATTACTCTTTTGTCTTTTTTCAAAAAGTAAGGTCACATCACCTTGGGAAGACAAAAACTTAGCTTTTTTCCTTCCTCTTTTTTACTTGTCAGGATAGCAAAAGTCAAATGAATGTACAAGTTAATTAATGGCTTTCTTATCAACTGTATATTTTAATTTGTATAAAAAATTAAAAGAGTTGTTGACAGCTCATGCCAAGCTTTACCACGTCACTTTTTTGTACTTTCTAAAGTGGGCAAGGAGTTTTACCTTTTGACTAATATTTAGAACCCAACTTTCTAATTTGACGAACCTTAACTTTTGTCATCATGTCCTTGTAACGAGGGCATGTGCTTCTTTCATAAGAGTAAAGAATCCTTTAAACTCTCACATAAGGATTTGTTCATATAAAAAAGTTCTTTTAACCCCTGTCAAGTCAAACAAAGGTATTCTTTCTTGTTATTTTTCAGCAAGTTACTTGTTACTGAAAACTAGTGACCAAGTTGTCATGTTAATACCCATTATAGAAGACTTTGGAATTATTTTCTCCATAAGTACACTTGTATTCCTATGGTGTTTACAATGCTTGTACATTAAGCATTTGCTAATGAACATCATAATAATAATAATTTTTTTTTTGTATAATCATGTCTAATGCGCCGTGTGTACTTGTACTTTAGGCATAAGTATGAGTATTCAGTCCTTTCATAATCAAGTTTTTCTCGAGTCAGTGTTTATATCTTATTCTTCCCCCCCCCCCATTTTTTTTGTTTTAGATATAGGGATATGCCTTATGCACTTGTACAATTTACATAAATATTTGCATATCATAATTTCCTAATAATATCACATACCCTGGATTTTAGTGTTTTATCAAACTTGAAGGGTGTTAGGGCACAATTTCTTTTTTGCCTATCTGTAGTGTACATGTCAATATGTGTACCTAACTCTAATATGCATTTTATATGAATTCATTATATATATGAACTCATAATTATACAAGAGTATATAGACGAAAATGCATACAGTTGTACGGACCCGTGTTTTTCCTTTTTTCTTAGAAAGGAGATGAAAAATTTTGGATACAAAACATGAGCTGTTTTCCAACAATTCCCAGATCCGTACGTTATATCGGTTCAAATGTCTTTAACAGATAGATGGAGGAAGTTTAGAGATTTAGAACCTGGTGACCGAAGTCGAGATGAAGATCTGACCGTCGCAGGGAGGGTAGATCCAGTCGTTTGTATGATGAGACCGAGACACGTTTCTACTCGGACCCACGGATGGCGCCAATGTCGAATTCCTAAATCCCTGAAGTCGTTCAGAGGGTTTGGCGGTACTAACCTTAGATTCAGTGAGCTCCTTTAGGTTCGTCATCTTGTCGTCATGGTGACGGTTCCTCTTGTGGGGCATCGGGTCTTGGGCTACAGTCACAGGTAGATCTAGTTAGAGGGCCCGAGGGGGTTCACCCCGTGGGCACTTCGACGCTCAAGTCAGTATCTTGTATGGAGAAGATAGTTATAAGTGCAAGTAAAGAGTGTAGTTTAGAGAGAGAGAGAGAGAGCAGGAGTAATGTGAGAATAGGGAAGGAAGGAGTAACCTTTTTATGGGAAAATATAATCTGTCCCTTCTTGGAGAAGGGAGTCTTCTTTATATAGTGAGACATTTGGGCCATAGCCCTAATGGGCCGATCCAAGAGTGGGCTTATCAGGACATGGCCCACTCAAACAAACTAAACATACCAAGAAAGGCACAAGTGGGCTCAAGCCCAGCCACCAATCTAGGGCGATGAGCCCGGACGAGGAGCCCAAGCGGGGATCCTCGTCAGTAATGCTTTGAATGGATATACAATTTTATATATATATATATATATATATATATATATATATATATATATATATATATATATATATATAAATGAAGTAAATCTTCATTAGATCTTTATCTTCTCTTGTAAACCGGTGTTGCACACCACTCCTTTCTTGTGCCAAAGGGTGTTAAAGGGGTTATTTGTTAGCATGTTAAAGGGATGTTAAGAGACTGAATTATTAGTTTTTTATTTCTTAAACTAAAAATAGGGTTGGGTGGAGTTATCAGGATTAAACAATTTCTCTGGGGTGAGCTGAAGTAAAACGAGGAAAAGTGGGTGATGTGACACCTAAGTGGAGTTGGCAAATGTTAAAGTATACTCTAAGACGTAACAAGTTTGATCAGCAACAATACTTCTTATCGGTAGGAAGTGTTCATCAATAGCAAGTTTCCTAGTATTAGAACTTGTTCTTCATTTGTAGCAAGTTGCTTTCAGCAACAACTTATGTCTTGGACTTGGGGGTGTTTGTTTTTCTTCAAACATCTTCAAGGGAGTTGATGTCTGCAGGCACGCAGACGTTACCCTTGAATACTGTTTGTTTTTTTCTTTTAAACAGATTTGAAAATGGCTTTTTTCAGCTTAAAAAAAAGCTATGACACCCTTTCTTCAAACATCTTCACAAAAAAATCTCTTCCCTCATATACGTTCTGAACTCAAATTTGAACCAAAACTGGACCACCACCACTGCCGTAAGGTCACCGGCGCCGGCCGTCGTCTCAGTCGGCCACCACCGCCGTCGCAGGAAGAAGGAGGGTGTTTTGCGGGTGGGTGTGTTGAACACCAAACACCTAGAGTGCTTCACGATTTGGGTTGCATTACCTTTTTGTTAGGAGTACTAAATGTTGCTTGTTTAGTTGCATTGGCTTGTTCTTACCTTTCTGTTTTTGATATACAGTGTGGTTCTTGAGGTCATGAATTTCAGAAAGTTCAACAAGTACGTGGAGCCGATTCTGGAGACATTGGTTCGCAAAGTTGTATGTGAAAGCTTTGTTTTATATATTATTATATGAAAAAGAAGATCATTTGACGGTGTGATTACTTAAAAGTTAAAAGAATGAAATGTGGTTTGAGCTAGTCAGCTAGAACTTAAACTTTAGTTTTGTGCTTACTTTGAGATCAGTATTGAGTGCACTCTAGGTGTTTGATGTTTTGTCTCAATGAGTTTTTTTAAAGCACTCCAGGTGTTTGGTGACCGGATCAAGAGTTTGGTGACAGGATCAAGAGAGAAGGCAGAGAGGAGGTAACTGGTTTAGGATGTTCTGAACATAAAATATTTTGGAGGTAATTGGTTTAGGATGTTTTGATTTGGAAAATAAAACAAAGTTCATGTAGTTTGTACAGACGGTATCAATTTATAAAAAAACAAAAAGTCTTATATTTTCAGCTTGAAGAGCTTCAGACCACATCTTCAGTTACAGACATGAAAACAGACGAAATCAGCTTGTAGACAATTTATGCCTGCAAAAACAAACAACACCTTAGGGTCAAGGGAGTGGTTAAACATTTGGAATAGGTAAACTCTCAAATCACCCAATCAAACAGTGCCACGTCGTTTTACCTATTTTGTTTACCTATTGCTCAAAAACGTTGGCGGTGGTTTACCTATCTTGGATTAGGTAAGCTATTATTTAAAAAAAACATAAACAAAATAAACCATCCAATCATCGCTCAAACCTTCACCTTCCCCTCATTGGTAAAGCTTCACCGATTCATGACCCTTCCCAAGCGGTAAACACCTTAGGCAGCGATGTTACTGCTCGGTAAACTCGTTTACCGACCAAGTTTGCCGCCCACTCCGTTCACCCTTATGTAGTGTAGGTATATCCTATAAAAAGAAACACTCTTCGACATTACATCTTTAATTTAGAGTAGTAACTTGCTATATGCGGGAAGTTAGTTCTTCATTAGTATTAACTAGTAGGTTGCTTTTTCAACAGTATTAACTTGTCTTTTAACTACGGAATACAACATAAACTATTCAGTAGCAACAACTTTCATCAATACAAACGCATTAAATGCGTAGTAAGTAGTCCAACAATAGTAGTTGTTGGATATAATAACTCACAACTCACACATAAGACTTATGGGTCGTTTATGTAAATATGTATCACTATGTTTATATCTATTAGTGTCATGTAAGTAATTATAAGGGTTGAATCTGTAAATAATGTATAGTGTTTCGTTCTATCAAATGACGGGTCTTTTTGATGTAGTATATCCCCGAAGAACATGTACAAAACAAGAGTTACGCATCCGCATATTCATTCAATACAAAACACTTGATTCATTGTGTTTGATCTTGGAGATTTTAATTGTTTGGTATCAATTCTAAACAAGAATTGGTACCAGAGCACAAGGTTTACACACAATCATAAAAAACCCTCGTCACGAATCTATTGAATTAACCAGATTGAAAATTAAATCCATTGTCCCACTTGATTCTTTAATTTGTTCGTCAGGTTTTGCTTTTGAAATTCGCAAAATTAGTTTAATCAGATTCTTCATCCTGAATTGATTAATCTATCATCTCGTTCCCAGTTTCATTCTAGAAACCCGTTCCAATCCGAAGTGACACAAGATCATCCAGATTTTGTTAGAATCGATCCTCATATTGGTGATCGATCACTATTTAAAATTCATTGGAACAAGAAAGCGTTTGAAGGATAAAAAAATTAGGATTCACCGGAGTTTCTTGTTCAACACTGTTATTTTGTGAGGACCAGAAATCAAAATCAAGATCACAGAAGAATTCAAGTCTGTATCGTTTTCATCATTACTCAAATACGCATCATATTGTTGGATCACCTGAACCATACGACATCCATGTTTACAAATTTAGTTTTAAAGTGTTTTGTTTCTTAATTGTAGTTAGATATTAGAATACAAAATCATTTGTTGGGTATTATGAACCAGTAGTTTATTCGAAATTGCAGTGATCAATAGGATTTCCCTACATAGAACTGTAAGTTTGTAGAAAGTTAGAATGTCAGACACAAGTCCGAATACTGGTGTTATGATACAGTACAAGGAAGTGGCAACGCTTTCAAACTTTCAATGCCCTATATTAAACCCAACATAACTTTCAATGCCGTATATTAAACCCAACAAATTATGTTGTATGGGTGATACATATCAAAATAATATTAGAGGCAAATGGCCTTTGGGAGATGATTGAACTGACTAAACAACTCATCCCAATGTAAAGAAAGATAGGATGGATGCGGCTTATCTATTTCAGTCACTACCCGAGGACTTGGTCTTGCAAGTTCAAAATGAAAATGACATATAGGACATGTTGAAGACTAGACACATAGGAGTAGATCGTGTGCAAAAGGCACCTCTCCAATAAATTTGAGTTGTTGTAAATGAAGGAGGATGAATCAATGGATTCATTCACCGCTAAACTAAACAATATTGTTTCTAGAGAAAATGGACTAGGATCCACCTTTGATGAACCAACAGTAGTACGTAAGTTACTAGACTCAGTACTTAAGAAATTTATCCAAATAGTTATATCAATAGATAATGCTCCTATTTTGATATTATGACTCTAGGCGAAGACATCGGAAGACTTAAAACTTTTGAGGAACAAGTCAGACTTAAGAAAGGTAGTTTAGTTGAAAATCAAGATAAGTTATTGTTCATGCGACACGACAATGATTGCGGCAGTGGATAATCAAACGTAAGACAAGGACAAAGAAGATTTAATCCACTTGGTCGAGATTGTGGAATATTTACACCATCACCCGGGAATATTCCACTAAAGACACATCCAAGGACACTAACCAATATAGAGGAAGAAAGTTCACTAGTGACATTAGCAAGGTTAGATGTTATAAATGTAGTAAGCTTGGAAACTAATCTTCACACTACCCTCAAAAGGAAGATACACATAATCAGGCCAATCTAGTGCAAGAGGACGAAGAACCAACCCTTTTCAATGAAGACCTTTGAGATTAAGTGGTTTTCTTAAACAAAAAGGAAATCAAACCTAACAAGTATAGGTTAATTGATGAAAGTATGTGGTATCTCGATAACATTTCAAGCAACCATATGACTGGTTCACGCGAGCATTTCACTGGATTAGATGAGAAAATCAGTGGGAATGTTCATTTTGGTAATGGGTCATATTGTAATATCCCAAAAACGGGTTTGGTAATTTAGAACCCGGTTAAGATAAAGGAATGGGTAAAGTACCGTTAGTAGTAAAAGTGAACCCATAAACAAAAATAACTAGGAATAAATTAGCCTAGTGGTGTCATGTATATAAGTAACAAGATGGTGATTTTAGTCCCATATGTAATCAAAACGAAATTTGAGGGACCAAAACCGTTAAGATGGAAACATGGGTTTTATTTATGAAAGTTTAACACACACAAACACACACTTCGTGTGTGTTCTAGATCGAGCAGGAGCTCTATGAGCTCAAAACCCTAACTTCCATCCATTTCATCAAATTGAAAGGCAAGATGAAGCTTAAATTCATAATCGAGCATGGATTAATGATCACCTTCACAAGGGGATTATAAGGTATGTCTTAAAACCTAGGTTGGTGATTATGTATGAAGTGGGTTATGTTGTAAATCACGAATTCCTATGAAATTTAGTATGAGTATGTGTTAGAATCATCATATAGAATATGGATTATGCATGGTTTGGGTTAATTTGATGTTTGGAGGTGAAACCCACTTCTTGTGGTGAAGATGGCGACATGGGTGTGTCACCCATGTCCAATCCTTGTTCAAATCTTGTTGTGCTATGTTGCATGTGATGCGTTCTTGTTAGGTAGATTGAATGTGATATGAATTTGTTGATGTTTTTTTGTGTTAATTGATGAATGAAAGCACGAATTAGGAAGTAAAGCATGAAACACTTGTACATTATGCATAAATTGTGGCATGCACACCAAGTGTTTGATGAAATGCCTAGGTGAGATTAATAGATGAAATGGTATGCAAGTAATGGATGAAATCGTATAATATGGGGATATGATGTATTTATCGATAAATAAACATGAGAAATCTATTTTTAGATGGAATTCATGTAGGATTTGGTTGGCCATGTTATTTGGTAAAAGTATGCATTAGAATATTGTACTCTATGTTGAAGTGGTATGATGTTTACTACATGTTTAAATAATTGCTTAATCAAAATTGATGAGTAAAAGTACTCTAAATGTGAATCATATGAGATCATTAGAACAGGATGATGTTAGAATGATGTTGGGTTGTTAAGCATAGGTCATGGTGTTAGTTGTAGAATTATGTTACTAGAATGAACGGAATTGAATATGTTTGGTGTGTGCATATAACTAGATGATCATGTGGTTGTATGCTTATTGCATCGTGAGTATGAAATGCATATAGTGTCATTAGTATAGTCTACTATAATGACATAGATGTATGAGGTTAAGTCGAAAGTTCATATGATAAATCGTTGACTTTCTGAAAGTCAACTGTGCATAAGTAGCGATGTTAGGCTTTTTGTCACAATTGTAATATTATAGAAAGTCATATGATGCGTGTTATATCCATATGTGTTATATGTGATGACGTGATGAATTATATGAGTTTGAAAAGATTGACTTGTGGAAATATGCCTTATGCTTGTTGGAATTGACTTATGAAAGTCGAATGTGAACATGAATTTGATATGATCGTTTATATGTACAATCATGTATGCTAACAAGAATGTGAATGTGAATGTGATGACATGAAAGTATAGGGATCATGTAAAGATGGATGGAAGCATGGAAGGCTAACGGGTCAAAAGGAGGCGAGGAAACGGATGCGAATACGGACACTTAAGGTAAGTGATCTCTGAAATCACTTCTTATTTATAAATGAAGTTTAGTATGTGGTAATATAGGGAAACCAAGTAAGAATTTACAGGTAAGGGTAAGTACCAAGGTAGGTTCATATGAACTTCGCCTATCCTTAATGTAAATTAAGATGATAGTTTCATCATGTTAATGGAGTGTGCATGATGTTGCTAAATGTTCATTGTGTTAATGGAATGTGCATTATGTTGCTGAATGTCCATTGTGTTAATGGAATGTGCATTATGTTGCTGAATGTTCATCATGTTAATGGAATGTGCATGATGTTGCTGAATGTTCATTGTGTTAATGGAATGTGCATTATGTTGCTGAATATCCATTGTGTTAATGGAATGTAAATTATGTTGCTAAATGTTCATCATGTTAATGGAATGTGAATGATTTTACTGAATGTTCATTGTGTTAATGGAATGTGCATTATGTTGTTGAATGTCCATTGTGTTAATGGAATGTGCATTATGTTGCTGAATGTTCATCGTGTTAAGGGAATGTGCATTTTGTTGCTGAATGTTCACCGTGTTAATAGAATGTTCATTATGTTGCCGAATGTTCATCGTGTTAATGGAATGTTCATTATGTTGCCGAATGTTCACCAATGTTCATTATGTTGCTGAATGTTCATCGTGTTAATAGAATGTTCATTATGTTGCTGAATGTTCATCGTGTTAATGGAATGTTCATTATGTTGCTGAATGTTCATCGTGTCAATAGAATGTTCATTATGTTGCTGAATGTTCATCGTGTTAATAGAATGTTCATTATGTTGCTGAATGTTCATCGTGTTAATAGAATGTTCATTATGTTGCTGAATGTTCATCGTGTTAATGGAATGTTCATCATGTTTATTGGAAGTTAGTCGGTTATGTTTGTTTGTAATTGCATTGATTTATGTTGATATGTTTATAGATAAGGCTCAACTTACAATAAGTGAATGTGACATGTATGTAAGTACGTATGTGAAGACGTAATCATGTATGTATGTAAGTAGATGCGTATGTATGCAAGTAAAGTTGTGTATGTATGTACGTAGTTATGTATGTATTGTATACGTGGTTACAATACATTTAAGTGTTGACCTTATTAACAGTGTGCCTCGAGAATGAAATGTAATGCAGGTACATTATTGGAGTTTCGCCAAGGATTAGACACCCGGATGGAATGATTAAATCTAGAAAGATAACGGGATGGGAAGTATATGTGGATAGAACGTAACGAGACTACATGATTGAGAATCTTGTTTGTATATAATGTATGCTAATGTTGCGCATGTATGTGGTGGGTGCAGGTTGTACGAATCACAGATTATCATCACGAGGAGTAGCGATCAATGACCGAGTCACAAGATAGATTGTACGGGAATGCTTGAGTATGTAATTTGATAAACATAAGTTATGCTTTTATTTTATTAAATGAGTACGAAGGATGCATATATTGTAAAAGAGTTATTTTAAAATGAACTTTCAAGTAAGTCAAAAAGTTTATAATGAAAGAAATTTTATGGTACGTATTTCCGCTGCGTCTTTTCTGTTAAAGCGTGTTAGGGTGTTACAAGTTGGTATCAGAGCCTTAGTTTGAGGGAAATCAAGTATGAGGACGTCAATACTTGAACTCAAACCTGTGTGCTCTTGTGACAAGAAACCCGTACAATCCGAGACTCGATCAAGATCTAAGGGTAGAAGCAAAGGTAAGTATGTACTTAAGTATGCATTTGAAGAAAACTAACAGTATGTTATGTGTAAGGTAAGCATGATTGCTTGGAAAGGATGATCCGTGAATGCGGTCTAGGACCGACGTCAAGGCATGTAATAAGAGTGACCCCAGGTACGTAAATTTAACATGTGGGCTCACGTAATGGTATGATCTAGCAAGTGAAAGAAAATTTTGAATGAAATATAATAATGGAATGGTAATGAAGAGTTGAAAACGTTACACGTGCCGAAACTTATTTCTTCGGACATAAGGTGGCGATTACACGAAGACACGGAACTAGTATGTGGATTGTGTACCTGGCCAGTACACAAGAAACATATGACATTCGTGAGACCGTGATAATTGTTACAGGTGTGTCAGTTAGAATTAGGAAGTAGGTGGACGTGAGGGTGAAGAGAAATGTAAGACTTTCAGGAATGAAAGTATGAATGATATGTTAGAATCCGCAAGACGGATTCGAAACATGAAAGGAATGAAAGTATGAATGATATGTTAGAATCCGCGAGACGGATTCGAAACATGAAAGGAATGAAAGCATGAATGATATGTTAGAATCCGCGAGACGGATTCGAAACCAAGAAGTAATTAAAGTATGAATGATATGTTAGAAACCGCGCGACGGGTTCAAAACATGATGAATGATAAGAATGAAAAGATTCGAATGTGTAAGCAATTACAGACTAAGAAAGTAAATATAAAGTAACTGAATGAAAGAATGATCATATTTGGCACGCAAACCTAAATTTTAAAACGAAAGGAAGAATTTCGAATAAGTTATGTGTTAAATGTGTTAGAAATCGACTCTTAGGAGTCATAATAAATGACGGGCTACGACCCGGACAATAATTTAAGTATGAATGAGAAAGGTAAGTTTTGTTAAGAATACCAAAATGATGTAATGAACGTCTCTGCAAGTAGGCATGAAGGGAAAGAAGTACGAATGTGTACCTAATACATCTACGATAAGTAAGAAATGTCGGTTTGACCTTGAAAAGTCAAACTTCAAAGGTCGACAAAATAAGTAACCATAATAAAAGAATTGCATGTAAAGAATGAAATGTGGGATGTGTTATAACATGTATGCAGGAAAATGTAAAAGGATTATGGGTAAGTAATCACCTAGTATAATGAATGTTTGAATGAAAGGTGCTAACCACTGATTTTGTAGATGTTAATGGTAAAATTCTGAATGTGATAAAACCAATCGAATTGGTGAAATATTATGCACGAGTGGAAGCCCATTACAAGGATGAATGAAAGCTAGCGTGGTACGGTTAGTACTCGTGAAGGAGCGGATCGCTCTGGTTTACGGACCGCTGAAGTATGAAATAAAATCGAGGTAAGTGTAATGTTTTAACTCATACCGGATAGATATGGATTAGTAAATTGAAAGCGACTTACAAGATGAATGATGGAATAGGTATGGTAGGGTATGGAATGTTTGACTTTTAATAATTAACGTAAGAAGAGAACTATGTCAGTAAGAACTAGATCTTAAGAGTTTTGAGAGAAAATTTCGAGTATTGGTTAAACTCTTGTATGAAGAACCTGCATGATATGCTTGCTTAGGCAAATTAGGCAATGCATGAACTGAGAGGAATAGTAATGTAGAATGAATGAGGTGAGTTGAAGTTAACGTAAGGGTACGTATTGTACAAATAACTGTAGGAAACGTAGAATGATGTTAACTTTGGAGTTAAGTGTGTATATGTGACTATGAAATAGTAATTTTGTAGCGATAACAAAACAAGAACTAAATGTTATATGATATATGTATAGAATATAATCTAAGAGGTGGGATGAAGGCATTAGATCTGTTATAACAGATCATACGAATGTAGGTACGATAATAAGTGTGAAGAAGTATGTATACTGACCCACTACAAATGGGCCAAGAAAATGAGAATGTTATGTAAAAGTAATTAGTATGAAAAGTATAGACTTGTTAGAAAGAAGTCAATTATATGAATAGTTATGAATCGAGAATGGATAGTTACTTAGTATTATGATGTACCTGTCGAAATTAAACATAGATGTGTATGTATAAATTACGAATTTAGATCGTATGGTCGATGAAAATAATAGGAATGCTATTAATGGGATGTTGGAATTGTTTCAAGCAAACAAAATGGTATATTGTGCGTGATATATGAGTATTGGAATGATGAATAAACCGCTAGCTATGAAGTGCGTTAGAAACTAGCGTCAGCTAGAGAAAGTGGCACTAATAAGAACTCTGGGACGGGTCCTTGATGATAGAAGGTCGTCATTAGATGGGCTCATAGTCGTGTTGATGGGGCAGAAGGGAAAGGTAATTAGTGTTGATGGAAATGAGAAAGGTTTCGGGGACGAAACCTCATTTAAGGGGGGTAGACTTGTAACACCCCAAAAACAGGTTTGGTAATTTAGAACCCAGTTAAGATAAAGGAATGGGTAAAGTACCGTTAGTAGTAAAAGTGAACCCATAAACAAAAATAACTAGGAATAAATTAGCCTAGTGGTGTCATGTATATAAGTAACAAGATGGTGATTTTAGTCCCATATGTAATCAAAACGAAATTTGAGGGACCAAAACCGTTAAGATGGAAACATGGGTTTTATTTATGAAAGTTTAACACACACAAACACACACTTCGTGTGTGTTCTAGATCGAGCAGGAGCTCCATGAGCTCAAAACCCTAACTTCCATCCATTTCATCAAATTGAAAGGCAAGATGAAGCTTAAATTCATAACCGAGCATGGATTAATGATCACCTTCACAAGGGGATCATAAGGTATGTCTTAAAACCTAGGTTGGTGATTATGTATGAAGTGGGTTATGTTGTAAATCACGAATTCGTATGAAATTTAGTATGAGTATGTGTTAGAATCATCATATAGAATATGGATTATGCATGGTTTGGGTTAATTTGATGTTTGGAGGTGAAACCCACTTCTTGTGGTGAAGATGGCGACATGGGTGTGTCACCCATGTCCAATCCTTGTTCAAATCTTGTTGTGCTATGTTGCATGTGATGCGTTCTTGTTAGGTAGATTGAATGTGATATGAATTTGTTGATGTTTTTTTTTGTGTTAATTGATGAATGAAAGCATGAATTAGGAAGTAAAGCATGAAACACTTGTACATTATGCATAAATTTTGGCATGCACACCAAGTGTTTGATGAAATGCCTAGGTGAGATTAATAGATCAAATGGTATGCAAGTAATGGATGAAATCGTATAATATGGGGATATGATGTATTTAACGATAAATAAACATGAGAAATCTATTTTAGATGGAATTCATGTAGGATTTGGTTGGCCATGTTATTTGGTAAAAGTATGCATTAGAATATTGTACTCAATGTTGAAGTGGTATAATGTTTACTACATGTTTAAGTAATTGCTTAATCAAAATTGATGAGTAAAAGTACTCTAAAAGTGAATCATATGAGATCATTAGAACAGGATGATGTTAGAATGATGTTGGGTTGTTAAGCATAGGTCATGGTGTTAGTTGTAGAATTATGTTACTAGAATGAACGAAATTGAATATGTTTGGTATGTGCATATAACTAGATGATCATGTGGTTGTATGCTTATTGCATCGTGAGTATGAAATGCATATAGTGTCATTAGTATAGTCTACTATAATGACATAGATGTATGAGGTTAAGTCGAAAGTTCATATGATAAATCGTTGACTTTCTGAAAGTCAACTGTGCGTAAGTAGCGATATTAGACTTTTTGTCACAATTGTAATATTATAGAAAGTCATATGATGCGTGTTATATCCATATGTGTTATATGTGATGACGTGATGAATTATATGAGTTTGAAAAGATTGGCTTGTGGAAATATGCCTTATGCTTGTTGGAATTGACTTATAAAAGTCAAATGTGAAACATGAATTTGATATGATCGTTTATATGTACAATCATGTATGCTAACAAGAATGTGAATGTGAATGTGATGACATGAAAGTATAGGGATCATGTCAAGATGGATGGAAGCATGGAAGGCTAACGGGTCAAAAGGAGGCGAGGAAACGGATGCGAATACGGACACTTAAGGTAAGTGATCTCTAAAATCACTTCTTATTTATAAATGAAGTTTAGTGTGTGGTAAATAGAGTAACCAAGTAAGAATTTACAGGTAAGGGTAAGTACCAAGGTAAGTTCATATGAACTTCGCCTATCCTTAATGTAAATTAAGATGATAGTTTCATCATGTTAATGGAGTGTGCATGATGTTGCTGAATGTTCATTGTGTTAATGGAATGTGCATTGTGTTGCTGAATGTCCATTGTGTTAATGGAATGTGCATTATGTTGCTGAATGTTCATCATGTTAATGGAATGTGCATGATGTTGCTGAATGTTCATTGTGTTAATGGAATGTGCATTATGTTGCTGAATATCCATTGTGTTAATGGAATGTGCATTATGTTGCTGAATGTTCATCATGTTAATGGAATGTACATGATTTTGCTGAATGTTCATTGTGTTAATGGAATGTGCATTATGTTGCTGAATGTCCATTGTGTTAATGGAATGTGCATTATGTTGCTGAATGTTCATCATGTTAAGGGAATGTGCATTTTGTTGCTGAATGTTCACCGTGTTAATAGAATGTTCATTATGTTGCCGAATGTTCATCGTGTTAATAGAATGTTCATTATGTTGCCGAATGTTCACCGTGCCAATAGAATGTTCATTATGTTGCTGAATGTTCATCGTGTTAATAGAATGTTCAATATGTTGCTGAATGTTCACCGTGTTAATGGAATGTTCATTATGTTGCTGAATGTTCATCGTGTCAATAGAATGTTCATTATGTTGCTGAATGTTCATCGTGTTAATAGAATGTTCATTATGTTGCTGAATGTTCATCGTGTCAATAGAATGTTCATTATGTTGCTGAATGTTCATCGTGTTAATAGAATGTTCATTATGTTGCTGAATGTTCACCGTGTTAATGGAATGTTCATCATGTTTATTGGAAGTTAGTCGGTTATGTTTGTTTGTAATTGCATTGATTTATGTTGATATGTTTATAGATAAGGCTCAACTTACAATAAGTGAATGTGACATGTATGTAAGTACGTATGTGAAGACGTAATCATGTATGTATGTAAGTAGATGCGTATGTATGCAAGTAAAGGTGTGTATGTATGTACGTAGTTATGTATGTATTGTATACGTGGTTACAATACATTTAAGTGTTGACCTTATTAACAGTGTGCCTCGAGAATGAAATGTAATGCAGGTACATTATTGGAGTTTCGCCTTGGATTAGACACCCGGATGGAATGATTAAATCTAGAAAGATTAGGCGATGGGAAGTATATGTGGATAGAACGTAACGAGACTACATGATTGAGAATCTTGTTTTTATATAATGTATGCTAATGTTGCGAATGTATGTGGTGGGTGCAGGTTGTACGAATCACAGATTATCATCACGAGGAGTAGCGATCAAAGATTGAGTCACAAGATAGATTGTACGGGAATGCTTGAGTATGTAATTTGATATACATAAGTTATGCTTTTATTTTATTAAATGAGTACGAAGGATGCATATATTGTAAAAGAGTTATTTTAAAATGAACTTTCAAGTAAGTCAAAAAGTTTATAATGAAAGAAATTTTATGGTACGTATTTCCGCTGCGTCTTTTCAATTAAAGCGTGTTAGGGTGTTACACATATGTGGAATCAAAAGGCATGGGCTCAATATTGTTCAATTGTAAAAACATGGAACAACGACTTATTACCAATGTATATTATGTTCCTAGTCTTAAAAGCAATATTCAGAGTCTAGGGAAGTAAACAGAAATAGGATGTAAAGTCATTGTGGAATACAACCAGACATGTTTGTATAACATAAAGAAAACACTTCTCATGAAAGTTGAACGTTTGATAAATAGACTTACATAATTAATATGCAGATTGGTACATCCATATCCCTGTTAGCAAGTTTACAAGATAAACATGGATGTGGCATCCACGACTATGTCTTATGAACTTTAACGTATTTAGAGACGTGACACCAAAGAACTTAGTTAAAGGAGTTCCTCGAATTTCACACTCCTCACAAGTCTGTGATGCCTGCCTACTTGGAAAGCATAACAGAGCTCCATTTCCAAGACAAGCTGAATTTGGATTAATTAAAGCACTAGATTTAGTTTTTGGAGATCTATGTGGTCCTATCTCACCACCAACTCACTCAGGTAAGAAGTATATAGTTTTATTAGTCAACCACAGTGCAAGGTACATGTGGGTATACTTTCTTGAATCAAAAGATCAAGCATTTGAGACGTTTAAAGAATTTAAGTTGATGGCAGAAACGGAAATATGAACCAAGTTAGGATGTTCAAAACTGACAGAGGTGGAGAATTCACTTTAAATGACTTCACCAAATTCTATAAAAAAACGGAATATCAAGATAACTTACTGCACCATACTCACAACAAACAAATGGCATGGTAGAACGAAGAAATAGAACAATATTATCTACCACAAGGTGTATGTTAAAGGCAAGTAACATGCCTCATAATTTTTGGGGAGCAGTAGTTAGACATTTTATCTACATCCTAATTTGAACACCAAACAGAGCTTTAATTGATAACACACCTTATGAAGCACTCAAAGGTGACAAGCCAAATTTATAGTATCTTAAAGTCATTGGTTGTAAGGTATATGCAAAGGTGTTACTACCACACATGAAGAAGGTGGATAATAGAAGTACTGAAATGATATCTTTAGGTAGTGAACAAGGATCAAAAGCTTACAGACTATTTGATCCCAAAACTAAGAAAATTAGTGTTAGAAAGGATGTATAATTTAAAGAAAAAAATTGGAACCGGAAGGAGAACACTAAAAGTTATAGTCAAGAAGAAACTAAGTGGACATACTTCATAGTTAAAGATAGCCAGATGACTAATCCACTGTCACACCCCGACCACGTAAAACAACAAAACGTGGCGGAATCGTCGGGGAGTGTTGTAACAGAATCATTGTCTCATAACACATGGAAATTTGAAATTTTGTTTTATTGATTAAAAGAGTTATAATGTCTTAACAAACAAATAAGTATAACATAATTAACTAGTCTTGTATCTTTTATTGTCACTAAGGCCCAAGTCCGCCTATGTGTATCTTGAATAATCCTATGCATCATCTCCTGAAACACATGTGAAAATAGGTACGTCAGCACAAAAATGCCGGCGAGTACATAGGTTTTGTGAAAATAGGATTCATGACTTATAAGTTTAGAAAAAGTTGTTTAACAAAAAGTCAGTCATGATCCTTGTAAAATGTTTTGTTTTATAAATCATTTGAAAAGCGATGATAGATATGTATATTTAAAAGAAACCAAGTAAAATAAGTTGTATAAAGCAAGTTGTTTTTGTAAAACAAAGTCTTGTGAAAAATGTATGATTTGTGTAAAAAAAAGTATAAGTCCAACTAAATGATTTAAATAACGCTATGAAATGTAATACAACACAAGCACTTATATATAGGAAGTACCAGCGGCGTATCCACCATGCTTGTAGCATACTACACACATATCGTTACTTAAGTCACTTAAACAAACCACCAAAGCATATAGTTCATGTTCAAACCAATCATCAAATGTTCTTGTCTAAACCATTGTCAATGTTTAAAACCCAAAATGTAGTCATGTAGTTATGTGTAAACAAAAGTTATGTATGGTAAGTAACAAAATGAGAATACTTAACCATAAGTAAAAAGGAACAAAACAAAGTATTTTGAATAAATCAAAAAGTTATGTTTTGCCAAGTAGAAAACTTGTTTTATTGATACAAACATTTATGTGGTGAGTTAACGCATTACATTCAAGCCTTGAGACAACAGGATAACCTTAGAGTAAAGGTTATCAAAGTAAAATGTTCACGGATTCAGTCATTCCTTACACCCAAACAAACCTAGGATGTCAGGAACGGGATTTGTCAAGTCCTATGGTACCATTACTTACTACCGAGCGGCGTAGCTAATGTTAATGAATGTAGTAAAGAACCGTTTATGCAAACCAAATGTCATACCAATTGTAAACAAGTTATGTGAAAACAATGTACTAAGTATGCTAAGTAACATACAAAGCAGAAAAGTCATGTAAATCAATGTGCTAGCATGTCGAGTAAACATTCATAGCAAAACATAATGAAATCATGTACTAATAGTGTACTAATGAACATAGCAAGTATATGATGTGAAAACAAGAAAGCACGAAAATAGCAAGTAGGCACATGTGTTTCACCCCAAAATGTTTGGAAAACAGTAAAAGAGGGGACTATGTACTCACTTGAGATTGCTTTAGAAGTCGTAGGATAACCACCAAGCAATGTTAGAAGATCACGGAATCAAACGGCACCTATACAGGTATCTATATTAATAACCGGACCTAACGGAGGATCGGGTAGTACGAGGGTTCGTAAACCAAATAAGTGTGGGAACTTATGTAATATGGTTTTTCAAAGCCTACATACTAAAAAGAAACCTATCCTAAGTGCTTTTGACCCGTTACGACCCGCTTAGGTAGCTTATGCTACTTTAACGCGTCGTTTGCGTAAAACGCGTTTGAAATGCCTAACTAGCCCTATGACAAGCAAGATATGCCTTAACATGTTTAACATTGTTGCTAAATCAGTTTAGATACCAAAAATTATGTTACATAGGTTTAAAATGAATTTTAGTGTAAAAGGGGCATTTTGGTAATTTACCCAAGGCACATACATTACCTATCATACAACTACTTAAACGTCGTGACCATAAGGTATAACCTCGGAAGGTTATTCCCTATACAACTATGGTCACCTAAAATGTTTGGTCGGATCCTAAAGATCGACCAAATGGGTCGGGTTCGTAAGCATAAGCGATTGATTAGATCGCTTACCTTTACGACCCTAAACAAGCACAAATCTAAAAGCGACGAGCTAAACATGCTAGAACATGTTTAGTAATGTTAGAAAACAGGTTTGGTATTAAAACAAACGGTTTTAATACCCTAGAGTAGTTTGGTTACAAAATACGCGAGAAAACGCATTTTGGCCGAAACTACGACTCGTCACTGAGCCTAGATAACGTGGTAATTAGTAGGTATAGTTACTAGGAAACTATAACCATCGTGATTACGCTCACGTTATGAAGTTCAAACGAACTTCGCATTGACCATAAACTGGTCCATGCAGAAAGTCAAACAAAGTTTGACTTTCAAACTCGAAAAGCAATAAAAGAACGAAGGAATACTTACAAAGGGTCCCCGCAAGCTTTGATTTCTCAAGTATTCTCAGGTATGAAGTGGTTTAGTACTCCAACTTAGAGAAATCTCAAGAAATCAAGTGGGTTTTGCAAGCGAAAGGTGAGGGGTATTTATAGGAAAACCAAGACCGTTAGGATCGTTCCTCGCAAAGCGTGCTTCGATCTTGGCCGTACACATGGGCCCCTTGTTTTAGAAAACCATTAGAGCCCATAGAAATGCCCCAAAACCATTTGCAAGTGTTTTAGAAGTGCAAGACAGCTGCAAACAGCTGTTTGCAACATTTTTGCACATCTGGGAGGCCATGCGGCCCGCATCAGGATCCAGAAAAACTCAGGCGGGCCGCCTGAGGTTGTCTGATCAGCACAACTTTTCAGAAATGACAGTTTCAGCCCCTGCATGCTTTTAAGCCCATTTTTGACACGTTTAAGGCCCGTTATCCTCATTTCAAGCCTCTAAAATGGAGTTAAAGTATAGGGAACTCAAAACATGCTCAAAAATATCTCGGATGTCGGTTCGTTTGGTCGTACGATCGCGATGTTCGCTTAATTACGACGGAATGCGCATAAGCGCGAAAAACGATCCAAATTGCGCGACGAATGGATTTTTCTCATGCCAAACATTAAAACATAATATTTTAATGCTTATATAAATTTTTGGATGTCCAGAGGTATTCAGAACGTAAGTTATGCGTGAAAGTGCAAACTTATGCGCTTTTTGACGCTTTTAGTCCCTGAATGAGCATAAAGTTTATTTTAGCACACCGAACCCCTAAAAGCCTATTTCTAAGCTATGTAAAGGATAGTTAGGGTGTGTTTAACTTATGATCAAGTTCCGGAATGTTCGTTATAGTTCAAATCGGCATACTTTCGCAGTTTGTCAATTTTAGTCCCTGTAGGCGAATAGACTTGATTTCGGCATACCAAACCTTTCAAAACTTATTTCTAAGTTATGTAAAGGTTATTTAAGGTATGTTAAGCCTATGTCACTATTCCGGAGTGTTTGTTGCATTAAACTGGTTATATTTACGCATCAGTGCGCTTATAACCCTCCAGGAAGCGATCTAAAGCCTGAAATCGAACAAGAGTTGATATGTGCAAATGATACACATGATTATACAAATCCCAAGTATGAAATACAATATTTCATTGGTTTGGTATTTGTCTGATGGCTGAAGTGACACAGGTGTCACAGTCTCCCCTACTTCAGGAAATTTCGTCCCGAAATTTATTTAGCGGAAACTTGTGAGAGCTTGAGACATGAAGTTGAAAAGATCGAACAACACTGGTTAGAGTCCTGAACTTCTAGTAACCTTAAATAACATCGTGCTTGCAACGTGAGAGGGTCACTTATATACAAGTATATAAAGCGTTATTAGTGCGTCCACCGTACCTCTATTACATTGTTCACATTTTGTTATGGTTGCCACTATTGGTTCTTACACATAATAAGTCTTACCGCGGTTTCCGTGCACTGAACTTCATAATTATGTATGCATCCATAATTACGTAATTCCTTGCATAGTCACGTAGTGCATCTTATAATGTGTAGGGGAGGAAAACGATGAACGAGCTTGTGATGATTGTGATTAGACCATAATGGGGTCCTTTTTAATTGAGTCAATAAATGATCTCCAGACCGCCAAGGAGTCTTTTCAGCTTATATCATCACATGTCATTCTCAACCAGATTTTTAATCAATCTTTTGACCTAGACCACAAAAAGGGGTCTCTTTGAATGATGGAATGGTACTATATAATCCAAGGGTCTTAACGATTACGTAGAAGCCCATTAAGGATTTAAGGTAGTACCTTTTGAATATCCTACTACGAATCCCTCATATGAAGATATGAAAGGTTCTACGAGGATTTGGATAACGAATATCCAGAGTATAAAAACACAAAATATGCATAAAAGAAAACGCAAAATGCATAAACACCTAGTCACATAACCACAAAATTGTTTATCTTGATTTTAAACTTGTCATGATTTTGTTAATTTGTTCTGTTAACTAAGCGCATGTATTTAATGCACACCAGGTATCCAATCAGTGGATTTTTATTGGTGCTTTAAGCATCATCAAGAATCTAACTATGAAGTTAGAAAAGATCTTAAAGAGAAAATTCGATTTCGATTATAAGGAACCGAAATGTTCGAATTAAGGTACACAAAGAATCCAATTAAGGACTCTGATTTGAATGATAATTATGCACAAGGATCTAATTGAAATGATAAGAAGATCCCATATGGATTTTAGAAGTTGAAGATGTTTTGAAACCTTGCACTGGATGTGCTTAAGTCAAAACATGAAGTAAAAATGCTTATGAAGTTGAGATGCTAGATATGCCAAGGCGACACATGAAGCGGAATTTGAAGGTTAAGTCAATGTATGAGGAAAATATTTTGAAAACTATGCATGGGGTTCTAAAATGTGTTTAATGTTTTTGGAAACCTTATATATATAATACTTTTGAAATCATAAAGTAGGTGTATTAGGTAGGTATATTTAACAAAAATGTTTTAAAATCATGCAAGGTGAATTTTGAAATTATGTATAAGGTTTTTGAAACATGAATGGTGCTTTTGAAATCATGCACTTGATATAAGTAGTTATACTGTACTAATAACATTTTGAAATCATGAAGGTCGTTTTTGAAAACATAGACAATGTTTTTTTTTTTTTTTTTTTTTTTTTAAATCATGGAGGTTGTTTTTGAAAATATAGACAATGTTTTTGAAATCATGCATATGATATGTTAAGTAAATACACTATATTAAAAACGTTTTTGAACTATATATAAAATGTTTTTGAAATCACGAAGGTTGTTTTGAAAACTTATGTTATGCATGTTGAAAAAAATCAGAACGTAACGAGTATGAGATTTGAAAATACCCTTAGTTATCTAACCAGGGATTCAAAGGCAAAAATGTGCTAAGAGCACGATTACTCATAATGTCATTTCATTTCATGTACTTCGTCTCCTAGAATGAGATGAGTACTTAAAATTTTGAGGAAATCATGAGCGATCACTTGAAAGGGAGAATCATAAGAGTAGTTTGTAAGGAACAAGGTTCCTTGATGTAGGTATTATAGAGAAATGCCATACACACATGTAACTACATTTGTACATCAGAATTGTGAATAACAATTTATTTATAAACAAAACAGATTGTTTCACATTACAAGAAAACAAAAGAAACAGAAGCATAAGACAACAACATCTTCTAATCAGCCAACTGCTCATCCGTGGGTTGGATTTGCCTTAGCAAGCTTTGGGCATTTGTTCATGAAATGACCTATCTTGCCACAGTTGTAGCACGATCCACGGGGAAAGCGAGCATGAGCAGAATTGACTTGTGGTTGATTTGGACCACCTTGGTTTGGGTTAGTTCGACAAACACTCGCCAGGTGACCAACCCGCCCACATGATTCACACAGACGACACTGTAAGTGAGCTTGGTGATGCCCATTACATTTGTCGCATAGTGGTGCCGTTCCCTTGTATTGCTTCTTAGCAGGTGGTGTTGCCTTTTGGCTAGGTCCTGCTGGATTAGGTGCAACTGCTGCGGGTTTCTTTGAAGCCTTACGTTTTCTTGATTTTGGTGCAGGTTTGACTTCTACTTTCCTCAGTGATTCTTGAGTGGCTCCATTTTTGAGGCGGGACATGGCAATACCTAAGTCCACGGTCTTCAAAACTACTTCGCCTATTTGCTGGGCAAGTTTGGCTGCTTGCTTGGACATCTGACCGTTGCTGAGATAAAGAGACATTCTAGAAGAAAATGAAAGACATAGGAAGAAACAAGTGAAAGGTTATCGGGTGATCAAAACAAAATGACAACGCATAGAAATTTGTGGTCATTTGCTTGTTACCTAAGGCAAACAAATGAGATGGTGAAGAATCAAAGTAAGCGGGTCATAATAATGTATCGCTGAAGACATGCTCGCCTATAAGTGAACACTCACCCCAAGAGTTCCCAGGTAAGAGTGACTGGTCCGATACTGCGGATTTATACGAACACTCTAGCCTTAGACAGAAAACTCAGAGTACAGGCATTCACTCTTCCAGTTTGCACGTGGTCACATCATTTAGACCCAAACTTTGATGGGATTTTGAAAACTCGAAAGGCACAAAGCCAAATATGAGTTAAACTGGAAGGGTTCAAAACCTTATAACAAAGGGTTCAAAACCTAGTAATCAATCATCCTAGAACAGATGATTAGTTTTCAAAGCGGATCAAATTTATGTTCTTGTTGTGGTTGTCACCTAAGGATAAGTGACGGTATTGTTTTATGACTAAACGCAAGTAAACTCGCGTTAGGGTCCTAGGAAGGTTATAGTCTAGGTCAAAGCATTACTAATAACCTAATTCCCTATAACCATGGGCTCTGATACCAACTTTTCTGTCACACCCCGACCACGTAAAACAACAAAACGTGGCGGAATCGTCGGGGAGTGTTGTAACAGAATCATTGTCTCATAACACATGGAAATTTGAAATTTTGTTTTATTGATTAAAAGAGTTATAATGTCTTAACAAACAAATAAGTATAACATAATTAACTAGTCTTGCATCTTTTGTTGTCACTAAGGCCCAAGTCCGCCTATGTGTATCTTGAATAATCCTATGCATCATCTCCTGAAACACATGTGAAAATAGGTACGTCAGCATAAAAATGCCGGCGAGTACATAGGTTTTGTGAAAATAGGATTCATGACTTATAAGTTTAGAAAAAGTTGTTTAACAAAAAGTCAGTCATGATCCTTGTAAAATGTTTTGTTTTATAAATCATTTGAAAAGCGATGATAGATATGTATATTTAAAAGAATAATGTATGGTTAAAGAATAACCAAGTAAAATAAGTTGTATAAAGCAAGTTGTTTTTGTAAAACGAAGTCTTGTGAAAAATGTATGATTTGTGTAAAAAAAAGTATAAGTCCAACTAAATGATTTAAATAACGCTATGAAATGTAATACAACACAAGCACTTATATATAGGAAGTACCAGCGGCGTATCCACCATGCTTGTAGCATACTACACACATATCGTTACTTAAGTCACTTAAACAAACCACCAAAGCATATAGTTCATGTTCAAACCAATCATCAAATGTTCTTGTCTAAACCATTGTCAATGTTTAAAACCCAAAATGTAGTCATGTAGTTATGTGTAAACAAAAGTTATGTATGGTAAGTAACAAAATGAGAATACTTAACCATAAGTAAAAAGGAACAAAACAAAGTATTTTGAATAAATCAAAAAGTTATGTTTTGCCAAGTAGAAAACTTGTTTTATTGATACAAACATTTATGTGGTGCGTTAACGCATTACATTCAAGCCTTGAGACAGCAGGATAACCTTAGAGTAAAGGTTATCAAAGTAAAATGTTCAGGGATTCAGTCATTCCTTACACCCAAACAAACCTAGGATGTCAAGAACGGGATTTGTCAAGTCCTATGGTACCATTACTTACTACCGAGCGGCGTAGCTAATGTTAATGAATGTAGTAAAGAACCGTTTATGCAAACCAAATGTCATACCAATTGTAAACAAGTTATGTGAAAACAATGTACTAAGTATGCTAAGTAACATACAAAGCAGAAAAGTCATGTAAATCAATGTGCTAGCATGTCGAGTAAACATTCATAGCAAAACATAATGAAATCATGTACTAATAGTGTACTAATGAACATAGCAAGTATATGATGTGAAAACAAGAAAGCACGAAAATAGCAAGTAGGCACATGTGTTTCACCCCAAAATGTTTGGAAAACAGTAAAAGAGGGGACTATGTACTCACTTGAGATTGCTTTAGAAGTCGTAGGATAACCACCAAGCAATGTTAGAAGATCAAGGAATCAAACGGCACCTATACAGGTATCTATATTAATAACCGGACCTAACGGAGGATCGGGTAGTACGAGGGTTCGTAAACCAAATAAGTGTGGGAACTTATGTAATATGGTTTTACAAAGCCTACATACTAAAACGAAACCTATCCTAAGTGCTTTTGACCCGTTACGACCCGCTTAGGTAGCTTATGCTACTTTAACGCGTCGTTTGCGTAAAACGCGTTTGAAATGCCTAACTAGCCCTATGACAAGCAAGATATGCCTTAACATGTTTAACATTGTTGCTAAATCAGTTTAGATACCAAAAATTATGTTACATAGGTTTAAAATGAATTTTAGTGTAAAAGGGGCATTTTGGTAATTTACCCAAGGCACATACATTACCTATCATACAACTACTTAAACGTCGTGACCATAAGGTATAACCTCGGAAGGTTATTCCCTATACAACTATGGTCACCTAAAATGTTTGGTCGGATCCTAAAGATCGACCAAATGGGTCGGGTTCGTAAGCATAAGCATAAGCGATTGATTAGATCGCTTACCTTTACGACCCTAAACAAGCACAAATCTAAAAGCGACGAGCTAAATATGCTAGAACATGTTTAGTAATGTTAGAAAACACGTTTGGTATTAAAACAAACGGTTTTAATACCCTAGAGTAGTTTGGTTACAAAATACGCGAGAAAACGCATTTTGGCCGAAACTACGACTCGTCACTGAGCCTAGATAACGTGGTAATCAGTAGGTATAGTTACTAGGAAACTATAACCATCGTGATTACGCTCACGTTATGAAGTTCAAACGAACTTCGCATTGACCATAAACTGGTCAATGCAGAAAGTCAAACAAAGTTTGACTTTCAAACTCGAAAAGCAATAAAAGAACGAAGGAATACTTACAAAGGGTCCCCGCAAGCTTTGATTTCTCAAGTATTCTCAGGTATGAAGTGGTTTAGTACTCCAACTTAGAGAAATCTCAAGAAATCAAGTGGGTTTTGCAAGCGAAAGGTGAGGGGTATTTATAGGAAAACCAAGACCGTTAGGATCGTTCCTCGCAAAGCGTGCTTCGATCTTGGCCATACACATGGGCCCCTTGTTTTAGAAAACCATTAGAGCCCATAGAAATGCCCCAAAACCATTTGCAAGTGTTTTAGAAGTGCAAGACAGCTGCAAACAGCTGTTTGCAACAT
The DNA here is from genome assembly GCF_002127325.2 of Helianthus annuus. Lineage (NCBI taxonomy): Eukaryota > Viridiplantae > Streptophyta > Magnoliopsida > Asterales > Asteraceae > Helianthus > Helianthus annuus. Next base: position 6,231,864 of record NC_035439.2, read on the forward strand.
TTTTGCACATCTGGGGAGGCCATGCGGCCCGCATCAGGATCCAGAAAAACTCAGGCGGGCCGCCTGAGGTTGTCTGATCAGCACAACTTTTCAGAAATGACAGTTTCAGCCCCTGCATGCTTTTAAGCCCATTTTTGACACGTTTAAGGCTCGTTATCCTCATTTCAAGCCTCTAAAATGGAGTTAAAGTATAGGGAACTCAAAACATGCTAAAAAATATCTCGGATGTCGGTTCGTTTGGTCGTACGATCGCGATGTTCGCTTAATTACGACGGAATGCGCATAAGCGCGAAAAACGATCCAAATTGCGCGACGAATGGATTTTTCTCATGCCAAACATTAAAACATAATATTTTAATGCTTATATAAATTTTTGGATGTCCGGAGGTATTCAGAACGTAAGTTATGCGTGAAAGTGCAAACTTATGCGCTTTTTGACGCTTTTAGTCCCTAAATGAGCATAAAGTTTATTTTAGCACACCGAACCCCTCAAAGCCTATTTCTAAGCTATGTGAAGGATAGTTAGGGTGTGTTTAACTTATGATCATGTTCCGGAATGTTCGTTACAGTTCAAATCGGCATACTTTCGCAGTTTGTCAATTTTAGTCCCTGTAGGCGAATAGACTTGATTTCGGCATACCAAACCTTTCAAAACTTATTTCTAAGTTATGTAAAGGTTATTTAAGGTATGTTAAGCCTATGTCACTATTCCGGAGTGTTTGTTGCATTAAACTGGTTATATTTACGCATTAGTGCGCTTATAACCCTCCAGGAAGCGATCTAAAGCCCGAAATCGAACAAGAGTTGATATGTGCAAATGATACACATGATTATACAAATCCCAAGTATGAAATACAATATTTCATTAGTTTGGTATTTGTCTGATGGCTGAAGTGACACAGGTGTCACATCCACCCACTAATACTGAACCGCAAGTTGAATACATTGAAAATGACAATCACGAGGAAGAAGCTCCTCATTTACCCATCAACTCACCAAACTCACCATTCAGTCCACAACCATACATCTACAAACCAACTTCTGAAACATCTGCTACTTATACCTCAATCTCTGCAAGTTCTTCATGATCGTACAATCATACACCTTTACGCTATCAAAGCCTAGAAGACATTTGTAATCGGGCACCAAAAATAAAGATAAATTAAAATGAACTATTTTTAGCTAAAGATGAACCTAGAACTTATAAGGAAGCAACCATATATGACAAATCGAATAAACCATGAAAGTCGAATTGGATTCAATCAATAGAAACAAGCATGGAGTTTGACTGAATTACCTAAGGATCATAAAGCAATGGTTTAAAATGGGTATTTAAGACCAAAAGAGACACAAGTGGTAATATAATAAAGCACAAGGCCCGTTTAGTAGCAAAAGGCTCTGTACAGCAACACGGAATAGACTTTCAAGAAGTTTATGCCCTGGTAGCATGGATAGAAATTGTTCGTCTAATTTTAGCCCTAGATGCTTACAACAAATTGGAGGTACATCACGTAGATGAAAATCAACATTCTTACTTGGAGAACTAAAGGAAGAAGTGTACGTTTCTCAACCTAAAGGTTTTGTGATGCCACAAGATAAAAGAAAGGTCTACAAACTCTCGAAAGATTTGTGTGGACTACGACAAGGACCACATGCATGGAGTTTAAAGCTAGATAACACATTGAAATCACTTGGATTTCAGAAGTGTTCATTTGAAAAAGTAGTCTAGACCAAGACAAGTTTTAACTCTAATCTTATAGTTAGATTTTGTGTTGATGATTTGAGTGGCTTAGGATTATTAGCCTACTATTTGGTATAGAGGTCACCCAAACAGGGGGGGGGGTATCTTAATTAATCAGACTGGATATGTGAAAAAAAATTCTCAAGGATTCGAAAATGCTTGAGAGCAATGATACCAAGATACTAAAGGATCTAGGACTTATATTAACAAAAGTAGAATGTGCAAACCAGTTGATTCCACAAAGTATAGAAGGCTAATTAGATGTTTAAGGTATCTTATTCACACAAGATGAGATTTTATGTTATACTGTAGGACTACTTAGTCGTTTCATGCAAGAACCAAAGGAGCATCATCTGAAAGCAATCAAGCAAGCCATTAGTTATATCAAAGGAACAAAAGACTATGGTATAACCTATGAAAGCAATGGAGGATGCAAATTACTTGGTTTTAGTTATAGTAGCTATGGAGCTAACACTAAAGAAGGAAAAGGCACAACTGGTATAATATTATACTTTAGAAACTCTCCTATTAGTTAGTGCATACAAAAGCAACCTACTATAACATTATCATCTTGTGAGTATGAATTTATGGGAACAACATCAGCAGCATGTCAAGCATTATGGTTAAAGAGACTACTCAGTGCTTTAACTAGATGGAAAGAAGAAAAGGCAACCTTGATGGTTGACAACAGATCTGCTATAGCCTTAATGAAGAACCCTATGTTTTATGGTAGAAGCAAGCACATTGATACTCGCTATCACTTTATATACGAATGCACGGGAAAGGAACAAATAACTGTGGAGAACATCATTGGAGAATTATAAAAGGTTGACATCTTAACCAAGGTGCTACCAAGGATCAAGTTCATCACAATGAGGGAACTGCTTGGCATCAATGACTTGCTACAAGTTAATCGTGATTAAAGGGGTGATTGTTGGATATAACCACTAACAACTCACACACAAAACTTATGGGTCATTTATGTAAATATGTATTAGTATGTTTATTTCAATTTGTGTCATGTAAATAAGTAGAAGGGTCAAATATGTCAATAATGTTTAGTGTATGTGTGTGTCATTCTATCAAATAATGCATCTCTGTGATGTATTGGTATGTCACCGAAGAACATGTACAAAACAAGGGTTATGCACCCACATATTCATTCAATCCATAAACCCTTTTAATTCGTTGTGTTCGATCTTGGAGACTTTAATTATTTAGTATTAATTCTTAACAAGAGTTCTTCAACAATCAACAATAAATCCATGCTATCAACATTACGACTTTCTATCAGTAGCAGCGACCTTATATCAACACTATTTACTTCATTCTTAGTTAATGTATCACTATCAACAGTAACCATCATCAACACCAAATGAATTAAGTTTTGAATCATTCGATTTCAGTGATCATAGACTTGAAAGTTTTCCTTCTATTTAATTCACTAATAGCCATATATTTAACAACGAAAAGCTCATCTACAAGAACAAGTTGTCGATGATCAATGATGGATAAAACAAAACAAATTTTGTCTTTAATAGTCCGTTGGTGATTCGTTGATCATTACCAACCAATCACCAAGAGTAGACAACTTACCAACAATAGAAAAAAAGTTAATACGTCAGTGATGCGTTAGAAATCACTAACGAAATTTTGATAAAGGTCTACGTAACATTATAAAAAAAGAAAATTATAATTTAAAGCTTCTGTAATGTATCAGTACGTCATATATACGTGGATACGATTTCCTTCAAGTCTTTTCAGTATTTCCTAGGAAACGCAACATGGTGACACATAGTGATCCATCAAAAAAATTGAATATAAAATACTAGAATGATTTCTGTCTCGTCTTTTGGGCCTTAATGTGCTCAATCATTTATTAGTGGATTAGTGGGTTAGTTTGGGTTAGATGAACCCACAACATGTCATAACAAATTATTTTAATGTTAAATTACATGTGTATAATGATCGATACACTAATGGGCCTTAATGAGCCTTATTATATGTTAATAAGTTGATTTAGGTTGAATAAAGATACAATAGGTTATATAAAAATTACTTTGCAGTCAAATAACTTGTGTATTATGATCAGTAAGTTATTTTGGTGTCCAAACACATGGGTATGATGAGTGGTACACTAATAGGCCTTACCGGGCTCCATCATGTGCTAGTGAATTTGTTTTAGCTTAAAAAAAACATTTGGTCATAATACGTTACTCAAATGTTTAATTACACGTGTATGATGATTGGTACACTGATTGCCCATTTAATGTGTCAGTAAACAAATTTAGGTTATAATTGTAACTCCCCAAAACTCCGGATGTTACTTTGTGATATAAGCAAAAGTGCACATATTTTTATATCAATTTACAGCCATTTTTTTTATTATGTTTTGTTAAATAAATATTTAAAATAGGCTTATCTTGGTTTATTTTGGGTTTTCAGGACAAAACTAACCAAAGATGAACAAGGAAGCAAATCCAGGCGAAAAATTGAAGAAAAAGAGAAAAAACTGTCCAGACACGCCTCACGCCCACGCCCTGAAGGCACGCCCCGTGTCTTGGCATTAGACGACAAAATTTAACTTCTAGAAGATTTGGAAGATCTCGGGGGATCCAAAAAGTTGACCATGCCCCATGCCTGGCAGAATGCTATGTGCCTCGTAAACCAGTTGTTTGTAGCAGGTTACATAACCAGGCACAACCCGTGCCATCCAGGCACACCCCATGTCTTGAGCCCAGTAAGCCTATAAATAAAGGGCTATTTCACTATTTTTACTTGCTCATTTTCTCCCTCTTCTCCTCTACACATTTCTTTTCTACCTCCCTATCTCTAATCATTGTAATCATTAAGAAATACTCAAGAATTATAAGTGTAATCAAGCTTTTGATAATCAATAAAATATTTTCAAGTTTGGTAAAAACTAGTTTCATGACCATTCTTGGCTAGATTCTTGAGGGTGTTTGGGGAAAACCTACCCTTTGATGGGGAGTTAACTAAGGAAGATCATGGTGAACAAGGTGTTTGTGTTAATTACTTTAGTCATTAGTATTTCGACTTAACCCTTAAATTCTACCAATAATCTTATGGCGCCATTAACTTGGATCATTTTTAACTTCATCAATGTGATCCAGCATAAGATCGGCCTTATGTTGGTGAAACCATAGTGAGCTTGGAGAATATGGGTCCACATGTTCATGCCTAATTTCGACATCTTTGTTCTCCAAATCCCCAACATACTAGTATTATCTTTGAAAGTTATAGTGATAATACAAGTAAGGCCTTCTATTTTCACATCCAATCCTTGTATGCTTAGTTATTCCTTTTAAAAAACATTCTTAGTTTGCTTTGGAACAAACTGAACATGTGGAATCTTTCTACTTCCCATCTACTAAGATTCGTGTTAATCGCAACCCATAAAAAACACTAAGTCATTGTGATTATCCCTTTCAAATTTGTAAATACTTTTGAAATCACAAAAAAGACCTATTGTTTGTTTGACTTTTCTTAATACGTGGATAAACATACCAAACCGAGTCCCAATCACCACTTTCCATTCCCTTAACAATTAAATCTATATCTTGTGCATTGGATTCAAGTGGAAAATCGACGGGTGGCTTACTTGGGTAGGTAGATGCATAATGACCATAGAGATTGCAGCAAAAACAACAAATATTTGAGAGGTTACCATGAATCCCTCGTTCCATATCAACGCATGTAGTGTAAGGAGCTTTCCGACCAATTTCATCATCAAGGAACACGTTTCTTGGTTGGTGGCTATGAAACTTCTCCCTTTCCATAATCCTCTTTGATGGCTTACGTTTCCAATATCTTCTAATAGAAACCCTAGACACATCCTCTTGCAACAACAAACTGGACAATGAGAAGAGAGTCTCCTAACAATGAGATCTTTTGTTGTCAAAACCCCATGAACTGCGATTTGGAGAGAGCCCTTTAGCTCCGATACCACTATAGAATGGACGACGGGCCAAATGCTTCATGCTTGAAATTGAACATCTTACGAATGGTCGAATGAACTTGTAACAATGAATGGAAGTAAATGAAATAATAAAAACAAGAACTGTGATTGTTTTGTTCATGAAAATAGTTTGATCAGATTGATTTGCTTTCACCGAACCGTCCCTGAAAACTCTCGAAAAAATTTAGGCCTTGGGCGTAAAAAAGAATTGGGCCCAAAATTGTGGTGAAATCGTAGTGAACTTGGAGAATATGGGTCCACATGTTCATGCCTAATTTCGACATCTTTGTTCTCCAGATCCCCAACATCTTCAATACTAGTATTATCTTTGAAAGTTTTAGTGATAATACAAGTAAGGCCTTCTATTTTCACATTAAATCCTTGCATGCTTAGTTATTCTTTTAAAAAATATTCTTAGTTTGCTTTGGAACAAATTGAACATGTGGAATCTTTCTACTTCCCATCTACTAAGATTCGTGTTAATCGCAACCCATAAAAAACACTAAGTCATTGTGATTATCCCTTTCAAATTTGTAAATACTTTTGAAATCACAAAAAAGACCTATTGTTTGTTTGATGTTTCTTAATACTTGGATAAACATACCAAACCGAGTCCCAATCACCACTTTCCATTCCCTTAACAATTAAATCTATATCTTGTGCATTGGATTCAAGTGGAAAATTGAAGGGTGGCTTACTTGGGCAGGTAGATGCATAATGACCATAGAAATTGCGGCAAAAACAACAAATATTTGAGAGGTTACCATGAATCCCTCGTTCCATATCAACGCATGTAGTGTAAGGAGCGTACCGACCAATTTCATCATCAAGGAACACGTTTCTTGGTAGGTGGTTATGAAACTTCTCCCTTTCCATAATCCTCTTTCCTGGCCTACGTTTCCAATATCTTTTAATAGAAACCCTGGACGCATCCTCTTGCAACAACAAACTGGACAATGAGAAGAGAGTCTCCTACTAATGAGATCTTCTGTTGTCAAAACCCCATGAACTGTGATTTGGAGAGAGCCCTTTAGCTCCAATACCACTATAGAATGGACGACGGGCCAAATGCTTCATGCTTGAAATTGAACATCTAACGAATGGTCGAATGAACTTGTAACAATGAATGGAAGTAAACGAAATAATAAAAACAAGAACTGTGAATGTTTTTTTCATGAAAACAGTTTGATCAGATTGATCTGCTTTCACCGAACAACGACAACAACATACATATATATTTTTGCCAAACGTCGCGATGGTTGAGAAGCAACTGTTCTAGACCTAGACCCAACGATTACAATAGACTTAGGCTTGTTTAAACAGTTTAGCCCATACACATAATAATGAAGTCTGACTCATAATAAAAAAACATACACTTAAAGTTCAGTAATTTCGTGCAACCCATTGTACGAATTCATGATCAAACGGATTAATTCCAAAAATTTTCTACAACAGTGCATGATCCTAGACCACCATGTTTCTACAATAGTGCATGATCCTCTGGTAATGCAATATAAGTATGATCCTTTAAGAGCAGCCTGAAGATCATATGAACCTCATTTTAGTCTTCATATCACACTCACATTTCTATACCATCACAACATAACATCCGCATTGTCGTTAACACATAGATTCCAACTATTTTAAACCTAAATGGCAAGAAATCAGTCACTTCAATTTGAATCAGTTGTATCAGTTTGAAAATTTGAACACCCATATCAAAATTTACTTAAAATATCATAGTTCCTATCAAGAATCACACGGTTGTCTGTCATTTGAGATGGAAACGAACATTTATAAATATTTTAGGTTTTTTATAACAGAATGTGCTTATATATTACTCACTAGTTTAACGTTATATTACGTTAAATATCAACAAGTGCAAATATACAAATCTCAAACCAAGTTCTACAAAATTTTTCAGTATAAAACAAGGAAACAAATGTCAAGAAACCGAAGTACAACTATCATATCTCTTTCCTAGTCGTCGACAAACATCCCGCTTTAACATGACCATAAATTCCTGCAAGTATTAGAGACTAATGAATCAAGCAAACAAATTTGTTCCTTTAAGATCATAAAGAAGATGAGTCAAAACCTCAGCAAGTTCCTCATCTGAACATAAGTCAGCAAGACCGTATACATCATAAACATTATCATCTAAAAGAGCAACAGATTCAACCATAGACGAGAAGATGTCTAGAGCCGGATACTCGTCATGGATTTTCTGAGCTGCTTCTTTAATGTTCATCTGAAAAACATGCAGAATTTCAGCACACTAAGCAAAAATAATCAAAGGATTCATTTCTCATGTAACATTTTTGTAATTTTTGAAGGTTTAGATGGTTTAGGTTTTTTTAAAAGTGTTTGTAGATGGATTCCGGGATTGTAAGTGTTTTTAGGTAGTCTGCTTATTATCGAATGAGCGGACTTTAAACAATATTTCTTGAGTAGCAGGCTTTACAAGGATGGGAAGCTCTGTGAAATAAACAACGAAAAATGTGAGAATCTCTGAAAAGTAAAGTCTTTTCTTTTAACGGCGTATGATTAGGATATCGCTAACCGAGTTAGTAGTTAGTATGTTAGTATCACCAAGTTAGTATAACAAACAGATTTTAGTGAGTTGTTACAGTTGGTGTGCACAAACTTTCTACTTATTATTCACAAACCTGACAATCGATTGATATACAATTGATGCTTGCAGTATCACTATAACAACGGCGATGACGCTCATGTTTCATTGGCCTATTGTTTTCAAGTAATCTTGAACTTGTAGCTTGTGAAAATAAAGGCATAATCTGTTGAAACATTAATGACATATCAAGGTCTCCATCGCCATTGGAGCAACTCATAGTTGAAAACATGCTACCAAGATCTTGATTATCACCCATCTGTTGACCAAGTTGACTGAGTGCATTCATCATCTCAGGGTTTTGAGTTAATTGCTCCAACGTATTCTTCAAGAAATCTTGTGAATTGATCTCCGTTTGATTTGAAACTCTGGCTAATAACCCATGTAAAGCCGGATTCTGCATGAAGAGATTCATTGTTGTAATTTGATCCAATTGGCCACCGAAACCGACAGAAAGATGGGGCTGATTGGTGGTTGTAAGATGATCGGAAGCATAAGCGCCATAAACATTTGCGTCTGATATTGACAAAGGTAGTTTTCTCTGAAAAGGTGATATAACATAGATTACCCAATAAGTCAAATTAAGAGAATCCGAATTCGAAATATTCGAAATTTTCATTTATGCTCGTCTGATTACCCAAAATCTATATCATACACGTTTACGGACATCAAAATGTATTAACCAACGCTACCTATTACATCATAGGGGTTGTAGGGGTCATTCATGCCGTATTACAGAGTGAAGAAAAGCCATACAAGTTGTATGGCTTTGTCAGTGGTAACATCATTCATTTTTACTGTTTAGTTAAATACACCATACGGGTCGTACAATTTGAGCTCATATGACCCATGTAACTTTTTTGCCTTCCAATACGGCTCATATTGCCATTTTCTCCCTGTCATACGACTTGTATTGGCCACACGACTTGTATGATATGTCACTAGTGTATAGATAACATATCAGTGGTGTTTGTTTATCGGTTACCTTTTAATATTTATAGTTGGTTTTGGGTGAGATTGTTATTGTGTTTTGGGCTATGAAGATCCCAATAGGTACTCGTATAAAAGACACCCACGAACATGTAACGATTAAGGAGTACACATAAAAGACCTTGTTTTACAATCAAATATGAATTAATGTTACCAAAACTGATCGTATCATACTCAACATACCTTTTCTGATGGTGGTAGTTTAGAAGCTACTCGTTTTGATTGTGCCTTGAAGAAGATGGAAGAAAGTCTGCTAGACGTCTTCTGTTATAAAAAGATGTTATATTTAACTCTTGTTTACATAAATTTAATGTTAATAATTCGAACGTACCAATTCACTTGGTTTAGGCAAAGCTTGTCACCACAAAAAAAAAATCAAGTTAGATAAGAAAAAGTTTTTTATTATTTTTTTTTTCAGAAAAGAGAGTTATAATGAGTTTTAGCATAAAAAAAGCTATGAAAACTCACATACTCCTCTTGGAAGCCTTCTATTGTTCCTAACTTTTTCATCAAAATGAGGTTTGCAATACAAAACTCCATCTGATAAGGAGTAATTGTCTTCCTAAAAGAAATAGACAATTATTTATAATTATTATATGCATCAAATTAAATGCAATAGAAAACCTATAATCATAATATTTGTTACTGGAATTGGATAATATAAGTTTGAAATTTCATGATGATCATGAGAATGTGACCCTGATTATTCATTTTCGTTTTGTTTTGTTTTGTTTTGTTTTTGTTTTTGTTTTTGTCATTGTTTGAATAAACTTAACAAGAATATCTTGATTTCTATCAAATATCTTAACGATGATCGAAACGAGTCGAAGGATTAGAGAAAATACCGAAAGCTGTTCACCACATTGGCTGCATATAAAACATTGATTATGAAACCAAACTCCATCCGCAGCAGCATATGATATTTCATCTTCATCATCAACTGTTTCATCACAAACCATGCATTTTTCTGCAGACATTTCCCACCTTTTTGTTCTTTCTGTTTTTCGTTTCTAAATCCGAAATAACCAGATTCTAAAAATAGAAATTAACATTGAAGAAACTATAGAAATAGAAATAGAAATGGAAGTAGAAGTGGGGATGGAGATTTGAGTGGACAAGGTTGCTTTGCCAATTGCCATCATATTTAGTTAGTGGGACTAAGTTTTTGCTTCCGTTCATATGAAAATCTTGCAATATCACTTCGATGTTTTCTTTGTTTCTTTTGATGTCTCCATCTTATTATTAGACATGTTTTTAGGGCTATGAATCGTTTTACATTTTGTAATTTTGATAAAGCGCGCTCGTATAACTATAAGGTTAGTGGTGATGGACCGTAGTGGGTGGTGGGTGGTGGTGGTGGTGGACGGTGGATGGTGGACGGTGGAGGGCGGTGGTGGTGATGGACGGTAGTGGGTGGTGGTGAACTGATGGTGGTGGTGATGGGCGGTGGTGGTGAGTGGTGGTGTTTAACTCTCTACAGAACTTAGAAGATCTTAGAAGTGGCTGGGATAAGTCTGCACCAAGAAGAGCTCGCACAGACTTTTTTTAATGAAACATCTTCAAAAAAACAAACATTCTGCATGTGACAATGTCTACACGTGGTCAGCGTGACACAAATAAAAGAGATTGTGCGAAACAAACTAACACCTTAGAATAGCTATAAGGTTAGAATGGTACTTCTAATTGTTGAATCTTCTTTTATAGCATATGGGAGATATATATGTTATAAACGTATAAACAACTTAGCAAGTATTGTAAAACCTCTAATTAATAATGTTGGGATCGATATTAATTTAGCGAGATATTATTAATTCAACAAATTAATAATTTATTAATTTAAAGTGGTTTTACGTATGACCTTTGAATTTCCAAGTATAATGTATATTCACAAATTAATTGAATTTGTCAATTTCATTGTTTTATAATACAAAAAGTTAGTTCATGGTAGCAAAAAATAAATTATAAAAACAAGTTTCAATACACATTTCTTCTCCATGTACAATACATTAATCAAGCGGCAACAACTCTTCACAACTTTTTGTTGAGATACGAGAAGACAATGCCCAAACTCTTAAGTGCAATTAGGAGATTTAAAGATGAACTCAATATAAATTTGAAGTTCAACAAAAACAAGTGACTATAAGTTCATTTTTTACTAGACAATCTTAGAATTTGGAATCTTTTAGTAATTATTAATTTATAGTTTTCTTAGGACCAATATATATACACTTAGATTTCAAAAAAAAAAATATATATTATCTTATTATTTTATCGATTAGGGTCCAATTTTGTATTGATCCCAAGTTGAGACTAGATAAATTATTAATTTACAGAATATCAATTTATAGAGGTTTTACCATAAAATATCATCAAAATAAAATGTTTTGTAGTGAACATGTATGCACAACAAACACTACTAGGACATTAGCCATATCCTTTACCTATAAATACTCCCTTTACGAGGAAGGTAAGTGATGAAACAATGGTTAACCGGGCAGGGTTAACTCACTGGTCTCGTCAAGAAGGGTTAATACCTTCCTCTCGAGGATCGCTGGCTGGATCGTCCGCCGGTCGATCTCCTGCACAAGGAAACAAGTCGTGACTCGTAACAAGGAGGATGGGGTGGGGGGTGCTCCTTGTTACCACTCTCCGGCATGAGAATCAGTAATTTGCTTGGGAAGCAAAGTGTGATAGTAGTAGTAGTGAGAGAGTTGTGAAGAGATACCTCAAACCTGGTTTGGGGTTGGTATTTATAGCCGAGGAGGGAAGGAGGAGCTGAAAGGACAGACTGACGACGTGCAACCCTTATGCAGGTGTGTCAGGCTTTTCGGTTGTGGAGGTGAAGCCACATCCTACTGCAGTGTCAGTCTGTTGCTTACGTGTGGTCTGACAGGCGACTGTCATTGGTGCCACTTGCTCTGTACTGTCAGTTCCACTTGCCTTGTGGGCAGGATGTGGTGCCGTGCCGCATCGCTACTTGCGGTAACTACCATTGTTTCCGCGTTGTCCTTCTAGCAAAGACTGTGGGATGCGGTGCCAGGCCGCATCGCTACTTTGTGGTGACTGTTGCTGTTATCCAACTCCCTTGTATTGATAGAAGTGTTCACAGGATGCGGTGCTAGGCCGCATCGCTATGTTACACTTCTTTTATACACCAGATGCGGTGCTGCGCCGCATTGTTATATACTCCAGGTAATTCCTCTTCCATCATTGGGCAGATTGGATTCGACCGTTGTGTTCGTACGTACCCGCACGGACACAGATAAGTCTTAGCTAGTGGGGGTTTTGATAAGGGTAATGGTCACTCGCGGTCGTGCTGACACGAGATCTGGGACCATACCCCTTCAAGTCCCCCAGTCTAGTGTTGCTGCCGTATGCAAGTTGCATGTGGGAGGAGTACTGGACTATGGTGTCTACAAGGTAGTTTGGAGTCTAGAGAAGATTCTAGGCCACATAGATGGCTCTTGCTTTTCGTAAATCAAGCTGGGAATCCGGTAGAGTCGTGTGATGCCTCTTCCGTACCAGTGAGCAGGTTTCATCTGATGCGAAATTCTCAGCCTAGGGTTTTGATCTGGTAGCATGGTCTACCGTTTTCTAACGTCATCAGGGTTGGGTGCCACCTGTTGGTGTGTCGAACCAACCTCTGAGATCGTGGCTGAAGATGTCCACAAAATTCAAACCAACCTTTGAGGTGGTGAATGAAGAAGAGAGTGGGCTTCGAACCAACCTTTGTAACGGTGACGGAAAAATATCCGCAGCCGCAACTCTAGCTGTAACCTCTGCGGTAGCTGATGCAATGCTGTGAGTGCCTTTGCTCGAGCTCTATGTTCAACAGTTGGACATGTAATGATGATCCCTTTTTTGTGGGGTGTTCATGTTCTTCTAATTAGCTCTCAAGTAACCGCACGTCCTTTGCGATTACCTCGTTGCTTGGCATTGTTGGCCGCGTTTGGCCGAATAATGTGAGATACTTGCGTCATTGTTGGCCGTGTTTGGTCGAACAATTTGAATCTGGATAATGGTCAAATAAACATGGTCATAGGCATGGTCATGCCCACCATTGTTTATTCTATTCATCTCATAGGTGGGCAAACAAAGTCATAAGCAGACTTGTTACCACTATTCGCTCGCTTGTTGCTCAAAGAGGGCTCTCGAGATGATTGGATATCTTGTTCGCACTCATTCTGTAACCACTTTCCTTCACGCTTCAATGGGAAGTAGTTTTCCTTAAAGTAGCTTCGTTCATCCGCGTGATGACTTAGTCGTGGCTCTTCCGTAGCAACCATTTGCGTGGTTGCGTTCCGCCGCAGCTACTCGTGAGTGTCTACGGTTTCTTTCAGAAGACTCGCTTTGAAGAAAGGTTTCTCTTTGATGTAGCTCTTGAAGGATCAGGAGTCAGGGTTGCTGATGTGCGGTCGCGTACATTCCCATCCTTTTTCCCTACGGAGAAACTGTTTGCGTACCCTCTGTGGTTGTGAACCGGACACGAGGGATTTGAAGCTTGAAGAGAATGAAGGCAATGCGGTTTACCTGTTCCTGAGATGCGTTCTCGCAGTCCAAAGAACAACGCTGGTTCTGAGTATCTGACACACCTGTACGGACTCGTGTGTGTCATCTCCGCATATTCCACGTGTGCTCGTGGGTATATGTGGATATTATTTATACCCCTTTACATAATGTAGAGATATAATTTTTTTTGCCTTTTTGAGGGGTATGTAAAAAAACGACATGCGGTATGGGTTATGGTGCGGTATACCAGAGAAACCGCATGCCGCTTATGTTTGGATAATGTTGTCGCTTTTTGTTGTATACGTGGCTCAGCGCACGTGTGAGTTGGTGGAAGCTGTTGAGATTTCCTGGCATGTGCTGAAACAAAGGGATATTTGCATTGCCAATGTCATAAATGCACTGTAGCAGGAGTGTAAACGTCTCCTTTGTCAGGCGCGTGGGCGGACACGCGCGTGTGGTAACCGTCAGCGGGATTTTCGCTTGACACGTGTCGCTGCATAACTCGCTCTTTTTGATCGTGATGATTCAGTTACCCCTCCGCATTTATTGCGATAAGTATATACGGGGAAACCATTCATGGTTTCCCCTCACTTGTTCAAAATTTCAAAAATTTCCTGGTGAAAGAAAGAAAATTCCTTCGTCTTCTCCGATCAATTGCTTGAAGTTTCCGGTGAGGTTTTCAAGTTCTTCGAGAACTCGAGTTCTATTCTCTGTTTCTATCAGTGTTATGGCTGAACCATCCAATCCTCACAATGTGGAGGGTGAAAACCCTGAACGTTCGTCGCCGGCGGCGGAGGAAGATGAAGATGATGGTGGTGCACCTGGCGGTGGCCTACCGGTGTAGAAGTGGTACAAGGGTTATTTTGAGACCCTGATGACCAGCATTCAAATGCCCCAAGAGTTTGGGGCTACATACCCACAAGAAGGTGACACCGGTGCCGATGCTTCGGCGGGATGTCTCACCTTGTGGGCTGACTTCTTCTATGATGGCAACCTCCGACTGCCCTTAACGGTATTTATTGCCGAAGTGTTGGAGTATTATCGGATTCATATCTCCCAACTGAGCCCATTTGGGATGTTTCGAATCAGGAATTTTGAGTACACCTTTCGTGCTCTTGGTTTGGACATTACTGTTGAGAATTTCCGGCGGTTCTACCAGTTAACAGTATACATCAGATTCTTTTCTTTTAATCAACGATATGGGAGCATGAAGTTGATGGCACCTCCCAAGGGTCTGACAAAGTGGAAGAGGAAGTTTTTCTACGTTAAAGCTGCTGCGGTTACCGCGAAGATGACTTTTCGGAATGTGAATGAGACCATTCCTGCGGAAGATATTGCTCTTCCCACTGCTGAAACAGTGAGTTGGTTCTCATGGCTGAAACCCATTGAGCTCAAGAAGCTGGACAACTCGCAGTTGTGGGTGCTGCGGATGATGTTGAACAGACCTGATAGGAGGGCAAGGCCCGTTGTGCGGGAGAATGGTGGTAAGTACTCTCCCTGTTGTGCGGTTTCCTTACGTCTATGTGTGTTACTGACTTTGTATGTGTACTATCAGAGGACGTTGCCCTGTGGAGGATGTTTGCTCCGGACTTCGAGGGCAAGGTTGAGTTACGTCCGTGCGGGGAACGTGAAGGTTTTAACCTTGAGATTGTTGGTAATTTCCGCATTCCTGAACGCGGGGTGTTGAATGCACCGTTGCCACAAGGCAAAGGTATGATTTGAGCTTCTTTGTCTTGTAAAAAGGTTCACCCTTGTGATTTGTTTGCTTGGTTTTTTAAACACAGGTAATCTTGGGGCCCTGGGCAGGTTTGAGGCGAAGGCCGCTCCCAAGAAGCATGCGGAGAAGAAGGATGCAGAAAAACTTGTGCGGGGTCGTCAGAAGAAAAACCCCGAGGCACTGCCGTGCAAGCGGCAGGTATCTCTCGTTCTTGTTACCGCAGATATACCGATTACGTGGTAGTATCTGACACCCTTGAGGGTTTGGGTGTTTCAGGTGGTGGTGCGGCTGCAGGTGGTTCCTCTGCAGGTTCTAAGCCTGCTGATAAGAAAAGAAAACCAGAGGAGAAAGCTGCTGATGCTGGTGAGAAGAAGCGTCTGAGGATACACAAAAAGCGGACGACTGCTGTCTCGCAGAAAAAACCTGTGGTTGCGGCTGGTGAGTGATTTACAACGTTGTAAGTTTTTCCCATTGTAACTTGTATTTGATGGTATTGTTGCTTTGTTCGCAGAACCACAAGATGAAGATTTTTCGATCTTTGATGCTCCTCCTTCTCCCCCGCATGCCACAGCTGCGGATGCGGGGGTTAATAAGGAATTTACAATTCCTTTTGTCAAACTGGTGTCTGAGCCCTCGGTGCAGGCAGAGGGTACCGGGGAGAAGACTGCAGCTTAGATTTTTGACACTATTGATTCTACAGATAATCTGATCACCCCAAATGATACTGATGATCTGAATCTGAGGTTTTCGGATGTTGATAAGCAAAAGTCTGATGAGGAGAAGCAACAGTCCGATGCTGAAAAGCACAAATCTCTTGTTACTGAGAAGGCTTCCGGTTTCTCTTCTGGGGGCGCGGGTTTTGAAGGGACTCCTATTCAGCCTGGGGAGTCTGAATTGGAGTTTTACTTCCGCACCTACACGGAAGATCGAGGTACGAGCTACCACCGACCCCCCTGGAGTGTTCTGCAGGGGGATGACATTTTAAGTGATCTTTCTGCTTGTAAGGAGATTTTGGGTGGCTTGGGCACTCCGTTTGAAGTTAACCGTGCCTGTGCCTTGCCACGTGAGCTCCATATTAACCAACTGTCCTCCATGCTTGTGGGGAGTTCCATAGTGGCGAATTCCATTATGGAAGATTACAAGGTGCTGGGCGCAGAGAGGAGGAAGCTGCTCGCTTGCGGGCTGAGGTAGAAGTGTTGGTGAATGCTGCTCGTGAGGGTGCGGAGCAGCTCAAAAAGGATAAGGCTGCCTTTGAGTAACATAAGTAGACTGAGGAGTGGGCTACAGCTGCTGGTCTTAAACATGTTCGTACTCTTGCCAAGTTACTTTCTGATGAGCACAAGAGTTGGAAAGAAACACTTTCTGACGAGCGCAAGAGCTGGAAAGAATCTTGGGCGAAACAGAATGAAAAACTGTTTTATCTTCGTCAGGAGCTGACCAATGTCAAGGCAGTGAATGCTGCTTTGGTTAAGGATAAGGCCGCGACTGAGGCGGTTGCTAGTAAGGCCAAGGAGGTGGAGGCCCGGGCTGTAAAGGCTCTTGAAGAGGCCAAAGAGGCGAGGGCCCAGGCTGCAAAGGCTTTTGAAAAGCCAAAGAGGCGGGGGCCCGTGTTGCCAAGGCCCTTGAAGAAGCGAATGCTGATCGCACCCACTTAAAACAGACTGTTGGGGGCCTCCAGGTATGAGTTGTTTTTGCTGTTGAAATCCTGGATTTCTTTTCACAAGTATGTTTACCAATTTGTATGTATTCTTGTGTGTTCTTTGTCGTTTGAAAGGCTGAGGTGCAGAACCAGGTGACTATCCTTGCAGATGTCACTGCCCGCGCAAATGAAGCTGAAGCGCGGGCAAGGGAGGCTGCTGAGGCTAGGGATAGCCTTGTTTCTTCATTCAATCTGCTCAAGGATGATCGCGAGTGGATGCGTGATCACGGTATTGGGCATGTAAGTATTCGATGCCTTTTGCTTTTGTCTAGATTTGTCTGTGATAACCTGATTGCTTGTACTTTGCAGATTGTTAAGGCCATCCTGAATGCACCTGAGAACGCAGCTAGTGTAGACCAGATTAGGCTGCGCGCGCGGGACGCTGGTTTTAAGGCTGGTTATAATCGATGCATCAGTCATATAAATATTCTAGCCCAAGTCAAATACACCGATGAAAGGTCTGGGTTCCATAGGGTGGATACCGAAGCGCTTCTTGCTGCCGCGCTTGCAGCATACGATGATATGTGTATTTCCGCCCTTGAGAAACTTGAAGAATGCTTGGAGGTGGAAGACTATGTGGACCGCTTGCGGTTGTTGTATGCTGATGATGAAGAAGAAGAGGTCGCTTGTGATGGCACGGGTGGTGCGGGTACCAGCGTACAGAGAAGGACTAGGTTGGCTTACGTGCCCTTTTTTGTTCCCTTTAGAACATTATGTAAATCCCTTATACACTGCGTAGGTGTAAGAATTTGTTGAATATAAAGCTTCTGTTTTTGTTCAAGTTATACAAGTGTTTTTACTACTTGCATGTTTGAATGTGTATGAGTTAATGTTATTGTAAATAGCATCAAGTCTGAATTTGCCCTTTGCATATCTAGGTGATATACAAGTATGAAGAATTCTACCGGCTGTGAAGCGCGGTTGAGTATACTTTATACCTTTGTTGTATGAGTATTAGTCAATTCCTGTGTTTGTCCCGTAAGGGTTTAGGAATTGTGTAGGTTTTGTAAAAACCGTGTATGTGTATCCGGCCGGATAGACATTTAATCTTTTGCCTTTGCTGGCCTATTACAATATTTGCGTTTGGTTACCGCTTTGTGTGGGTATTGCGAATGAAGATTTTGCCAATCTGTTTTTGCAGATACCGCAAAGTGTAACATGCATTTGTAATAGTGGTAACAAACAATATTGCATTGAATCGTTCGTTTATTTATTTGCACATGGCCTGCGGCCCGATAGGTTACATGAAAATGTAAAAACATGGCTTACATGTAACAGCGCCGAAGCTGTTGTGCGTTCCATGTACGTGCAATAGGTTCGCCTTCTAATGTTTGCAGCTTATACGCGCCTTTGCCCAAGACCTCTTGGATGAGGTAAGGTCCTTCCCACTTGGGGGCAAGTTTCCCTGGGTGCTCAGCGTTAGATGCTTCGTTATCGCAAAGACGTAGTCTTCTGGGTTAAAAGTACAAACGCGTACGCGTGAGTTGTAGTACTTTTCGAGCTTGGATTTGTATTTGGCCTCGTTGATGGCAGCGTTTTCACGCCTTTCTTCCAAGAGGTCCAAGTCAACCCTGTGTTCCTCATTGTTCTCTATTTTTTCGATGGCCAACATTCTGGGTGAGGGGAGACCTACTTCGGCGGGGATCACTGCTTCTGAGCCATAGACCAGGCTGAAGGGTGTTTCACCGTTGCTTGTTTTTGGGCTTGTCCTATGGGCCCATAAGATGCTTGGGAGTTCATCGACCCAACCTCGTTTGGCTGTTCCCAACTTTGCTTTGATGCCTTCGACTAGGCTTTTATTGATACTCTCGAGTTGGCCATTCCCTTGCGGATGCGCCACTGAGGAGAATATGTGTTCAATGTGTAGTTCCTCTAGCCATTTTTGAAATTCGTCGGCGGCAAAGTTGGTGCTGTTTTCGGTAACGATGCACATCGGTAGACCAAAACGGCAGATGATATGTTCCTAAATGAATTTCCTTGTTATCATAGCGGTCGTTGAGGCGAGTGGTTTTGCCTCTACCCATTTTGTGAAGTAATCCACGGCCACTATGATAAATTTCACTGCACCTGGTGCGTCTGGGAATGGTCCCACTACATCGATTGCCCGTTTTTGGAAAGGCCATGCGGTGGTGACGAGAATCAAATTGTTCTTGGGGCGCAAGGTTTTGGGAGCATGCCGCTGATAGTTGAAACACTTGCTTAAGATCTTAACCGCATCCAGGTGCATGCCGGGCCAGTAGTACCCGACGTTCATGATTTTGGCCAAAACCATGCGTGGGCCCGCGTGAATGCTGCATATTTCTTGGGGGTTGACGCATTGTAAAAGTGGCCCCAGGTATGATTTACGGTATAGAATACCGTCTCCCATTTGATAATGGCACGCTTTGTATTGCAACTTACGTGCCTCTGACTTGCTTTCGGGAGTAACACCTGATTGCAAGTATGCAATGATTGGTGACATCCAAGACGTTGTACCATACTGGATGACGTTGACTTGGCGTAGGGGTACTGAGGGATTTTGCAGAATCTTAATACGTGTTTCCTTTGCTAGGTGCTGGAAGCTGGTGGATGTGAGTTTTGACAGTGCATCCGCGGGTTTGTTTTCACTTCTGTTGATATGGCGGATATTGAAGGAAGTGAATTCTGATTTCAGTTGCAAGGCTTGTTCGAGGTAGAGGATCATGATATCCCCTTTTGCGGTATAATCACCGCGCATTTGCCCTGCTACTAGCAACGAGTTGACGTGTGCTTCCAAATGTTGCACGCCGAGCTTGATTGCCAGATGTAGCCCTGCCAGTAGGGCCTCATACTCTGCCTCGTTGTTTGTGCTTTTGAAGTCGAGGCTAATTGCGTAGGTGAGCTCTTGGCCATCAGGGCTTACGAGTCGCAGACCCACACCTGCACCATCCTCGTTGGATGCACCATCGGTGAATAGTTTCCAGGTTTCTGAGGAGGATAGTGGTGGTGCTGGGTTTTGTTCTTCTTCGCATTCCTGGATGTGATTTGCCGGTACCTCGGCAACGAAATCAGCTAGGACTTGGCCTTTGATTGCGGGGCGCGGCTTATAGTTCAGCGTGTGCGTGCCCAGCTCAATTGCCCATTTTGCTAATCTCCCAGAGATGTCAGGTTTGGATAGGATCGGGCAGATCCTGTAGTTGGTTAACACTGTGATGACGTGGTTTCCGAAGTAACGTCGCAACCGTCTTGACGCATGTACTAGTGCTAGCACCAACTTTTCCATGATGGAGTATCTTGTCTCTGGGTCGTTGAGCATCTTGCTGATATAGTAGATGGGTGTTTGAACTCCCTCTCGCTCCACTATTAGTACCACACCTACCGCGTTGTCTGCGGCGGATAGGTATAAGATAAGTAGTTCACCTTTGCGTGGTGCGGTTAGAGCTGGGAGTTGTATCAAACACTCTTTCATCTCCCGGAAATCGGCCTCTGCGGTCCAATGGAATTGTTCTTTCTTAAGACAGTTCTGCAGGGTCTTGGTGAAAGGATAAGACTTAGCTGCATGATTGGCCAAGAATCTGTTTAGTGCGGCTAACTGATATTCACCAATTTATACATATTAAAGTCCCCCATTTATCCCCATTTTATGCGTTTTCGGCCGTAAAACCGTCATTCGAATACTTAATCATGTATACTTTTGTTTGCAGGCCTAAAACAGCATACCAAACAAGAAAATGATGAAAACGAAGATTTTTTGGGTGAAACGGCTGAACTGCGAAGATTCTGTGAAGAAATCTGATCTGGGCAAGTTGCACGGCCGTGCGATTGGTGGCACCCCCATGCGGATGCGACAACAAGGCTCAGATAGGCGTTGCACAGCCAGTGCAATCAGGAGTGCAACGAAATCTCGGGAACGCACCCCTGTGCGGATGCGACAACAAGGCTCAGCTCGGCGTTGCACAGCTAGTGCGAGCAGGAGTGCAACAAAATCTCGGGAACGCACCCCCGTGCGGATGCGACAACCAGCACCAGCCCGGATATGCACTACCAGTGCAGCTGCTCGTGGCACCCCAACCGCAGAGACGCACCGCCGTGCAACCCATGGCACGCCCGTGCCGATCTGAAGACCAGCCAACTCTGCTGACATCATGAACAGTAACTCCAATAGTTCAAAAAGTGAACGGTCGTTCCATAAAGTGCACGACCGTGCAATCGTAAAATGATATAAAAAACATGTAAAAACATTCTGCTCGTAACTCTGGACATTTTGGGAGCGATTCTGGCGATTTTCAGGCTCCGGAGGCTTCTGCTTTCACCCGGATTCAAGCCACATTGTGTCGATTAGCTTTGTTATCTTCCAGATTCTTAATCTTATGCTTGTTTATGGTTTGGTTTTCTAATCTTTCATTGATTTTGTTAATCTCTCAAGCATTTAGATTAATGTTTATGTATTATTGTAGCCTTTGGGCAAAAACACAACAATCCTTTTCTTGATTATAGCCATTAGTATGTTAATCTTTGTTTGTAATGACACTTGGAAGTATTTTCTATGATTAATGATAAATTTGCAACCTTGTTATTGATATTGATTTCTTGATTATAAGTAATTGTGTTGGATGATTGGTATTTGGTTAGTTAAGATAGTTGAAAAACGAAGCTTAATTAATCTTGTATTAGTAAACTTTTAACTTGGTTAACTAGTTTAGCTTGGTTAAAATGTATGCACCATGATACTAGAAATGGTTAGTGGTTTAATAAAATGTAATTATTGTTAATCAAGAAAGCTTGCCGTCATGTAAGGACCTTAACGAGTTAAATGGTGTCGTTATAAATTCTTGCCATGATTTGTTAGCTTAGTTAGTAGTTTAGGCCAAAATTGCTATCTTGGTGAATTTAGGTGCAAGATTTGTAAAATGAACTCGGTTGTGATTTAATCTAGTTTATGCTTGTCTCGGTGGTTGCATTGTGTTTATCGGTGTCGCTTTCCTTGATTAAGTGAGGTTAGAAAACTCCTAACGTTTGACTAACTTATTTTTAAGAGATTTTTATAGTCATTTATCAATTGCACGTTAAAGAAAAATTTTAGGTGGTTAAAGTGTGTTTATCGTTTTAGGTTTCCGAATGATTGTCATGTTAGGATTCCCGAAAGGGATACTAATTGTCTTAAAAATGGAAAATTGTCCGAATGCTTCTAGTGCCAAAACCGACTTAGTTGACATGCTTTGGTTGTGTATTTAGCAAGGCTATTTATCTATTTTAGTATTTGAAATCTACTATGTTTTATAAGTATTTGTTTATGCTTACCTTAATTTAGTAAAAATCAAACAACTTATCTTTTTACTGGTAGTTTAATGACAAAGGTCTAGTATTATTCCTCCGCCCATTTCCATGGATCGATACTTGGTTCTTACCGATACTTTACTACATATATGACGGGGTACACTTGCCCTTTTCGTGTGTGTTTTAATGTTGAAGTATAAATCACTTTTATAAATTTAAAACCGAATCGTGTGTTAGATTCATTGCAAAAACATGTATATACGCGCACACGTCAAGTTTTTGGCACCATTGCCGGGGAAATGGCGAGCTTTAGGAACGACCCGAGACATTGTTTTATCGGTGTATATACTTGTTAATATTTGTGAATATTTTCTTGATTATTTATTTGTTTATTTATTTGTTAATATTTCTTGCTTTTCATTTAATTTATTCAATTCAAGCTTATTTTAAATACTTGTGAATTTTTTTATTTCATTTATTTGTTCGAATTCGGACTCATTATTCATTTATTCTTTGAGTTTTCGGTTCCGAAAAAAATCATTTTTATACTAGCCGACTCGATTATTTTACTCATTATGATTTTATAAAACTCCGAGCCCATTCTTGAATTTTTATAAAATTTCCAGCCCATTTAAATAAAAATTCTGTTTCTTTTCAGCAAAAAAAAAAGGATTATTATAATAATATAATATTCATGTGTGTTTGTTATTCGTTTGCGGTTGATGTCCTCAACCTCAGCAACCGCCGCTATAGAGCCTTCCGACGAACCCGAGCGTGATCTGAAGAGACGTCTTTGTAAAAGATCCCGTGCTGTGGTGGCAGCTGTGGATGAGCCGATGCTACTCGCTGAGGCTGAGGGCTCAGCCGACGCAGGGAAGAACATCATGGTGGACGACGAGCGGCCGCTAAACAAGTCGAACCAACCCGGAGGTGCGGACCAACGATAGTAGCACCTAGTTTTGAACTCCACACCCCACATGCGTCTTAAGTGTGATGTTGAGAGTCTACGCTACTGACTCAAGGACCAAAAATGTAGCAAGAGCATCTTTGTCGCTTTAGGGGTAAAATTGTCTATATTTGTGTTTTTATCGTTTTTACGTAATTTTGGTGTGTTTGGTAGTTTCCGTAGTCGTGTACAGTTTTTAATCATATCGAGCGAAGGTTCTATGTTAGATAAATGTTAAAATAGTTAGCGTGTTGCAAAAATGGCGAAAAACGGCCAAAAAGAATGCTGAAACTGGTTTCTGCAGCAAACAGACACATCTGCAGATTTGGCATGGCCGTGCCATGGGTCGCACGCCCGTGCAATTTTGGGCTGGCCTGCACCTCGAGTCGCACCCCCGTGCATTACCGAGGTTAACGAGCAAGAATGGGTCAACATCGGATTCGCACGCCCGTGAGAAAATCCGCACAACCGTGCGCATGGTCAGGGGCATATTGTCATTGTTCCATATAAAAGCCCTCATCTGCATCCACTTCTCACATTCGCGAAACCCTACTACACTCTCGTTCCTGGCCATTTTTTCCCCAAAATCACACCATTTTTCGTACGGTTTCTCAGATCTTTTCGCACGGTTTGTTTCTTCTTGTCGATTTCCTGTTTTTATCGCTTTCTAGGGTTAGATTCTCCGATTTCTTCAAGGCTTTTTAGGGTTCCCTTCATAAACAAATCGAAACCCCAGCCCTTGCAAGAACTTCACAAATCATGAACACCCGGCTGATTTCCTAACCCCCTGTCACTAGAAACTTGAAAAATTTCAAAAAGATTTGACCGTTCTGATTTGGGGTTAAGAATCTGTAGTAAACGGGATCGCACGGTCGTTCTGTACATGGAACGGTCGTGCGTATGCGGGTCGTTCATGATTTTTAACTGTGGTGCCGGATATGCACGGTGATGCGACCTGTCGCACGTCCGTGCAATCCCGTCATGTTCCGATAATCAAGACCGCATCACCACTGATCTTGGTGACGCATGACTATGCGTCCATTCGCACGCCAGTGCGAAACACCCATATCAGTTTGACAGAATCTTCATAATTGTGTGTTCGGCTGAGCATGAAAAGGAGGAGCAGAATCAGCCACCACCCACACCACCACACCAGCAGTTCCAGCAGCACCAAGACTGGCCACCCGACATCCCATCTTATCCTGATTTGTACCAGCAATTTCAACAAATGCAGCTGAACCAGGAGCAACTGCGAGTCAACCAGGAGGTGGTGCTGATGGTGATGATGAGTAGCTGGTGGTGGTAGTAGCATTTCAGTACTTTATATTTCGGGTGTTCATTTTGGTTGTTATTTCAACACCCTCGGTTATGTACTCTTTATTTTCAGACACTTTAGCTTTTATGTCTTGTCTTTGTTTGGATTTTAGTACTTCTATTTATGTATATTATGGTTTATTTGGTTTATTTGTTTCTGTTCTGTTTTGCTGCACCTTGTGACATACTTGCAGATTTCGGCTATCAAGTCTTGGACTGGAAGCACATCACAGATACAGCTTGGAAGTCTCGTTGCATAAAAACCATCTTCAGGGGAGTATTATTCTCCTTTATCTCTATATTTCGGGTTTCGCATTGGGGACAATGCGAAGTTCAAGTATGGGCAGGGGTTTAACTTGTTAACTTTGTTTTTTTTTTACTTTGTTTGTCCTAAAAAAAAATCCGAAAAATCAGAAAATTCAATCAAAAATATCAGTATTTTGTACGTATTTTAGTAAATAAACCGGTTGGTTGTGTTTTAGAAAGCTTTGGACATGATAAAAACTCGACAAGCAAAATAAATTTTGAAAAAGTAAACCGGAAAGCGTGACAAACAAAGAAAGACTTGCATGTTAGTTTTCACAATTTTACCCATTTCTTCCGTTACGTGAGCATATTTGAGCCTTGAAATTGTTATATATTTGTTCATTTCGGATATAGGAGTGAGCCGGGTGTCATGTGTGATTTAGAACTTGTCACTAGTATGCTTGTTAAGACCACGAACGTGTGGAATTGTGTAGAAGTGATAGAGGCACTTAGATTACCCCTTTGTTGTTAGCCTTGTTCTTTGTGTTGTGTTTCCCGTAAACCTTACATTACCTTTAGGATTAACCATGTCGAGCCTTCCCGTTTACCTTTGTTTACCCAACATCACCGCCCACTTAGCCAAATTTAGCCTTTTTATGTTTTAAACCTTTTAGTGTTGACACTCGGTCAAAATGATCGTTTAACTAGCGCTTGTTATAGTTTATTATTCATTGTATAAATCCATTAGTTTTTATTGCTTAAAAAAACCAGAAAATAAAACACCCTAAAATAGGGTGAAGTAGAAAAAATTCGAGCAATTTTGAATGATAAAATGATGAAATCTTGTTTATGAGCTTGTTGTCGCATAAGTCGCCTTTTTAAGGCGTTTGTATGTATAGTTTTGTTGTATTGCACTTGTTAAACATAACTACCGAGTTTTAACCATTTTGCCACTTTAAATATCCATATCCATACCATTCGCCCAAGCCTAACGTTACACCCCGTAAAGACCTCTTGATTTACACTTTTTCGCATGTTAGTTGGTGGAGACGAGATCTTATGACAAGCTTATGATATTGAACATTTCGTTGACAAGGCATTGAGTGTTTGCACATACACATTTTATGTATGTTTCACAAATAAAACCGAGTGTGTGTGAACATTGTGAGTTGTGTGAAGATTAGCAGGTTAAGTCAATTGAAAGTGAGTCACGGCTTTTTGGTTATCGCCAAATATTTGCATAGTCGTGTTTGGTTTAATTCATTTGATGTTGTCTTTCGAAAAGCCGGCTAACCGTTTGTAGTTGTTTCAATAAATAGTTTGTAAAATATCGTTCTTGTTTGATTCTATCTTTTATTGCATTTTAGTTTAGCTTGCTTGAGGATAAGCAAGGTTCAAGTGTGGGGAGATTTGATATTCACCAATTTATACATATTATAGTCCCCCATTTTATCCCCATTTTATGTGTTTTCGGCCGTAAAACCGTCATTCGAATACTTAATCATGTATACTTTTGTTTACAGGCCTAAAACAGCATACCAAACAAGAAAATGATGAAAACGAAGATTTTTTTGGGTGAAACGGCTGAACTGCGAAGATTCTGTGAAGAAATCTGATCTGGGCAAGTTGCACGGCCGGGCGATTGGTGGTACCCCCATGCGGATGCGACAACAAGGCTCAGATCGGCGTTGCACAGCCAGTGCGATCAGGAGTGCAACGAAATCTCGGGAACGCACCCCCGTGCGATTGGTGGCTCCCCCGTGTGGATGCGACAACAAGGCTCAGCTCGGCGTTGCACAGCTAGTGCGATCAGGAGTGCAACGAAATCTCGGGAACGCAACCCCGTGCGGTTGGTGGCACCCCCGTGCGGATGCGACAACCAGCACCAGCCCGGATATGCACTACCAGTGCAGCTGCTCGTGCCACCCCAACCGCGGAGACGCACGCCCGTGCAACCCATGGCACGCCCGTGCCAATCTGAAGACCAGTCAACTCTGCTGACGTCATGAACAGTAACTCCAATTATTCAAAAAGTGAACGGTCGTTCCATAAAGTGCACAACCGTGTGATCGTAAAATGATATAAAAAACATGCAGAAACATTCTGCTCGTAACTCTGGACATTTTGGGAGCGATTCTAGCGATTTTCAGGCTCCGGAGGCTTCTGCTTTCACCCGGATTCAAGCCACATTGTGTCGATTAGCTTTGTTATCTTCCAGATTCTTAATCTTATGCTTGTTTATGGTTTGGTTTTCTAATCTTTCCATGATTTTTTTAAACTCTCAAGCATTTAGATTAATGTTTATGTATTATTGTAGCCTTTGGGCAAAAACACAACAATCCCTTGCTTGATTATAGCCATTAGTATGTTAATCTTTGTATGTAATGACACTTGGAAGTATTTTCTATGATTATCTTTGATGATTAATTTGCAACCTTGTTATTGATATTGATTTCTTAATTATACGTAATTGTGTTGGATTATTGGTATTTGGTTAGTTAAGATAGTTGAAAAATGAAGCTTAATTAATCTTGTATTAGTAAACTTTAAACTTGGTTAACTAGTTTAGCTTGGTTAAAATGTATGCACCATGATACTAGAAATGGTTAGTGGTTTAATAAAATGTAATTATTGTTAATCAAGAAAGCTTGCCGTCACGTAAGGACCTTAACGGGTTAAATGGTGTCGTTATAAATTCTTGCCATGATTTGTTAGCTTAGTTAGTAGTTTAGGCCAAAATTGCTTTCTTGGTGAATTTATGTTCAAGATTTGTAAAATGAACTCGGTTGTGATTTAATCTAGTTTATGCTTGTCTCGGTGGTTGCATTGTGTTTATCGGTGTCGCTTTCCTTGATTAAGTGAGGTTAGAAAACTCCTAACGGATGACTAACTTATTTTTAAGAGATTTTCATAGACATTTATCAATTGCACGTTAAAGAACAATTTTAGGTGGTTAAAGTGTGTATATTGTTTTAGTGATGCATGTGAGGTGTAATATGTTTTAGGTATATATTTTAAGCCCTTTTTACACTCTTTTAGCCAAGTTTTAAATTTATAAAACACGATATTTACTAACACCAAACACACATGTGGGCAAGTGCACCCATCGTGGACGTAGTATAGTGTTGGTTTGATACCGAGGTCGTCCAAGGACACAAGTGCTTTTAGTACCGGTTTATCCTCAATGTCTAATCAAATCAAAATGTTAGAAAAGATTTTAAAACTAAGAAAAACAAAACTAACTAAATGCTGAAAAATAAAAATAAAAATAAAAACAGATAGACAAGATGAATCACTTGGATCCGACTCGCGTATAGTGTAACCTTTGATTATTTTCGCACTTTTTCACTTGTTTAAGAGATTATCTTAGTTATTGTGGTAGGCCCCTCTTTTGAAGGTGACGTTACTCTCAACCCAGTAGTCTGAGTCAGCAGGGATACAGTCCTAAAGGATCGGATTATTGAAAGATAATGAATTAAGTTATTAATGCAAATTATGGTAGGCCCCTCTTTTGAAGGTGACGTTACCCTCGACTAAGTAGTCTGAGTCAGCAGGGATACAGTCCTAAATAGCCGGGTTATAGTATTAATAGTAGTTTACTTATAAGGGGGTCAAAGAGTTTGGATCCCCGCCATGCAATACCTTTGGGTATCTAAGGAGGTCCTACTAAATTTGACCCAGGTCTCTTGCAGGACCTCTAAACGCTGAACAAGGGCAAGACCCTTACCAAATCGTTCCCTTAATCCCCGACCAGGTAGCCAACATACCTCCATATAGACCGTGGAGATATGAATGGTTAAAATCTTTTATTTTATATAGACAGTAAAATAATGTCAAGACACCACGGACAAACGATAAGGAAAAATCACCTTCAACATAAGAAACTAGTTATTAAAGTCATTAATACAAAACCAAATAAAAAGTGCAAAATATTAAAAACAAAAAGTATTACACTAGACACTTGTCTTCACCAAGTGATGTAAGAGACTTAGGCAAACATGGCCTTTGATTGTCAAGAACTCTTACGATCAATCTTGGATCCCGAGACGACTCACACACTCTATGATGGACAATGGATGATGGTGGTGGATGATGGTATTATGGTGGTGGTGGGTGGTGGGTGGTGGGTGAAGTGTGAGAGAGGTGGTGTGCCAAGGGATGAGTTGAAATGTCTCCAAGAACTGCTATTTATAGGCTGAACAGAAGCCTGGGCACGGCCCCGTGCCCGCTGGGCACGACCCGTGTCCGTCTGACACTCTCTCTCTTCATTAATTGTAATTCGCAATTACAATTAATGCGCCTGCTATACTTTGACCACGCCCCCGTGTCCACTGGACACGGCCCCATGGTGGGTAATAGAAGCTTCTACTGGTTTGTCTTTTCTGTTGCTTCTTGGGCACGGCCCCGTGCTCGCTGAGCACGGGGCGTGTTCAGCCTTCTGTCTTCCTTGTTTTGCTTGGGAGGATGCTGTCGAGGGGTCGGGCAATCCACTTTTGACCTTTTTCTTGTATTTATGTTAGATTTTGCTGTCTTTTTGCTTCTTTTGTTAATTTGAGCTCATTTAATCTTGAAAATACAAAAGGAAGACAAAAACGCACTTTTTCCAACATTAGTACTAAAAAAAGGTTAGTTTTATGCCACAATTGATATAATTTATATGTTGCATTTTGCACATATCAAATACCCCCACACTTGAGTCTTTGCTTGTCCTCAAGCAAAACTCTTTATAACGTGGCTTTATTCACTCCCAAATGGAATGGGTAGAAGAGAAGGTTTTTGGGCTTGTCATAGAGTGTCGGGATTTTCCAAGATCGTTTAGGTTTTATTTTTATTTATTTACAATCCTATTCGTCATGATTTATTAAAAACGTTTCATAAGATAAATTATTTATTAAGGCATAACATACCTTTTTAAAATTCCATTTATATACAAGTTCACATACCTCACGGGGGAAATCACTCACACTCGGCCGAAGGTGTATTTTTAGTGAATCACTCGAGAGCAGCATGGAACTTATTTCTACCATAAGCTTGCCAAGCAATCAATCCTCCTCCTTTTTAACTTTATACCTTTGTAAATATCAAGAGGACTTTTTGGGTGAAGGGTTAGGCTTGGGCTAAAGGTAAGTGGTTGGGTTAGTGGTTAGTTGAAAATGGCGAAAGGCGTAAAAAGCGTTGGTTTTCGTAAAAAAATTTGTTTTTGTGACTTTTTATTTTTAATGAAGTATTTATTCAAACAAGCTTTTGTTTGAGGAGCTTTGTTTGTTTATTTTCAACTTCATCATCATATATATATATTTTTTCAAAGTCACACAAAAACCAAGCTTTGTTACTAAAATAAAGGTTTAAAAATGAAAAAGGGTTTTAGTGGGTAAAAAGGATTTTGGGTTAAGAAATGAAAATGTTTAGGCTCAAAGGGGTTAACTAGGGGGAATTTTTGGGTAGGTGAAAAGAAAAATAAAAATAATGGTGTTGAAAGAAAAAGGGTTAGTCCTAATGCCTCCATCATGTACTTACTTGAGTTTAAGTTGGTAAGGACCGGGAATGAATTATCGTGGCAAGTTCTAGAGTCGTAAGAACCAAGAGGCTATTCACACAAGAAACGAAAAATGAGCATTTAGTTGTAAAGATGTGTATTTGTATGCTCTATAAAGGCTCAAAACTCACTTTTGTGGGAATGAGTTTTTATGTGATCAAGTATATATAATCAAATTTTAACAAAGCTTGTCATGCCGTTTCATAATTTTCTTATGTTGGTTCGTTTTATCATGACGCTATCGGTTGTAAATTCGTAAAAATATAACCTTGTTAAAATTAGAATTCCCAACTTAAACTTAGACAATTAAAAAAAATTGAAAATTTTTGAAAAAAAATTGGGGTGATTAGCAATTCCAATAGAGTTTTGTGTAAGGCTTGTTATTAGAATTTGCAAGATTCAAGGTTTTAGCTCCCCCCCCCCCCACACTTAAATTACACATTGTCCTCAATGTGTCCCAAAAATAAGTTTTTAGGTTGACTGGATGTGTAAAATGGTGCTTAAAAGCAAAATTTTATGTCACTGGCAGTCTGGACACGGCCCCGTGGTGACCGGGCACGGCCTCGTGTTCAGGTGCCAGTAACGAAAATTGAAGAAAAGAAATAAAAGCCTGGACACGGGGGCGTGTTTGACGGCCCGTGTCCAGTTACCTGAACTGGGAAATTTTCTGTAGGATGCTCAGCACGGGGACGTGTTGGCTGGACACGGCCCGTGCTGAGCTTACTGTAATGAAGAAATTGTTGTCGGATGGCTCTGTTTTTGTGCATGGGGCCATTTTTCTCGTTTCCCTTGTTATCCTTGACCATCCCGAGTGTGTTTTATTTTTGCAAATTAAAACTAAAAGATTAAACTAAACTAAGGATAGTTCCGCGGAATGCCTCCATGGTGCGCCACGTTTATAAGGGTCCTTGGCTAGACCCAAGGTGAGGTTATATGTTTTCTGAGTGGGATGTTTTGCATCCCATGTTGCACCGTTGGAGAGCAGTATCCAAACTTGAATCAATAACCTTCATGTAATTGACCGGGTCATTGTTGTTGGTGCACTACATCTGTCGACTTCGTCTTGTATCGAGTATAGAATTAGGGCACGATTTATGAGAAAACTGAAGAATGTATGTGTGTAGAGAGGTAGTTCCGCTTTTAGGGACATGAGATAAGGTTTCGCTTATATGACCATGAAGGTTCCGCTTATTTGTACACATGAGGTTTCGCTCATGTGAACATGTCACTTGGAGCGAAACCTCATCAAGTATAAATAGCCGGTCATTTGAGCGGAACTAGATAGAGAGAAAACCTTTCCGAATTCCACACCGAGGTGCTGCCGGTATGAAGACTGAGTTGTAATTGCTGTGAAATCAATACAATCAGTAGTTAATAGTGAAATCAAGCTAAACAAAGACTGAATCAATGAATTCCGCCTCTGATTCAGTCTAAGCACTCTTCTGAACGACTCGTCAGGTCGTTTAACGTTCCTACAAGTGGTATCAGAGCTCAAGAGGAAGAGTTCTTACCGTTTAGCTCGTTTTCGCTCAAAAATTCTGATTTCTACACCTTCTTTCATCATATCAGAGAGATTTTACGGTCGAAATCCGCTCAAAATTTCACAGACTGTAGACAATTGGACATAGACAAACCCTTGAAAGTTTGACACTGAAATTTGGACTAAATATAGCTGAAATTACCTTCGAACTTGGTTCCGCTTATTCGGACATATGATAGTTTCGCTTATATGGACACCTGGTTTCGCTTTTCTGTCACAAAGTAGAGAGGTTTCGCTCCAAATTGTTTGGTAGTTTCGCTTATTTGGACTCCTAGTTTCGCTCCTGTGTCACTAATTTGAGAGGTTTCGCTTTTACGGCATTATAAATCAGAGGTTCCGCTCAAGAGGTTTCGCTTATGGTGTCATTCATTGAGGTTTCGCTCCTGAGGTTCCGCTTATTGTGACAATTATGAGGTTTCGCTCGTAGGTTTCGTTCCAAATGTCTGTGCTGAGGTTTCGCTCGAGTGGTTTCGCTTATTAGTCTTTTAGTAGTTCCGCTCTTGAGGTCATTAAGTGGTTTCGCTCCAGTGATACTTAAACATTTCGCTCTTGTGACAGCTTAGAAAAACGTGTCGGGATTGTTAGAAAAATGGCAATGATGGTTGATGAGCAAGAAAACTATTATTTTGAGCATTTTAATAATTGGAATCGAGGATTTATAGATGAAAGTTATAGAAATGTGAAAAAGGATGTTTGGATCAAAAGGTTTAAATATTTTGCATGTTTGAAGAATGAAACATTAAAAGACCTAGAAAACCGATATGGAGTCTTACTTGGTTACCTAAAGAATCATGAGATATTTCCATCAGATGCTGAAAAGATAGAAAAGTTTGCCGATGCATTACCTATGGAATGGAGTGAATCTTTGAAAAATTTAAGAAAGGATTCAAATTTTTCAAAGTTAAATTTGAAAAGATTCATCAGCATCCTTAGAACTCATAAATTTGAAAATGAAAAGAAAAGGAAAGAAATGATAAAGGTTTTAGAAAATCATTTGATGGATATGGGCTTGGATGTGATTGATGAGATGAATAAAAGAATTGTTGAATGTGTTAGGGCGAAATATGTGATGAAATACGATATCAAGAGAGGTTGTTATATTGATGAGTATGCAAATCCTCTTAATTTCGTTAAAATTTTGTGTGCAGGTACATTCAGGGCAAAGGAAGAAGAAGTGTCAAAGAATGAAGAATCTGTGAAAGATGGATTGACAAGTTCAGTATCAGTGTGTTCTAAATGTGACAACTTTAAGGATGACAAAGACAAACTCTTGAAAAATGCGGAAAGTTTGACTTTGGAAATTGAAAAGTTGAAGGATGAGAAGCAAGCTGATATTAAACAGATTCTTATGTTTCAGAAAGTTTGTGAGAAACTGAAAGTTGAAAATGACAAGCTGTTAAGTAATTTTAACAGTTTGACATTGGAAAACCAGAAGTTGAAAGAAAATGCGAAAGTTTTTGAAGAGAAGATTAAAAGTTTTGAAATTGATAAATCAAGAATTGAAAAAGATTTTCAAAAACAAATAACAATTCTTGAAGATGGGAGAAACGTTTTTAGTCAAAACAACATTGAAAAGCAAAAAATGATAAATTCTCATCTTCAGAAAATTATTAAACTTGAAAAAGAAAGAGAATGTGCTCAACAAAAAATCAAAGATTTAGAAGGAAAAGTTTGTGAGAGCAAAAAGAAATCTTCAGAAAATGAAGATTTCTGGATAAAGCTTGAGAATAAAAACTTGAAAGCAAATGAAACAAAATTTCAAGAATAGATAGAAGCTTTGGTCAAGGAGAAGTCTGTTCTTGAAAACATTAAGATAGAAAATGAAGAAACAATCAAGTCTCATTTTGAGAGAATATCTCAGCTTGAAAGTGAAGCTGAGAATTCGAGGAACAAAATTGATAAACTTGAAAAGAAATTGAAAGGTTTTGTGACTTCATCAGATTATTTGAATATCCCCTGTCCAAAACCGACTAATTCAGTTCCAATAAGTGACGATGTCACAAACTATGATAAAGTCATAGTTGAAGATTGTGATGATAAATCTGATGATGAAAAAGAAAAAATTGAAAAACAAAAATTGTTTTTGAAATTAAAAGAAAATTTTCAGAAAACTGTTCTGCAATCGACTGAAAAGGGAGAATGCTCTAAGCAAAAACCTTTGAAGAAGAAAGTGGAACAGAAACAAAAAATTAAATCTGAGAAAATTATACAAAAAGAAAATAAAAGCTCATCAGATCAATCATCCAATCGCAATCAAAAATCAAAAAAATTGAAAAATGAAAACTCAAAAATTGTTGGTAATAAGTGGTGCAGGTCAGACCACAGTGCTCAAAAGTCAAACCCAGTAATCAAATGGAGAAAAGAGTATAACCAAGCCAAACAGTGCTTTGATCTGAGTGTTTGGTGTGAAAATGGTGATGGGTACGATAACAGAGTGTGTTACCGATGCGGTTATCAAGGACACATTGCTGTTAACTGCCAAAGTCAGAGATTCGAGACGAGAAGATGCTATAATTGTCAAATCAGAGGTCACATTGCCAGGGAATGCCCAAGGAGATCAAATGAAAGATTGAGGGTTAATTCTCAGAAATTGGCAAAGAAACCAGTCAATGTCAAGCCCAAGGAACTGAAAGTTTCAGAACAGAAAGTCAAACAACAGAAGGTTCAAAAACCTAAAGTTCAAGAAACGAAAGTGAAGCTTTCTCAAGGGCAGAAAGAGAGACTGCGAAAGAAGAGGAAGAAGGCGAGAGAGTATCTCGAGAAGATTTTGTTCTCGGGTTCATCTGTTGGTAAAAATAAGAGTTCTGATGAATCAACTCCCTTAATTACAAAGTCAAGAAAAACGAATTCATCGGATACAAATCTGAGAACGAAAGAAGAAAAGAAGAAGAAGAAAAAAATGGTCGGCGATGAATTTGACAGATCGAAGTCAGACAAGCCACCTTCAGGTGATGAATCCGACAGATCAAAGTCAGACAAGCCATGTGCAGGCAATGATTCTGGTTCGTCAAAGCCAGAGGAGTCATTGGTTGAGGTAAAACTAGAGAATTCAGGTTTAACAATGGATGATGCAAACTTTCCACCATTGTTGAACAAGAATTCAAAATCACCCAAGGATCGTCAGGCTTGGGTGAATCTGTTTAAATAGAAAAACCTGACTTGCCGGAGTTCCCAGGTTGGTAAGCGTGGAACATGAATCGGCATATTTCTTGAGAAATTTCACTCTGGTGATTTTTTGCCTTACATGTGGTAAATCAGGGACATTAAATTGTACTTGATTTTCTACAAGTGATGTTTGAGATCTAAAACTGAAATTATAAAATCTGTCATGTGTATGAAGAAAACAAAGTGATGAAGTAACCCCGCACCTACAAACAGGTGGTAAACAAACTAACTTTTCTGGAAAAACCGTTTTGATTAAAACAAACTTAAGTGTTTTGAAATCTAAATGGGAAAATAGTTTGTTGTGAGGGGGAGTTCTGATTGTTTATGCCAAGTGGATGGAGAATTGAAGTGATTCTCATCAAGTTGTCAAGTTTGTACAGTTTGTTTCAAATTTTCCCAGAAAATCAAAATTGAAACATATTTTGATTTTAGGGGGAGAAAAATTTAAAAAAAAATTAGAAAATTTGAAAAAATCAAAAACATTGAAAATTTAAAAATGAGTTTTGTTGAGACAAGAGGAAATGATAGAAAATCAGTGGACTATCACAGCACGCTAAAGAAATGGAAAGTCAAATGTGATAAATGGTCTCACTAAAGATGTGACGATAGGCTCAGCTAGACTAGTAGATTTGCGATAACGATACAAACTTAAATGAAAAAGCCTAGTTCTAGTGGGAAACATGGTTGAAAGCATAGTACTTAGTTTTGTCCTTCTTGACTGTGTGCCTACTCAGTAATCGCTGAATGCCAAAAAGCATAAAACTGGTTAGGTTTGTGAACTTTCACTACTTTGCTGAAAGATCGCTGTGACGGTGCATTTCATTTTGCAAAGATTTAAACTTGTTTTATCTCTTTATTTTGTTTAAGCATTGGACATCCTCTGCGTATACGTGAGTATCGACCTGGATGTTATTGCCTAAACGTTCTGCTTTATTTTCTTTGGTGTTTCGTTTAAGCTTTGGACCTCCTCTGCGTATACGGAAGTATTGACCTGGTGGTTAAAGCCTAAACAACTTCAACTTGTTTTATTTTCTTATTTTGTTTAAACATTGGACTTTCTCTGCGTATACGGAAGTATCGACCTGATTGTTAATGTTTAAACATTCTGCTTTGTTTTCGCACATATCACAATTGATGAAAGTTTAAAGGCATTACTCGAGTTAGTGTATTGCATGATGAGGGGATATGCTGAGATCGTGGGGTCCATAAGAACTTAGTGCATAATTAATATATCTTAAACGTATCGGTAAGCATTTCGAAAGTTTTTAGATTGAGTTTAAGTGGACAACAATATCGTCAATCTACGTGAATCGTTTAAAACTTAAAACGATTAAAAGCTTAACGGTGCTTGTGATGGTGTCTAAAAAACTGATATGATCCTCTTTGGCGAACTCACAAAAATATGTTTGTACATATTTCTGCATTTAATTTCTGTTATTGCATTTATGTTTCATATTTTGAAAATCCAAAAATATTTTCGACAACTGATGCTAGAGAGCTGATATTCAAAATCTCAAAGGCTAAACTTGATGAACAGATGGTTTGGTTAATTGGTTTGAAATGTTGAATCAGAATTTGAAATGTTTCAAATTTTTTTAAATTTTAAATGTGAAAAAGTCTCAAATGTTTAGTTGATTCATTAAGTTGAATCACAACATTGTTGATTGGTAATAGAGTGTTTGAGATGTGTAGGTTTCTGATCCTGTTGCTGAGGAAAGCCAGGATGCAATTCAGAACCTGAGAAGAGCTTAAACTGAGAAAGCCATGATTTGATTTCAAAGGCAACAACAAACTCCAGACAGCGATCCCAGCTTGGTGCAAGGGGGAGTCTGATGAAAGTTAGAGCCAGAGAAAGATCCGGGTACATGATTCCAGGAAAAGTTCCTGAAGAAGACCGATCTAGATTGAAGAGCTGTCATGTTGAAGACTCTCACTGAAGATTCCGTCAACATTTGAGGGGGAGTCTGTTGTGCAGTTGTCTATTGACTACATCTTAGTTCGAGTCTTAGAAAAAGAAAGAATAGCCCAAAGACAGATCAAAACTGAAGAAATGAAGACACAGCATTGTCGTGACTCGATAGTCGACTCGTCAACATCTGAGGGGGAGTCTGTTGGTGCACTACATCTGTCGACTTCGTCTTGTATCGAGTCTTACATTGTATTGCATAGAATTAGGGCACGATTTATGAGAAAACTGAAGAATGTATGTGTGTAGAGAGGTAGTTCCGCTTTTAGGGACATGAGATAAGGTTTCGCTTATATGACCATGAAGGTTCCGCTTATTTGTACACATGAGGTTTCGCTCATGTGAACATGTCACTTGGAGCGAAACCACATCAAGTATAAATAGCCGGTCATTTGAGCGGAACTAGATAGAGAGAAAACCTTTCCGAATTCCACACCGAGGTGCTGCCGGTGTGAAGACTGAGTTGTAATTGCTGTGAAATCAATACAATCAGTAGTTAATAGTGAAATCAAGCTAAACAAAGATTGAATCAATGAATTCCGCCCTGATTCAGTCTGAGCACTCTTCTGAACGACTCGTCAGGTCGTTTAACGTTCCTACAATCGTCCTCTATTCTCTTCCCAACCCCGAATTTTACTTCATTATCCTCATATTTTTAAAGTGAGCGTTCCGTCATTCATGTCCACTACTCCTTGTGTGGTGGCGAGAAAGGGTCTCCCTAGTATGAGGGGGACTTCGGTATCTTCTTCCATATCAAGTATGACAAAGTCGGCCGGGTAAACGAAATTGTCCACCTTGAGTAGGACATTTTCAATGACACCTTGTGGGAACTTGACGGATCGATCAGCAAGTTGTATACTCATTTTTGTAGGACTCGTTTTTCCTAGGCCGAGTCTTTTGAACATTGATGCAGGCATAAGGTTAATGCTAGCCCCAAGGTCGGCTAGTGCATTACGAACGGGGGAGTCCCCGATCGAGCAAGGAATTGTGAAGCTTCCGCGTTCAATTTTCTTTTGGGGGAGTTTGTTGAGTACGAGAGCGGAGCATTCTTCGCCTAAGTTTACTAATTGCAATGTTTCAATTTTCCTTTTATGGGTGAGGAAGTCCCTCATAAACTTAGAGTATTTAGGCATTTGAGTTAGGATGTCAATAAAAGGAATGTTGACATGCAATTGTTTTAGTAGACTTTCAAATTTTGCGAATTGCTCGTTGGTCTTTTGACGGATTAAGCTACCGGGGTACGGAACCGGAGGGGCCTTGGTGGGCTCTGATGGTGGCGGAGTAACCTTCTCTTGATGGGGAGGTGATGTAGTCTCCTCAGTAGGCGATGTCCCTTCCGCGGTACCCACGGTACGGTTCCGTAAGGTGATGAGATGAACTTGTGCCTTTGGGTTTGTTTCGGTATTACTTGGTAACGCACCTTGCGGTCTCTGAGAAATTTTGGGCTAGTTGACTTATTTGTTTTTCGATGTTTTGTATACTAGCTTGTTGATTTCTAAAATTTGATTCTAATTGTAGAAATCTATCCGAGTTTTTCTTTTCGGTGTCGGAGATAAGGCGGGATATAGTATCTTCAAGCCTTTCTCGTCCACCTTGTTGTTGAGGGAAATTTTGTCACTCATTTCTTTGTTGTTGAAAGTTTGTTCGTTGATTTTGTAGGTTACTACCATTGCCGGGTTCTCTCCAACCAAGGTTAGGGTGGTTTCGCCATCCTTGGTTGTAGGTGCCGGTTGGAGGACCCGACGGCCTAGGTCTATTATCAATGTAGTTTACCGATTCTGTTTGATCATCTGTTTCTTTCATACAACTCCAATTTTCATGTGGCCACCACACCCCTCACAAGCCATAACCGAGACTGTTTTTGTCATTTCTAAATTTTTTATTTTAGAAGAAAGGGCCTCGATTTGGGCTTGTAAAGAGGTGCTTTCATCAACCTTATGGGCGCCCGGGGCAATAGATTTATTGCCTCGGGGAGTGTGCCACTGGAAATTGGTTTGAGCAATTTCCTCAATTTGATTATATATTTCATGCGGGCGTCGATTACCTAAAAGTCCCCCAGAGCTAGAGTCAAATGTTTGTCTTGTGTGTGGCAACAATCCATTATAGAAAGTGGATACTTGTTGCCATGTCGCAAGACCGTGATGAGGACACTTTCGCAATAGCTCCTTGAACCTTTCCCAAGTTTCATATAAGGATTCCCCATCCTCTTGTGAATAAGTATTAATTTCAGTAATTAATTTAGCCGTTTTAGCGGGAGGGAAATACTTATATAGAAATTTTTGGGCTAGTTCATCCCAGGTGTTTACCGATCTAGCTGGGAGGGCGTTAAGCCAAGCCTTTGCTCGGTCTTTGAGTGAAAATGGAAACATTCGGAGGCGGATAGCGTCATTTGATGCTCCATTGATCCGGAAGGTATCACATATTTCTAAGAAATTAGTAATTAGTAATATGTCGATGGGGATCCTCGTCCGCAAGCCCATGGAAGGTTGCAGAGTTTTGAAGCATTTGTATCAAATGCGGTCGAAGTTCGAAGTTATTGGCTTCAACATTCGGTGCATTGATACCGGCGCCGAGATTACCTACGGTGGGTCGTAGATAATCCATGAGAGTACGTTGGTCCGCCATTGGAAGTGGGTTCCCCGAAACCTTCTCTTGGTTTTTGGCTTTTAGTCTTTTTCTGAGAAAGCGTTCGGGTTCTTCTAGAGGTTCTTTTATGTCCTTATTAGAACTGGAGCTCATACACTACGTAGGGGCAGCGTCTGGTTCCAAGTCCTGCAACAAAAACAGAAAAGAATGCTGGTCAGAAGGTTCACCACGGCCCCGTGCTCAGTGAACACGGCCCGTGGTCGGAGTTACAGTGATTGTTTTCCAGATCCCAGTTACTAGAGAGTTGGGCACGGCCCCGTGTTGCACCGACATGGCCCCGTGGTCAGCCTTCTGTAACTTGGAAAACTAAAAACTGCCAGTAACAATGCTGGGCACGGCCTGTGTCCTACCAGGCACGGCCCGTACTGAGCTCTGCAGAAGCTGAAAAACTAAGAAAATCCTAAAAAATTAAAAAGAAAATAAAAAAAATGATTAGGCTGTTGATTCCTAACTTTCTTAAAATCCTTGTGTCCCCGGCAGCGGCGCCAAAAACTTGATGCATGTGAGGTGTAATATGTTTTAGGTATATATTTTAAGCCCTTTTTACACTCTTTTAGCCAAGTTTTAAATTTATAAAACACGATATTTACTAACACCAAACACACATGTGGGCAAGTGCACCCATCGTGGACGTAGTATAGTGTTGGGAGGTCGTCCAAGGACACAAGAGCTTTTAGTACCGGTTTATCCTCAACGTCTAATCAAATCAAAATGTTAGAAAAGATTTTAAAACTAAGAAAAATAAAACTAACTAAATGCTGAAAAATAAAAATAAAAATAAAAACAGATAAACAAGATGAATCACTTGGATCCGACTCGCGTATAGTGTAACCTTTGATTATTTTCGCACTTTTGCACTTGTTTAAGAGATTATCTTAGTTATTGTGGTAGGCCCCTCTTTTGAAGGTGACGTTACCCTCAACCCAGTAGTTTGAGTCAGTAGGGATACAGTCCTAAAGGATCGGATTATTGAAAGATAATGAATTAAGTTATTAATGCAAATTACGGTAGGCCCCTCTTTTGAAGGTGACGTTACCCTCGACTAAGTAGTCTGAGTCAGTAGGGATACAGTCCTGAATAGCCGGGTTATAGTATTAATAGTAGTTTACTTATGAGGGGGTCAAAGAGTTTGGATCCCCGCCATCCAATACCTTTGGGTATTGAAGGAGATCCTACTAAATTTGACCAAGGTCCTTTGCAGGACCTCTAAACGCTGAACAAGGGCAAGACCCTTACCAAACCGTTCCCTTAACCCCCGACCAGGTAGCCTCCATATAGACCGTGGAGATATGAATGGTGAAAATCTTTTATTTTATATAGAAAGTAAAATAATGTCAAGACACCACGGACAAACGCTAAGGAAGAATGACCTTCAACATAAGAAACTAGTTATTAAAGTCATTAATACAAAACCAAATAAAAAGTGCAAAAGATTAAAAATAAAAAGTATTACACTAGACACTTGTCTTCACCAAGTGATGTAAGAGACTTAGGCAAACATGGCCTTTAATTGTCAAGAACTCTTACGATCAATCTTGGATCCCGAGATGACTCACACACTCTATGATGGACAATGGATGATAGTGGTGGTGGGTG
The DNA here is from genome assembly GCF_002127325.2 of Helianthus annuus. Taxonomy (NCBI): domain Eukaryota; kingdom Viridiplantae; phylum Streptophyta; class Magnoliopsida; order Asterales; family Asteraceae; genus Helianthus; species Helianthus annuus. Next base: position 6,273,321 of record NC_035439.2, read on the forward strand.
GTGGGTGGTGGGTGGTGGGTGGTGGGTGAAGTGTGAGAGAGGTGGTGTGCCAAGGGATGAGTTGAAATGTCTCCAAGCACTCCTATTTATAGGCTGAACAGAAGCCTGGGCACGGCCCCGTGCCCGCTGGGCACGACCCCGTGTCCGTCTGACACTCTCTGTCTTCATTAATTGTAATTCGCAATTACAATTAATGCGCCTGATGTACTTTGACCATGCCCCCGTGTCCACTGGACATGGCCCCATGGTGGGCAATAGAAGCTTCTACTAGTTTGTCTTTTCTGCCACTTCTTGGGCACGGCCCCGTGCTCGCTGAGCACGGGGCGTGTTCAGCCTTCTGTCTTCCATGTTTTGCTTGGGAGGATGCTCGCTGAGCACGGCCCCGTGCTCGCTGAGCATGGCCCCGTGCTCGCTGAGCACGGCCCCGTGCTCGCTGAGCACGGTGCTATAGTAGTACTAACGAGCTTATAAAACTGCTTTAAGAGAGCCAGGCCGGCTCTTGGGCCGGCCAACCTGTGCCATCGCTCGAGGCCCGAAAGGTTTTTATAAGCTTTTATATGTATAGTAAATTATATACTTAATATATACATACATTTGCCAAACATAAAAGTGTTGGTAGTGAAGTGGGAAAAAATTATCTTAACATAATATCAAGGTCTAAAGTTCAAGATTTGGCTCTACCACCAAGGTCTTATTTTTTTGTAAATTCATTTCCCTTAGCATAATTTTGGGCCCAATTTTTATTTCGCTAGAGGCCTAAATTATTTTTAGAGTTCTTGGAAATGGCTTTGAAGAGAGCGAGAAGGTTTTTCTAATGATGTGGCCGACCGGGAGTTAGAGAGCGAGAAATCGACAACGTATGCGGTGATGTTGTGGCGGTAAGGTGGTGTTTTGGTGGTGACGGCTAGGTTGTTCAGTTATGGCTGCGGTAGCGGTTTCGTGGTGGTATTGTGCCGGTCCTTTTAGGGAGTGAAGGTTTTTGTGGTTTTAATGTTGTCCTGATGGTTACATAGAAAGAGAGTGTGTGTTGGCGTAATTTCCTTTTTACGGCCCAAGCTGATTGGTTAGCCTGTAACACCCTGTTTTATGACCAAATAAAAATACGTATGAAACTTTTATTAACAAACGAGTAAGATGGTTGTTTGAAATATAAGATACCTAGACGAGTATTTTGTGTCTTAAGATACTGTTTATTTATAATTATAAAACTAGGTTGTTTCCGTAGGCCGCGCGTTGCGGCGGCGATGCCTAAGTTGTTTATAGTCGGCGTCTTGGCGACACATTGTGTGATGCGTTAACAATATGGTGTTTCGACGTATTCGATCTAAAACATTGTGGTTACAAAAGAAATGGAATCAAACTCGAGTTGGTTTGTTTAGTGAGTGTTTCACCTAACCACTACATCACTCTTACCTTTGCAAAAATGACTTAGCGGAGTCAAAATGTACAATGACTTAAATTTATACCGTCGAATGAAAATGTAATATACTTGACCTGACTCGTTTTTGAACGTTGTCTGCGTCAAAACGTAGAACACCCGAAAATGTAAGAAAAATAAGTATGAAATATATCATATTTGACTGGACTAAGTTTATTGGCTGGTTTTTCTTTTGTTATGGGCTGCCTATTTCAAGTTCCAAACTTGAGGGGTGAAGGGGTATGGTCCCAGATCTCGCGTCAGCATGACCGCGAGTGACCATTACCCTTATCAAAACCCCCACTAGCTAAAGACTTGTCTGTGTCCGTGCGGGCACGTGTGAACATAGAGGTCGAATCCAAATCAGTCTAAGGATGGAAGAGGACTTACCTGGTGTATGAGAAAGGTATAGCAATGCGGCTTGGCACCGCATCTGGTGTATGAAAATGGGTGTACACATAGCGATGCGGCTTGACATCGCATCCTATATGAACGTTTTCATCAATACAATGGATCTGGACAACATCGCATCATATTTCACTTCCTTCAAAATCCGCCATATCAACAGAAGTGAAAACAAACTTGCGGATGCCCTCTCAAAACTCGCATCCACTAGCTTCCAACACCTGGCAAAGGAGATACGCATTGAGATTCTGCGAAATCCCTCAGTACCCCTGTGCCAAGTCAATGTCATCCAGTACGGTACAACATCCTGGATGACACTAATCATTGCATACTTGCAATCAGGTGTTACTCCCGAAAGCAAGTCAGAGACACGCTAGTTGCAATACAAAGCGTGTCATTATCAAATGGGAGACGGTATCTTATACCGTAAATTATACCTAGGGCCACTCCTACGATGCATAAATCCCCAAGATACCACGTATCTAATCAAAGAGATACACGAAGGATTATGTGGCATACACACCGGCCCACGCATTGTTGGTGCACGAAATGTCTGTTGACTACGTTTGCATTGAGTCTTAGGTCAAGATAAGTTAGATAGGAGCTTGAATGTCAAATTGAGGTTTAATGTTAGAGGTTTCGCTTATATGAACATTAGAATAGGGATTTCGCTTTTAGGGACTTAGGGTTTCGCTCTTGAGGTTACTTGGAGGTTTCGTTGATATGACACATGGGGTTTCGCTCATATGGTCTGTCATATGAGCGAAATCAGCAGATCTATAAATACCCTAGTGTGTGACTTCATTTGTAATCTTGGAGCGAAACCTGGTTATGCTTGTGGAGACAAAACTCTGTCAAAATCAATTTAGAAAGCATCAATAGAGAAGGAATTAAAGAGGAAAGCTGTTGTTACTTTGTGTACATTGATTCCGCCTTTATACGCAAAGAAGAACTTCCTTAACTGACTTTTCGGGGTCGCAAACCGGTCCAACAAATGGTATCAGAGCACAGGACGAGGAGTTCATACTACTACAGCTTGATTCTACACAATTCTCTTACTTCTACTCACTTCTTCTTATACTTTTTAGATTTGAACTGGTTCCTACGGTTGAAATGGTCTGAATTTTGAATATAACGTGTGAAACACAGTAATAACAAACCCTAGAAAGAATCAGGTTAAAATACGGCTTAAAAATAATTAAAATCAGCTAAAAACCTAATTTCGCTCATACGGTAATCGAAGGGTTTCGCTTATGCGGACATCATTTTACTGTTTTTGCTCATTGATACAATCAAATTTCGCTCATAAGGTTTCGCTCATAGGAACCTATCTGATTTCGCTTTTCAGTCAAAGTGCTATTTCGCTTTTGTGTCATCATACTGATATTTCGCTTATCAGTCATTGACTGATTTCGCTTATTTGTCACAAATTGGTGATTTCGCTTATTAGTCACTGTTGTTCAAAATTTCCAAAAATTTTCTAAGTGTTTGTTTGATTGTACAAAACTTGGATAAAATGTTTGATGAACAAGAAAACAAGAATCTTGAAAATTTAAATAATTGGACTAAGGAATCTTGGAATGAGATGAGATATGGTAAGGATGTTTATGTTAAAAGATTCGAAAATTTTTTATGTATGAAGAATGAATCAGTGGAGATGTTGAAAGAAAGGTTTTATGAGCTAATCATCAAGTTAGAAAAACATAGGATATGGCATTCAAATGATGAAAGAATTTCAAAATTTGTTGATGGTTTACCTTTGGAATGGGATAAATTTGTGAATGAAGAAAAACGGAATTCTAGTTTATCACACTATGATTTAAGAAGTTTCATCAATACAATTACAAATCATAGATGTCATGAAGATTCAAGAAAAAGGAAGTTATTGGATGAAATAAGAGGAGAATTAGTAAAGACAGATTTGGATGTAATCATTGAAATGAGAAAACGAATCACTGTGTGTCTTGCAGCAAAAAATGATATGATATATGATATTAAGAGGGGTTGTTATATTGATGAATATATGAATCCTCTTGATTTTGTTAAAATTTTCTGTGTAGGAACATACAAGATGGAAACAAAGAAAGAATCTCATGATGGAAAGATGAATGGAAAATGCTCAATATGCGAAAAATCAGAAGCAGACAATGTGAAACTCTTGAAGGATTTGGAGAGTTTGACATTGGAAAACAAAACTTTGAAGATCGAGAAGAAAGCTGATGATGAAAAGATTCTGGAGTTGCGCTTGAACTGTGAAAAACTAAAATCTGAAAATGACAACCTTTTAAAAAATATTGAGAGTTTGAAATTAGAAAACAAAGATGTTGAAAAAATTAAAAGTGAAAATGAAAATGTTTTTTGGATCAAATTAGAAAATAAAGTTTTAAAAGAAAAAGAAACAGAATTTCAAGATCAGATAAGAGCTTTTGGAAAATGAAAAATCTGTTCTTGAAGAGAACAAAATTGTGAATGAAAAGGCAATCAATTCTCATTTTGAGAAAATCTCTCAGCTTGAAAAAGAAGCTGAGAATTCAAGGAACAAAATTGAAGAACTTGAAAAGAAATTGAAAGGTTTTGTGACTTCATCGTCATTACTAAATCTTGTATGTCCAAAACCAATCAATTCTGTTCTAATAAGTGACAATGTCACAAATTTTGACAAAGTCAAAATTGAAGATTGTGATGACAAATCTGATAATGAAAAAGAAAACGAAGAAAAAAGAAAAAAACATTTTTGAAATTAACTGAAATGTTTAAAAAAACTGTTTTACATTCGACTGAAAAGGGAGAATGCTCTAAGCAAAAACCTTTGAAGAAGAAAGTGGAACAGAAACAAAAAGTTAAAAATTTGAAAAATGTACAAAAAGAAAATAACAGCTCATCAGATCAATCATCCAATCAAAATCAAAAAGTACAAAAATTGAAAAATGAAAACTCAAAAACTGTTGTTAATAAGTGGTGCAGGTCTGACCACAGTGCTCAAATGCCAAATCAAGGATACAAGAAGAGAAATGACTACCACAAGGCAACTCAATGTTATGATCTAAGTATGTGGTATGAAAATGGTGTACGATATGAAAGAGAGAAGAGGTATGATAACAGAGTGTGTTACTCTTGTGGCTATCTAGGACACATTGCTGTTAACTGCCAGAATTGGAATTGTGAAACAAGAAGATGCTATAATTGTCATATCAGAGGACACATTGCCAGAGATTGCCCAAGGAGATCGTTGGGAAGATCGAGGGTTGATTCTCAAAGAATGGCAAAGAAACAAGTCAACGTTAAGCCCAAAGAACAGAAGGTTCAAGAACCTAAAATTCAATAAAAGAAAGTGAAGCTTTCTCAAGGGCAGAAAGACAGACTGAGGAATAAGAGGAAGAAGGCCAGAGAGTATCTGGAGAAGATTTTGTTCTCAGGTTCATCTGTTGGTAAAAATAAGAGTTCTGATGAATCGACTCTCTCGATTGCTAAGTCAATCAAGACGAATTCATCGGATACAAATCTGAGGATGAAAGAAGAAAAGAAGAAGAAGAAAATGGTAGGCGATGAATCTGACGTGTCAAAGTCAGACAAGCCATCTTCAGGCAATGAATCTGACCAGTCAAAGTCAGACAATCCATATTTAGGCAATGATTCTGGTTCATTGAAGCCAGAAGAGCTGGTAGTTGAGGTAAAATCTGAGAATTCAGGTTTAACAATGGATGATGCAAATTTTCCACAATTGTTGAACAAGAATTCAAAATCATCCAAGGATAGTCAGGCTTGGGTGAAACTATTCAAATAGAAAAATCTGACTTGCCGGAGTTCCCAGGTTGGTAAGCGTGGAACATGAATCGGCACATTTCTTGAGAAATTTCACTCTGGTGATTTTTCGCCTTACATGTGGTAAATCAGGGATATTAAGTTGTACTTGATTTTCTACAAGTGATGTTTGAGGTTTAAAATTGAAAATGTAAAATTTGTCAAGTGATTAAAGGAAAACAATGTGATGAAATAACCCCGAATTTAGGAAAAGACAAACAAAACTAATTTTCCAGAAAAACCATTTTGATTAAAACAAACTTAAGTGTTTTGAAATCTAAATGGGAAAATAGTTTGTTGTCAGGGGGAGTTCTGATTGTTTACGCCAAGTGAATGGCAATTGAAGCGATTTGATATCAGTTTGTCACGTTTCTTGTACAGTTTGTTTTCAAATTTTCCTTGAAAATCAAAACTGAAACATATTTTGATTTTAGGGTGAGAAAAATTAAAAAAAATTAGAAAATTTGAAAATGCCAAAAACATTGAAAAACTAAAATGAGTTTTGTTGAGAAAAAAGAGGAAATGATAGTAAATCAGTGGACTATCACAGCATGCTAAAGAAATGTAATATCAAATGTGATAAACGATCTCACTAATGATGTGACGATAGGCTCAGCTAGACTAGTAGATTTGCGATAACGATACAAACATAAATGAAAAAGCCTAGTTCTAGTGGGAAACATGGTTGAAAGCATAGTACTTAGTTTTGTCCTTCGTGATTGTGTACTTACTCAGTAATCGCTGAATGCTAAAAGAGCATAAAAACCGGTCAGTTTGTGAACTTTCACAACTTGCTGAAAAAGTCGCTGTGATTGTGCATTTTATTTTGCAAAGATTTAAACTTGTTTTATTTCTTTATTTTGTTTAAGCATTGGACATCCTCTGCGTATACGTGAGTATCGACCTGGATGTTATTGCCTAAACGTTCTGCGTTATTTTCTTTGGTGTTTCGTTTAAGCTTTGGATCACCTCTGCGTATACGGAAGTATCGACCTGGTGGTTAAAGCCTAACCAACTTCAACTTGTTTTATTTTCTTATTTTGTTTAAACATTGGACTTTCTCTGCGTATCGAAAGATCGACCTGATTGTTAATGTTCAAACATTCTGCTTTGTTTTCGCACAAATCACAGTTGATGAAAATTTAAAGGCATTACTTGAGTTAGTGTACTGCATGATGAGGGGATATGCTGAGATCGTGGGGTCCATAAGAATTTAGTGCAAAATTAATATACCTTAACGTATCGGTAAGCATTTTGAAAGTTTTTTAGATTGAGCTTAAGAGGATAACTATATCGTCAATCTATGTGAATCGTTTAGAACTTAAAATGATTAAAGCTTAATGGTGCTAGTGATTTGTCTCATGAACTGATATGATCCTCTTACACAAACTCACAAAAATATATACAGACAATATACACCTAGATTGTATATATTTGTTTACTGCATTTCATTCAAAAACAAAAATCCAAAAAGATTTTCGGAGTGTTTTAGCATAAAATTTTTGAAAATTCAAAAAGATTTTCGACAACTGATGTTGAAGATGTGACAACTCGAGTTTCCAAGATTCCAATTTTGCATTTATTGCACGTTTATTGTTGTTTAGTTGTTTATTTGCACAATTGGTTTGTTGTGAAACTGTAACGTGTTGATTCAGTTAAGTATATTGTATTTGAGCATGGTTATATGTTACTGTTGAAAGAATTGTCAAATGTATGAACTTGGTGGTGAAACTGTGAAATTGTTTGAGATGGTGTACTATTGAAAAATATAATAATTAAGGGTGTATAGAGTAATTAGTGAAACTTAAACTATTCTTAACCCTAATCCCTTTTCACTAATCATTACACAAAACAAAGCACGTACCTTCATTCTCTGATTCTCTGGCAATCATCATCATCTTCATCCTAGGCACAAGCTATTCATCACTCTTGATTTCCATACTCTAACTAGAATCAATTCAAGGTCGTGTGTAACGGACTTAGACATTTAATAAACCATAGAAGCAATAACATACCGAGCAAATCAAGGTGAGTTCACACAGCCAAGGCATGGGGTTCCCAGGGTGGGAATGGGATTTGATTATTTACTTGTACTTACCTAGATAATGGAAATTAGTGATATGATCCTCAGGGAGGAAGGTTATTGATAAGATACGACTAGACTAGTGATACTTATAGAACTGATCTTCGCACACACGCCGGGGTTGGCTGCGATAATATGACTGATCTTCGCACACACGCCAGGGTTGGCTGCGATAATATGACTAATCTTCGCACACATGCCTAGGGAGGCTGCGAACTATACACAAAACTTCGCACAGGTGCCGGGTGGCCGCGATACAAATATACCTAGTCTAGAATACTTGGAAACTTTCCCTAATCTTCGCATACATGCCTAGAGGGCTGCGATACGAACTAATACGATACATGACTTAATGAACGAACACAAGGCTTATTATACTATTACAATTACTGAACTATAAACTGTGAACTCGCTCAACTAGTTGTTGATCCTCTGTTACATGCCTTGCAGGTCGTTAGATACATGGAGCTTGCACAGGGAGGAGCAGGTCATTGTGGAGCTTGGATCGTGGATGTTATGTTACACTTATAACACTTGAACTATTTACATACATTGGATTTTCATTATTACGCTTCCGCTACTTAAACTATGTTTGGTTTGAACATCAATTGTATTGAACTGGGTTTTACAAACTACTTTGATTATTATATACTATGTTCAATATGATTGGTGGCTTGATCCTGGTCAGTCACGCTCCCAAGCGGTGATTACTTCGCGTGTGGATTTTTGGGGGTGTGACAGATTGGTATCAGAGCCATTGGTTATAGAGAACTTGGTTTTAATATGGGAAAACGTTTTTATTAAAACCAGACTATAACCAGTACAGTGCTCTCAACGATCCACAACGACGCTTCGCTCCACGTGCAAGACTCAACATCCTAGGTAATAAGGTTTATATTTATTGCCTACATGCTAGAATTGCATAGAACTTTGCTCGTAGTATGCTTAGATTACATTGCTCATTACTTATTATTGCTTGAGAACACCTATGTGCTTACACTCTTCTGTCATCGCACTATTCGCGAACCTTTCTCACTTATGTTGCCTTTGATATGAAGATCAATGGCCGGACGAATTAACTTGACACAAGCCCAGTTGACGGCTCTTATCAATGAACAAGTTGCTGCGGCACTTGCAGCTGCAAACGCAGGTTGTATAACCTGCAGTCGTAACTCATCCTAGGATCTTTAGATCCTACATCCCTAAACAACTCTTATGATTAACCTCATTCTGTTCTTACACATTAGGTCAACACGCTCATCAGCCTGTTTGTACTTTCAAGAACTTCATGGACTGTCGTCCAAGCACATTCAGTGGCACCGAGGGGGCAGTGGGACTCCTCCATTGGTTTGAGAAGCTAGAGTCAGTATTTGAAATGTGTGAATGCCCTGAGGCTCGCAGGGTCAAGTACGCCACTGGTACTTTGGAAGGAATCGCGTTAACTTGGTGGAACGCGCAAGTACAGATCCTAGGGTTGGCAGCTGCTAACGCCACCCCTTGGAATGATTTCAAGGAACTGATTAAACGTGAATACTGCACACGGGAAGATATTCACAAGTTGGAAGATGAGTTCTACCATCTGAAAATGACTGGGTCAGAAATCGAAGCTTATACTAAACGGTCGAACGAGCTGGCCGTGCTGTGTCCAACTATGGTGGACCCTCCAATTAAGCGTATTGAGTTGTACCTCAAGGGATTAGCACCAGAAATTCAGAGCCATGTGACATCGGCTAATCTTGATAATATCCAGGCTATTCAGCGCCTTGCTCATCGTATTACGGATCAGGCAGTGGAACAGAACAAGCTGCCAAAACGTATCAGTGCTACCACTACTGCTGTTACTACTTCTACTACTCCCAGTGACAGCAAAAGAAAATGGGATGGGGATTCCAGTAAAGGTTCAGCTTCAGTTCAATCACAGGTTCAGCAGCGAAAGACTGACAGTTATCAGAGTCCCAGTCAGCACTCTTCGGGCAATCAGGGGCAAGGTGGATATCGGGGAATTCACCCACTATGTAACAGGTGCAACAGACACCACAGTGGACGGTGTCGCAAGGAACGTTGTTAGAAATGTCTCAAGATGGGGCATGAAGCTAAAGACTGCAGGAGTTCGCGACCTGCAAATCAGAATCAGCAATACCCACCACCAGCTCCACAGAACCAGCATCAGCAGCAGCATCAGCGGGGCAACAGGGGATGTTTTCAGTGTGGGGCTGAAGGTCATTTCAAGCGTGATTGTCCCCAGTTGAACCAGAACCAGAATCGCAACAATAACAACAATCAGGGAAATGGCAACAACAACAACAATGGTGGGAACAATAACGGCAACGAAGCTAGGGGACGAGTATTTGTACTGGGGCAGGGAGAAGCGAGAAATGATACCAACGTAGTCATGGGTAAGTTTCTTCTTGACGACTTTTATGTTACTGTATTGTTTGATTCGGGTGCGGATACAAGTTACGTGTCATTGAAAGTTAGCCAAATGTTAAAACGTGCACCAACTCCCCTAAACACCAAACATGTCGTAGAATTAGCCAACGGTAAAAGTCTAGAAGCAACACACATAGTTCAGGGTTGTAATCTTATCCTCGCTGGTCAGACTTTCTCCGTCGACCTCATTCCTATAGTTCTGGGTAGTTTTGACATCGTCGTCGGCATGGATTGGTTATCCAAGCAGCAAGCAGAGATCCTATGCAAGGAGAAGATCATTCGTATTCCTCGTTCGGGTAAGGAACCTCTCGAAGTTCAAGGTGACAAGAGTGGTGCAGTGGTTGGCATCATCTCTTTCTTGAAGGCTCAGAAATGTTTACGAAAGGGGCACACTGCTATTTTGGCACTGGTTACAGATGCATCGACGAAAGAGAAAAGAATAGAGGATATTCCAGTGGTACGTGATTTTCCTCAAGTGTTTCCTGAAGATTTACCTGGTCTACCGCCTCATCGCCAGGTCGAGTTTCAAGTCGAGCTAGCTCCAGGAGCAGCACCTATAGCTCGCGCACCGTATTGTTTAGCTCCAACTGAATTGGAAGAACTGTCTAAGCAACTACAAGAGCTCTTGGATAAGGGCTTCATTCGTCCAAGCTCTTCGCCTTGGGGAGCTCCAGTATTATTCGTGAAAAAGAAGGATGGCACTTTCAGGATGTGCATAGACTACCGCGAACTGAACAAGGTCACAGTGAAGAACCGTTATCCTCTTCCACACATTGACGATTTATTCGACCAGTTGCAAGGGTCGAGTTACTATTCCAAGATTGATCTAAGGTCATGGTATCATCAGCTGAGAGTCCGGGATGAGGACGTCTCCAAGACAGCATTCAGAACTCGCTACGGTCACTACGAGTTTCTAGTCAGGCCATTTGGGCTTACGAACGCGCCTGCAGTTTTCATGGATCTTATGAACAGGGTGTGCAAACCCTATCTTGACAAGTTCGTCATTGTCTTCATCGACGACATTCTGATCTACTCCAAGAGTCAGGAGGAACACGAGTAGCACTTACGTCTTATCTTGGAACTTCTTCGAAAGGAGCAATTGTATGCCAAGTTTTCAAAATGCGACTTCTGGCTTCGAGAAGTCCATTTTCTAGGCCATGTGGTGAACAGGGATGGGATTCATGTCGATGCATCCAAGGTAGATTCGATCAGGAATTGGCCAGCGCCTTGCACACCAACAGAAATACGCCAATTCTTGGGTTTGGCGGGGTATTACAGACGATTCATCAAAGACTTCTGGAAGATCGTACAGCCGCTTACAATGCTGACACAGAAAGGTGTTACTTACCGTTGGGGAGATTCCCAGGAAACCGCTTTTCAGTACTTAAAGGATAGGCTTTGCAGCGCACCTATTCTCTCATTGCCAGAGGGCACGGATGATTTTGTAGTATATTGTGACGCATCGATACAGGGGCTTGGTTGTGTATTGATGCAGCGGGATAAAGTTATTGCCTACACTTCGCGACAACTCAAAGTTCATGAACGGAACTACACGACGCACGATTTAGAGCTGGGAGCTGTTGTTTTCGCGCTCAAGATATGGCGACACTACCTGTACGGTACCAAGTGCACTATCTACAACGATCACAGGAGTCTCGAGCATATCTTCAAGCAGAAGGAATTAAACATGCGTCAACGACGATGGGTCGAGTTACTTAATGATTACGAATGCGCCATCAAGTACCATCCAGGCAAAGCCAATGTTGTGGCTGACGCTCTCAGTCGAAAAGACACTCTACCTAGGCGTGTACGAGCTTTGCAGCTCACTATTCAGTCTGATCTTCCTGCACAGATACGAAATGCTCAGGTAGAAGCATTGAAACTAGAAAACGTCAGGGCTGAAGCCTTACGCGGCTCAAGGCAACGATTAGAACAGAAGGAAGATGGTGCCTACTATGTAACAGGACGTATTTGGGTTCCACTATATGGCGGTTTACGGGAACTTGTGATGGATGAAGCTCATAAGTCTCGCTACTCGATACATCCAGGTTCGGATAAGATGTACCACGATCTTAGAACTACATATTGGTGGCCTAGCATGAAGGCCCACATAGCAACTTACGTCGGCAAGTGTTTACTTGTGCGAGAGTCAAGACAGAGTACCAGAAACCCTCAGGCCTACTGCAACAACCCAGGATACCACAGTGGAAATGGGAAGAAATTTCCATGGATTTTGTCACTGGCCTACCTAGATCACAGCGCGGGAATGATACTATTTGGGTGATCGTTGATCGACTCACAAAGTCTGCTCATTTCTTGGCTATCAAAGAAACAGATAAGTTCTCTACGTTAGCAGACATCTACTTGAAAGAAGTTGTTTCGAGGCACGGGGTGCCAACCTCTATTATTTCGGATCGGGATGCACGATTCACTTCAGAACTATGGCAAGCAATGCACAAAGCTTTTGGATCTCGATTAGACATGAGTACAGCTTATCACCCTCAGACGGATGGGCAGTCTGAGCGCACGATTCAAACCTTAGAAGACATGCTTCGGGCATGTGTTATCGATTTTGGCAACGGCTGGGAAAAGCATCTCCCTTTGGTGGAGTTCTCATACAACAACAGTTATCACACCCGCATACAAGCCGCTCCATTCGAGGCATTGTACGGGCGTAAATGCCGGTCACCTCTCTGCTGGGCAGAGGTGGGAGATATTCAGATCTCGGGTCCAGAACTTATAGTGGACACCACGGAAAAGATTGCACATATACGACAACGCATGGCGGCAGCACGCGACCGTCAGAAAAGCTACGCGGATAAGCGTAGGAAGCCATTGGAATTTCAGGTCGGGGACCGGGTTCTACTTAAAGTCTCACCCTGGAAGGGTGTGGTTCGTTTTGGCAAACGGGGCAAACTCAATCCGCGGTATGTCGGACCGTTCGAAATCGCAGAACGAATAGGCAAAGTAGCCTACAGACTAAACCTACCAGCTGAACTCGGTGCAGTTCACAACATATTCCATGTGTCAAATCTGAAGAAGTGCCTGTCAGATGAGACCCTCATAGTTCCTTTAAAGGAACTCACTATCGACGAGCGGTTACAGTTCGTCGAGGAACCAGTTGAAATTACGGACCGGGATGTCAAGGTCCTCAAGAACACTAGAATACCTCTTGTTCGGGTTCGTTGGAACTCCCGTCGTGGCCCAGAGTACACCTGGGAATGAGAAGATCAAATGGAACTCAAGTATCCCCAGTTATTCGAAAACCGTGCAACCACTACTGAGGCTGAAGCTACTACTACAGAATTTCGGGACGAAATTCCAAATCAACGGGGGGATGATGTGACACCCCAGGAAAATCAGTAAACGATACAACTTACCTAGCTTCCTCAGTAACCGCATGCTAAATTTCGGGACGAAATTTCTTTCAAGTTGGGGATAATGTGACAACTCGAGTTTCCAAGATTCCAGTTTCGCATTTATTGCACGTTTATTGTTGTTTAGTTGTTTATTTGCACAATTGGTTTGCTGTGAAACTGTAACGTGTTGATTCAGTTAAGTATATTGTATTTGAGCATGGTTATATGTTACTGTTGAAAGAATTGTCAAATGTATGAACTTGGTGGTGAAACTGTGAAATTGTTTGAGATGGTGTACTATTGAAAAATATAATAATTAAGGGTGTATAGAGTAATTAGTGAAACTTAAACTATTCTTAACCCTAATCCCTTTTCACTAATCATTACACAAAACAAAGCACGTACCTTCATTCTCTGATTCTCTAGCAATCATCATCATCTTCATCCTAGGCACAAGCTATTCATCACTCTTGATTTCCATACTCTAACTAGAATCAATTCAAGGTCGTGTGTAACGGACTTAGACATTTAATAAACCATAGAAGCAATAACATACCGAGCAAATCAAGGTGAGTTCACACAGCCAAGGCATGGGGTTCCCAGGGTAGGAATGGGATTTGATTATTTACTTGTACTTACCTAGATAATGGAAATTAGTGATATGATCCTCGGGGAGGAAGGTTATTGATAAGATACGACTAGACTAGTGATACTTATAGAACTGATCTTCGCACACACGCCGGGGTTGGCTGCGATAATATGACTGATCTTCGCACACACGCCAGGGTTGGCTGCGATAATATGACTAATCTTCGCACACATGCCTAGGGAGGCTGCGAACTATACACAAAACTTCGCACAGGTGCCGGGTGGCCGCGATACAAATATACCTAGTCTAGAATACTTGGAAACTTTCCCTAATCTTCGCATACATGCCTAGAGGGCTGCGATACGAACTAATATGATACATGACTTAATGAACGAACACAAGGCTTATTATACTATTACAATTACTGAACTATAAACTGTGAACTCGCTCAACTAGTTGTTGATCCTCTGTTACATGCCTTGCAGGTCGTTAGATACATGGAGCTTGCACAGGGAGGAGCAGGTCGTTGTGGAGCTTGGATCGTGGATGTTATGTTACACTTATAACACTTGAACTATTTACATACATTGGATTTTCATTATTACGCTTCCGCTACTTAAACTATGTTTGGTTTGAACATCAATTGTATTGAATTGGGTTTTACAAACTACTTTGATTATTATATACTATGTTCAATATGATTGGTGGCTTGATCCTGGTCAAGTAACCTCAAGAGCGAAACCCTAAGTCCCTAAAAGCGAAATCCCTATTCTAATGTTCATATAAGCGAAACCTCTAACATTAAACCTTAATTTGACTTTCAAGCTCCTATCTAACTTATCTTGACCTAAGACTCAATGCAAACGTAGTCAACAGACATTTCGTGCACCAACAGACTCCCCCTTGGATGTTGACGAAGTCTTCAGCTTTGAGTCTTCAGTCTTGGTCTTTTCTCCAACTCTGTCTTTTCATCATAAACAACTCTATCTTCACAGGTTCAGAATCTTGTCCAGACTTCATCTTCAGACTTCCCTTTGACCGTTGATCCAGACTCCCCCTTTCACTGACTTCCCTCTTAGTATGCTAGAATCTGAGGTCTTGATCCGGTTCAAGCTTTGACAATTAGCTCCCGTGGCAATAATGAAGTCCAAAACCTGTTACCTTGCACATCCTCTACCTCAACATAAGTTTCACAAATTTATAACAATTGAATTTAAGAAACTTACTGGTAGACATCATTATATTCAACAAACATACTAGTTACATCAAGTACGCTCCCAAGCAGTGATTACTCCGCGTGTGGATTTTTGGGGGTGTGACAGAAGAGCTGATATTCAAAATTCGAGTGCTAAACATGATGAACAGGATTGGGAGAATATGTTGAAAACTTTGAATGTTATATATAAATGTTTTTTTTAAAGATTATGTGCTTAGTTAATCAAGGTCATTCATTTGAACTTGATGTAACTAGTATGTTTGTTGAATATAATGATGTCTACCAGTAAGTTTCTTAAATTCAATTGTTATAAATTTGTGAAACTTATGTTGAGGTAGAGGATGTGCAAGGTAACAGGTTTTGGACTTCATTATTGCCACGGGAGCTAATTGTCAAAGCTTGAACCGGATCAAGACCTCAGATTCTAGCATTCTAAGAGGGAAGTCAGTGAAAGGGGGAGTCTGGATCAACGGTCAAAGGGAAGTCTGAAGATGAAGTCTGGACAAGATTCTGAACCTGTGAAGATAGAGTTGTTTATGATGAAAAGACAGAGTTGGAGAAAAGACCAAGACTGAAGACTCAAAGCTGAAGACTTCGTCAACATCCAAGGGGGAGTCTGTTGGTGCACGAAATGTCTGTTGACTACGTTTGCATTGAGTCTTAGGTCAAGATAAGTTAGATAGGAGCTTGAAAGTCAAATTAAGGTTTAATGTTAGAGGTTTCGCTTATATGAACATTAGAATAGGGATTTCGCTTTTAGGGACTTAGGGTTTCGCTCTTGAGGTTACTTGGAGGTTTCGTTGATATGACACCCGAGGTTTCGCTCATATGGTCTGTCATATGAGCGAAATCAGCAGATCTATAAATACCATAGTGTGTGACTTCATTTGTAATCTTGGAGCGAAACCTGGTTATGCTTGTGGAGACAAAACTCTGTTAAAATCAATTCAGAAAGCATCAATAGAGAAGGAATTAAAGAGGAAAAGATGTTGTTACTTTGTGTACATTGATTCCGCCTTTATACGCAAAGATGAACTTCCTTAACTGACTTTTCGGGGTCGCAAACCGGTCCAACACGCATGGTGGTGGCCAAAATCATGAACGCCGGGTACTACTGGCTCGGCATGCACCTGGACGTGGTAAAGGTCTTACGCGAGTGTTTCAATTGTCAGCGGCATGCTCCCAAAACCTTGCGCCTCAAGAACAATCTGATCCCCGTCACCACCGCATGGCCATTTCAAAAATGGGCAATTGATGCGGTGGGACCATTCCCAGACGCACCAGGTGCGGTGAAGTTTATCATAGTGGCTGTTGATTACTTTACAAAATGGGTAGAGGCAAAACCACTCGCCTCAACCACCGCTATGATAACAAGGAAATTCGTTTGGGAACATATCATCTGCCTTTTCGGTTTACCGAGGTGCATCGTTACCGACAACAGCACCAACTTTGCTGCCGAAGACTTCCAGAATTGGCTAAAAGAACTAAACATTGAACACATATTCTCCTCAGTAGCATATCCGCAAGGGAATGGCCATGTAGAGAGTATCAATAAAAGTTTAGTCGAAGGCATCAAGGCACGGTTGGGAACAGCCAGACACGGCTGGGTCGATGAACTCCCTAGTATCTTATGGGCTCACAGGACCAGCCCAAAGACAAGTAACGGCGAGACACCCTTCAGCCTGGTCTATGGCTCGGAGGCAGTGATCCCCGCTGAAGTAGGTCTCCCTTCACCCCGAATGTTGGCTATCAACAAAGTAGACAACGAGGTTGAAAACAGGGTTGACTTGGACCTTCTAGAGGAAAGGCGTGAAAACACAGCAATCAACGAGGCCAAGTAAAAAACCAAACTTGAAAAGTATTACAATGCACGCGTTCGCATTTGTACTTTCAACCCGGGAGACTACGTCCTTCGCGACAATGAAGCATCTAACGCAGAACGCCCAGGAAACTTGCCCCCAAGTGGGAAGGACCCTACCTCATCCAAGAGGTCCTGGGCAAAGGCGCGTACAAACTACATGTCACACCCCGGCCGCGTAAAACAACAAACCGCGGCGGAAACGCCGGGGAGGTGAGTGGCGACAGAATTATTGTTTCAGCAACCATGGCAATTAAAGTTATGTATTATTAAAATTAAAGTTACATTGTCTTTGAGTTCAAACTAAAACTACATAATAACTGTCTTTTAAGTCACTAAGGCCCGAGTCCGCCTAAGTGCAGCACAAGCATCATCATGCATTAGCACCTGAAACACATGTAAAAATAGGTACGTCAGCATAAAAATGCCTGTGAGATACATAGGTTTTGTTTATGCAGATTCATGACTTGTATTTGAAAGAAGTGTTTAATAAAATGTAGTCATGAACCTTGTAAAATATTTTCCTTTGTAAAACCATGTGAAAATCAGTGAAAATCAAATGATGATGAAATGATAATGCATGGTTAAATGAATAACCACGTGAAAATGAATTTGGATAAAATGTGTACTTTGTAAAACAATGTCTTGTTCTTGTATAAAATGTTTCATGTCTTGCCCAAGTGATTCATATAACGCAACAATGTATAATACAATAAAAGCACTTATATATAGGAAGTACCAGCGGCGTATCCACCATGCTTTTATCATATAACACATAGCCCCGTTACATAAGTCACTTATCAATAACCAACCCAAATGTCTTGTTCAATGTCCAAAATGTGTATGTGTAAACCATCTACAATGTCATGTGTGAAATGTTTCATGTATAACCAAATGAAATGCATAGCAAGTAGGAGATCATCTACTTAAACTATGTGATGATGTCAATGTATAAACTGTGTCATGTATGGTGAATAACTAGAAGTTACTCAACCCCATAGTAAAAATGTACAAAACAATGTTTTTGAATAAACCTAAGTTTAAATCAAATGTTATGTTTTGCAGAAAAACAATGATGTATGATTACAAACATTTATGCAGTAATGTTAATCGCATACGTTCAAGCCTTGCGAATGTGGCGACAAACCCTTAAACGAATTAAAGGTTTATCTAAATTATGTTGTCGGATTCTGTCATCCCCAACTTCCAAACAAACCTAGGAAGTCGGAAACGGGAGTTGTCAATTCCTATGGTACCATTACATAAGTTCGAGCGGCGTAACTAATGTTAATGAATGTATTATTGTCCCGATTGAACATACCAAATGTCATAACCAATGTAGCATGTGAAAACCATGTACTAGGAATGCTAAGTAAACATGCCTAGTAGAAATGTTCATGTAAAACAATGTGCTAGCATGCTCAGTAAACATACATAGCAGAAATGTCGTGTAAAACAATGTGCGCATATGCTAAGTAAACATATGCAAAAAATGTGTAACAAATCAATGTGCTAGCATGCTTAACATACATAGCAAAACATAGTGAAAGCATGTACTAAATATGTACTAGTTGAAACTAGCATGTTTATGTCATAAAAGCATGAAATGCACGAAAGTAACATGTATGTACATGTGTATCACCCCAAAGTATTTGAAAACGGTAAAAGAGGGGAACTATGTACTCACTTGGGATTGCTAATTAGTCTTGAGAATAAGACCAATTTAAGCTCCAACTATCACGGAATCAATCGGCACCTAGTATAGGTAACTATGTTAATAAATCGGCTCCTAAATCGGGAGATAGGATAGAATGTGGTTCTATAAATCAAATGAGTAATTGAACTCATATGGTATGATTTAATAGGCCCTACATTCTAATTGGAAAGTTACCTATGTGCTTTTGACCCGTTTCGACACATTATGGTAACATAAGTCACTATAATGCGTCGTTAGCGTAAAACTATGTCCGGATGGTTATCTATGTGCTATGTCAAGTCTTACATGCCCAATAATCCCTAAACATGTTACTAAAACAGATTACATGTCAAAATTATGTTCACATAGTCAATATACGGATTTAAGCTTCAAAAGGGCATTTTGGTCATTTCCTATGGGCATACAAGCTAACTAGCATACGACTAACCATTCCTACGTGATCAAAAGGTATAACCTCAGTGGTTATTCCCTATGCAACTATGATCACTAACTAAGCTTGGTCGGACCCTAAAGATCGACCAAACGGGTCGGGTTCGAAAGGCTAAGCGGTTGTTTAGACCGCTTACCTCACGACCCTAAACAAGCACAAACTAATAGTGTCGAGTTAAACATGTCAAAACATGTTTAACCTACTGATTTGGTATCAAAACAAAGTGTTTTGATACCCTAATGTAGTTCCGAGGCAAAATGCGTGCTAAAACGCATTTTGACCGAAACTTTGACTCGACACTACAACTAGCTAACGTGGTAATCAGCGGCTATAATCACGAAGGATTATAACTATCGTGATTACAATCACGTTTCAAAGTTCAATTGAACTTTGACTTGACCAATTGATGGTCAAAACCGAAAGTCAAACTGTTGGCCAAACGTTTGACTTTCTGCACTACATAAGGAAAAAGGAAATAAAAAGAATGAAAGAAGCTCACTAAGGGTCCTTGCTATCTTTTCAACAAGAAGACAAAGTCCCAATTCAGATTAGAAAGCTTCCAAGCAGATGAGAAGAAGAGAAAATGAGAATGAGCAATGAAACAATGAGAGGAGTGGACTATTTATAGTTGTGGTGATGCACTAGGATCATCACAAGTGTTTTGATTAGCCATTAAGCAATGAATCACAACCATACAAGTGTTAGGGACAGCTGGTATTACTTGGAGAGCACATAACTTGCTCAACATTCCAAGAAAAATGCATAAACAGTCCCTGAACTATGAAACAGCAGCAAAAACAAACTTTCTGGTCGCTGGGCTGCTGAGGCGGCCCGCGTAAGAGTTGGGGCTGGGCTTACGCGCCCCGCCTGAGCCCCCAGATCAGCAAAGTTTCAAATTTTACCCTTTAGGTCCCTGCATGCAATCGAGTCCATTTCAGGCCTTTTTTGACCCCCGTTAAGCCATTTTCAAGGCTCTACAAGGTCAATAAAGTTTAGAGGACTCAAAATATGCTTGGAACATTCTCGGATGTCGGCTCGTTTGGGCGTACGGTCGCGTTGTTCGTTAAATTACGACGAAAATCAAACGGACGTAAAAACGAACCAAATTAAGCGACGAATGGAATTTTTGCATGCCGATCACTAAAATAAAATATTTTAGTGTGTACAAAAATTTTGGATGTCCAGATGTGTCCAGAACGTAAGATATGCGCGAAAATGCAAACTTACGCCGTTTTTGACACTTCCCTGTAAGATCATGTAAGCATGTTTTCGCACACCGAACCTATCAAAGCTTATTTCTAAGCCATGTTTAGGTTATATATGGTATGTTTAACTTATGATCAAGTTCCGGACTGTACGTTGCCTTACGAAACGGCAGACTTTTGCAAGTTGACGCAAATAGTCCCTGAGAGCGAATAAACTTGTTTTTGCCATACCAAAGCCTTCAAAACTTATTTCTAAGTTATGTAAAGGTTATTTAAGGTATGTTAAGTCTATGATGATGTTCCGGAGTGTTTGTCGCGTTGAACTGATCGTGTTTACGTATCAGTTTGCGTATAACTCCCCAGAAAGTGATATAGAGTTCAAAATAGATCAAAAATCAACATGGGCACAAAACCAAACATAAATAACAAACACTGGGATCAAAACACACTGTTTTATTAATATTGTATTGTTCAGAGTTTGTAAAATGATATCACAAGCCCAGATGTCACACTACAAACATTAGAAGGCGAACCTATCGCACGCACATGGAATGCACAACAGCTCCGACGCTGTTACATGTAAGCCAAGTTTTTACATTTTTCATGTAACCTATCGGGCCGCAGGCCATTTGCAAATAAATAAATGAACGATTCAATGCAATATTGTTTGTTTCCTTCTATTACAAATGCGTGTTCCACTTTGCGGTATCTACAAAAACAGATTGGCAAAATCTTCATTCGCGATACCTACACAAAGTGGTAACCACACACAAATATTGTAATAGGCCAGCGACACTACGCCAAAATAGAAATACAGCCACACCAAAAAAGTGTGACTATATGTCTTTCGCCACACATATTTTTTTCATATCAAGTGTGACTAAAGCTCGAGTCATCGTAGGTATCATATGGTCACATACACTTTTTAGTGGCCTTAGAACTTAAAAGTGTGGCTAAAGGGTAACAACATTTTTGGTTAAAATCTAGCATTTCCTCAATTAAGTGTGGCTAAAGGGTTGCAATAGCCACATAAATTTAATTAAAGTGTGTCTCTTTGTATTATATAGTCACATATATTTACTAAAAAGTATGTTTTAGCCACATCAATTAAATAAAAGTGTGACAAAAAGAGTTGTAATCAAACATTTTGTCTATTAAGTATGGCTAAAAGGTAGCAACGGCCACATGAATTTATTGTAAGTGTGGCCGGTTCTATTACATTGTCACATGAATTTATTGCAAATGTTGCTATTTTCTAACTTTTGGTCACGTATATATGTTTTTCCTATGACATCTGTTATTAGTTCGTCACACAATAAAAACAAAGTAATGATGGTGTGGCTATTGTCTAACATTTTGTCACACGTATTTGTTTTTCCCATGACATTTGATATCATTCCGTCACACGAACAAAAAACAAAGTGATGAAAGTGTGGCTAATGGTTATGTATAGCCACATTAAATTTTGTAATTATAAGTATGGCTATTGTCTAACATTTGGTCACAGATAACTTTCTTTCCCATGACGTTTGGTATCATTCTGTCACACAACAAAAAACAAAGTAACTATGGCGTGACTAGTGTTTATTTATAGCCACACCAAATATTGTAATTTCAAGTGTGGCTATTGTCTAACATTTGGTCACACATAATCTTCTTTTCCCGTGACGTTTGGTATCATTCTGTCACACAAACAAGAAACAAAGTGGCTATGGCGTGGCTAGTGGTTATCTATAGCCATGAAATTTTGTAATTTTAAGTGTGGCTATTGTCTAATATTTGGTTACACATAATTTTCTTTTCCCATGACGTTTGGTATCATTCCGTCACACAATAAAAAGCAAAGTAATTATGGTGTGGGTAATGGTTATTTATAGTCACACAAAATTTTGTAATTTCAAGTGTGGCTATTGTCTAATCTTTGATCACACGTAACTTTTTTTCCATGACGTTTGGTATCATTGCGCCACACAAACAAGAAACAAAGTGACTATGGTGTGGCTAATGTTTATTTATAGTCACATGAAATTTTGTAATTCTATGTGTGACTGTTGTTTAAACTTTGGTCACAAGTATTTATTGTGGTTCTATGTAGCCATTTTTGGTGTAATTAACCATTTCATTTTCAATTTCTTGTAAAATAAAACAGTTGTAAACATGAGAAAAACCTAAAACCAAATGATATTAACAATAATAAACCAAAATTCATACATAAGTTTTCAACTTAATTACTAATAACAAACTTCTGATAAAATCTATCTACAAAAGTTGAAAAGATAAATGACAATACACATAAACTAAAAACTATTTATAGGTTGTTTTCTTCGTGTCTATATAGTCACTGCTTTTCGACTTGAAAGTGCTGCAAAAACTATGACCAAATAATAAAGCATGGCATGTCTTCAACACATTTTTATTAACTTCCTGTTGCGTTTGGGTTCGGGTTCTTTGTGATTGATAAATTTTCATCGTAAGTGCATCTTGGAAAATTCAGATTTCTGACCACGCGTGGTCCTACCGGCAACTTATTCGCCTTTGGGCGAATATCCTAAAACAACTGATTTGTTTTAGTTTTCGATCTAGTGACACTAGTACAGAAATGATCAAATAATGCGGTTAAATTGGCTATAAGATGTGGTTCTAGAGTTGTGAGTGAATTATCGAAACAGCCCTCATAACATGTGCCCTGGGATATGTGCACTATTCTCTCATAACTTGGACCACCAGCAAGAGTTTTATCATCAACCAGATCACACCTATGTTAATAACTAAATTTGCACTTGTTTATTTATTACAAGTCAATATGTAACAAACCTGCAACCAAGCACCAGATACTACTTCAATAGCCAAGGCATTATCTCCAAGAAGACGCGCAACCTATATACATGCAAAAGTCACTGGTCAAACACATGATTCTATTCACTTGATGTATCTTAACTAGATAATCGAGTATAGTAATAGGCAAACCTGCAACCAAGCACCAGATACTACTTCAATAGCCAAGGCATTATCTCCAAGAACACCCTTAGTCCCAATAAGCAGGCTCGAACAGAGTCGAGCTTAAGTTCGAGTTTCATAAAAACATGACGAGCCAAGCTCAACCTAGTCGGGCTTGGGCTCGGCTAGGTTACACCCCTATAGGTTATTCAAGTGTTTGAGAAACTTTGATTATCCGATAAATTAAGAAAACAACTAAAAAATACATTGTTGTGGAAAAAAGTAAAAGTGATCAATTTATCCAAGCGCTAGAAACTGATACTTGTGACTTTAAGTTCCAGTAATCAAATCAACAGGTTCAAAATGCAACACAAAAGTTATATAGAAAATTACAAACCTGTGATTGGTGTATGAAGAGAATGAAAGGTAAAAAACAACATTAAGATCTTTCAATGTTGGTCCCATTAGAGTCCTATAACTTGGGTACCTATTAAATCACCAAAATATTCCAACTTAGAAATACTTTCATATGTGGTGAATACAATAAAAAAACATAAAATAACAGATGTCACAAAGATTGTACCAAGCCACAGATAACCAACTAGAAGAAAACAAGTCACAACTTTTCATGCTTTTCAACTCTGTGAAGCGACGCACAAGATCAAGTATCTATGCAACAGATTAATGTAGAATTAATTTAAATCACAAAAATCAAGTAACATATCTTATAACTTTATTAGACACTTTTTCTATAAACAAACCTTACCAGTCAAAGGTTCCCAACCCCAAGGTTGATTACACTCCAAATACTCAAATGAAAGACAGCTTTGTGGTCTTCCTGATTCAACCTCATCACTAGAGAAGCCTTCTTGAAGGACTTGTTGGTAATTTAACGACAATTGATCCAACCGCTGAAAAATTTCACTCTTTGGGAGGTTGTAATCACTGCTTACATCACTACTTGAGTCCCTAAAAGAGTCAACATCACTGTCATCAGTGTGGTGCCTATCAAAGCAGGAAACAAGATTAATGTCTAATAGAAAATTAAATTAAATCACGTTTAAACACTACAGACCGACTAAACAAAGTTTAATACTTGAAATACATGTATAAATATTTATCAAAAAAGACATCTCCAACACACTAAAATATGTATGTTTACAGGGTACAAGGACATTACAAACAGTTGGTCAAGAAAAAACCAAAGATAGACTAAAACAAATGTAATAACTAATAAAGTGTTAAACAAATTACCATAATTGCTCAACCAATAGATAGAAACCTAAGTGCATCCTAATAGAATCTTCTGTAAGCCATAACCCAGGTTATTACAATTAGGGTTCAAGCAGTATAGAAATGATTTAAATGATAATCAGGATTCTATAAAATAGAATAATTTTTACTGCACATACATATACAGAAACGCTCAATGCAGAACCAATACACACACACATATATAGTATAATGTAATCATCAGTAGAGAAGAGAATAAAAGAACAGAGTAACATTGTTAGTTCTTTCTAGGACAAACACAAAGTAGTTTTACAGCATGTAGGCTATGGTTCACATCAAGGAGCATTCATGAAACTAAGCAAGTTCATGAATCATTATTTTTGGATAAAAAAAAAATAAGAGTCTGTTGAAACGATTCAGCCACTTAAAAAATCATTAACAGTCTCCTTGGTAAGTATAATGTCCATTATCCAGTAAGCAATTAACAAACCCAGATACCGCCAACATAATTGTGAAGAAAATACAAAGATCAAGCACAAAGGATCCAAAAACCGTATACGTTGATTTGGTTGAAGATTTCAAAGGGTCCATGTATAAAAATGTTAACCTTCATTATGCCTATCGAACCATGTAAATGCCATGTCTAACTATCAGCAGTTTTGACACTAAGCCATGTGAGGGTAAAAGGTTTTGCATAAACTTACAAATACCTCAAACACAACCGTAATTCATACTCATGACTATCATATGCTGACACTAATAGCATGTGTACATCCACATTTGTATAATACACCCCATCAACTTATTTTCAGACTCTTTAGAAGGACCACATTTTCAAGTTACCTGGACTGTTTGTTATTGGTAAAGGCAATGGCCATATACGCCTTTGTAGTACCAATATCACAAAAGAGAACATTAATCAATATGTTATCCTAAAGGCAAACGGCCATATACACCTTTCTTGTCTAACTGTATTTAATCAACTTCTCACAAGCAGATATTGATATCATCAATTCTTTTCCATTAATCAAACAACATTAAGGTTTACTAAACAAATCAGAAATCAAAACCTTCCAATTCTATAACAATATTTCATTCAGACCTAAAATAACCCTGAATCACTGAACAAACCAAATCAAGTTCAGTTTTAAACCAAAGTTAAATAGCATTCAAGGAAATCAATTCTGAAAACTAAGAATTTATTTGCTTTCATTAAGAGAACCCTATTCAACAACGTGAAAATTCAATATGTTCGAATTCCCCCAATACGAAACCCTAGTTTGGAGTTCAAACAAAGCATATGATATGAACTGAAAGAGTAATAAAAAACCAGGTTTTACCTTTTCTAGTCGCAATACGAGGCGGGATCACCGGAAATTCACCTTAGATCTGCTTCACTCGAACTCAATTCTGCAGATCTAAAACTCTTATAATCGACAATTTGGAAACTGAACTCATTTCTGGTACGGAGGGAACAGAAAATGACACATACATGTTTGAGAAACTAACGCTAATCACATAGATAAAAGGGATTCGCATAGTCGATCTGATCTTCTCGAATTGGAACCAGGAACTGGTAAGAGGTGGGAACAGTTATTAAGTGATTAAAAGTTTAGATAAATGTGGCTATTCTATATTATTTGGTCACATAAAATTTGTTTATTTGTGGCGTTTTCTATCATTCTATCACACAAAACAAAAGTCGTGAGTCTAATTCTTATATAAAGTCATATCAAAATCTTGCAATTTTAAGTGTGGCTATTTTCTACCCTTTGGTCACATATATTATTCATGACATTTGCTATCATTCCATCACACAAAAATAAACTAAGTAATAATGGTGTGACGAATGTTTATGTAAAGCCATATGAAATCTTGTAATTTTCAGTGTGACTATTGCCTAACCTTTGGTCTCACAAAAAAAGTACGTGGCCATATGTATTACCTTTTAGCCATATCATCACACAAATACTATGGTCGTAGATCATATTTGGTCACACATTTTTGTGTGGCTACTAAATGTCTTAGTTTCTTTTTTTTCAAAATCTGCTTTTAGCCACATCATTAAAAATATCATTGTCGTAGATCATATTTGGCCACACATTTCCAGTATGGCTAATAAATGTTACAGTTTTTTTCTCAAAATGTGGCTAAAGGTTTCAAAAACATGTGTATTTGGTCACATAAAACAATTACCATGGTCGTAGATCACATTTGGCCACATTTTTTTTAGTGTGACTAATAAATGTCACAGTTTTTTCTTAAACTGTGGTTAAAGGTTTTGAGTTGTTATACAATTGTCACATGAATACGTAAAATGTGTGGCAATAAGTGGGCTGAAAGTTTTTTAAATGGTAGATTTGAACTTTAGCCACACTTTTAATCAAAAGTGTGGCTGGACGGTTTGGCCATATGTGTGGCCGTAGGTGGTTTTTGACGTAGTGCAAAGGTAAAACATTAAGTGTCTATCCGGCTGGATACGCACGGACGTTATTCATAAAACCTACACAATTCCTAAACCTTAACAGGATGAAAACAGGAATTGACTAATACTCATACGAAAAAGGTATAGAGTATACTCAACCGCGCTTTACAGTCGGTAGAGTTCTTCATACTTGCATATCACCTAGATATGCAAAAGGCAAATTTAGACTTTGTGCTATTCACAATAACATTAACTCATACACATTCGAACATGCAAGTAGTAAAAACCCTTGTACAAATTGAACAAAAACAGTTAAATTTTATATTCAAAAAATTTCTACACCTACGCGGTGTACAAGAGATTTACATAAAGTTCTAACATTTACATCGAGGAAACAACAAAGGGCACGCAGGCCAACCTAGTCCTTTGTACCGCTGGTACCCGCGCCACCCTTGCCATCACCAGCGGTCTCTAACTCTTCCTCCTCTTCATCATCACTATCCACATAGTCTTCCGCGTCCAAGAATTTATCAAGTTCCTTAAGGGCGGAAATAGACATGTCATTGTATGCTGCAAGAGCGGCAACAAGACGCGCTTCGGTATCCACGCCATGGAACCCAGACCTTTCATCTGTGTATTTTCCTGTGGATAAAACGTTGATATGACTGATACATCGGTTGTAGCCAGCTTTAAAACTAGCCTTCGACGCACCTACCCTAATCAGATCTACACCAGCTACGTTATCAAGTGCGTCGAGTATAGCCTTGACAATCTACAAAGCACAAGCAATAAGGTTATCACAGGCAAACCTAAACAAAAGCAAAGGCACCGGATACTTACATGCCCAATACCGTGATCACGCATCCAATCGCGATCATCCTTGAGCTGATCGAAGGAAGAAATAAGGCTATCCCTATCCTCGGCATCCTCCCTTGCCCGCGTTTCAGCTTCACTTGCGCGCACAGTGACCTCCGCAAGCATGGTCACCCGGCTCTGCACCTCAGCCTTTCAACAACAAACAAAACACAAGTATACAAAATCAAACATACTTGTGAAGGAGAGAAACAAATGCAAGAGCAAAAGCAACTCATACCTGGAGGCCCTCAACAGTCTTGTTCAAGCTGGTGCGATCAGCATTTGCCACTTCAAGAGCCTTGGCAACACGGACCCCCGCCTCCTTGGCCCCTTCAAGAGCCTTGGCAGCACGGACCTCCGCTTCCTTGGCCTCTTTGGCAACCACCTCAGTTGCCGACTTTTCCTTCATCAAAGCCGTGTTCGCTGCTTTGAGATTGGTAACCTCCTTGCGAACATAGAACAACTTTTCATTCTGTTTTGCCCAAGCTTCTTTCCAGCTCTTGCGCTCATCAGAAAGTGTTTCTTTCCAACTCTTGCGCTCATCAGAAAGAAACTTGGCAAGAGCACGAATCTGTTTAAGGCCAGCAATTGCAGACCACTCTTCAGTTTTCTTATACTGCTCAAAGGCAGCCTTCTCCCTTTTGAGCTGCTCTGCACCCTCACGAGAAGCCTTCACCAACTGTTCAGCCTCAGCCCGCAAGCGAGCAGTTTTCTCCTCCTTGCGCCCCAGCAACTTGTAGTCTTCCATAATGGCATTCGCCATTATGGAATTCCCCATTATGGAATTCCCCACAAGAATGGAGGAGAGTTGGTTGATCCGGAGATCACGGGGCAAAGCACGGGCCCGATTAACTTCAAACGGGGTGCCCAAACTACCCAAAATCTCCTTACAAGCAGAAGGATCACTTGAAATATCATCCTCTTGCATAACATTCCAGGGGGGTCGGTGATAGTTCATACTCTGGTCTTCTGTGTATGTGCGGAAGTAAAACTACAATTTAGACTCTTCAGGCTGAATAGGAGGCCCTTCAAAACCCCCACCCCCATAAGCAGAACTGGAAGCCTTCTCGCCAGCAGGAGATTTTTTCTTGTCACCATCACCAAACTTAAGGTTCAGATCACCAGTATCCTCCAGGGAGATCAGATTATTATGGGAATCCACCGTATCGAAGATCTGAGCCGCGGGTTTCTTCCCCGTATCCTCTGCCTGCACAAAGGGCTCACTCGCCACCTTGACGAAAGGGCTTGTAAATTCTTTATTAACCCCCGCATCCGCAGCCGCGTTATGCGGGGGGAGGGAGGAGTATCGAACAAAGAGAAACCCTCATCCTGCAGTTCTGCAAACAAAGCAAAAATAACTCTCAAATACAAGTTACAATGCAAAACACTTGTAAAGGTTATAAAGCACTTACCAGCCGCAACCACATGCTTTTCCTGATAAACAACAGTTGTCCGTTTGACCTGTATCCTCGGACGCTTCTTCTCACCGGCACCAGCAGCCTTATCATCTACCTTCCTTGTCTTCTTCTCATCAGCAGGCTTGGAACCCGCAGAGGTCCCACATGCAGCCGCACCACCACCTGGAACACCCAAACCCTCAAGGGTGTCAGACACTACCACGTAATTGGTGTATCTGCGGAAACAAGAACGAGAGATACCTGCCGCCTGCGGCACCAAAGGAGGAACAACAGAAGCCTTAGGTTTTTTCTTGCCGCGACCCCGCACAGCTTTCTCCACATGCTTCTTCGGAGCGGCTTTTGCCTCAAACTTTCCCAGAGCCCCAAGATTACCTGCATTTAAAAAATCAAGCAAGCAAATCACAAGGGTGAATTTATTTACAAAACAAGGAAACTATAAACTATACCTTTGCCTTGCGGCAGTGGTGCATTCTGCGCCCCGCGATCAGGAAGGTAGAAGTTGTTAACAATGGTCAGATTAAAACCTTCTCCTTCCGTACACGAAAGTAACTCAACCTTGCCCGTGAAAGTCGGATCAAATATCCTCCACAGGGTAGCGTCCTCTGATAGTACACTCAAAAAATTAGTAACGCACAAGGAAGTAAGGAAACTGCATAAGAGTAAAATACTTACCACAACTCTTCTCCCGCACAACGGGCCGTGCCTTCCTATCAGGCCTGGTCAACATCATCCGCAGCACCCACAACTGCGAGTTGTCCAGCTTCTTGAACTCAATGGTCTTCAGCCTTGGGAACTAGCTCACTGTATCAGCACTGGGAAGAGCAATATCCTCCGCAGGGATAGTCTCATTTACATTCGGAAAAGTCATCTTCGCGGCGAGCGCGACAACCTTAATGTAGAAGAACTTCTTCTTCCACTTTGTAATACCCTTGGGAGGGGTCATCAACTTGGTGCTCCCATATCGTTGGCTAAAAGAAAAGAACCCGGTATTCACCGTCAACTGGTAGAACCGCCGAAAATTTTCAACGGTAATCTCCAAACCAAGAGCATGAAAAGTGTACTCAAAATTCCTGATTCGAATCATCCCGAACGAGCTTAGTTGGGAGATATGAATCTTGTAATACTCTAACACTTCGGCAACAAACGCCGTCAACGGCAGTCGGAGGTTGCCAAAAAAAAGGAGTCAGCCCACAGGGTGAGGTATCCCGCCGGAGCATCAGCACCGGTGTCACCTTCTTGTGGATAGAAAAACCCAAACTCTTTGGGCATCTAGATACTGGTCATCAGGGTATCAAACTGACCCTTCGACCACTTTAGCACTGGTAGGCCACCGCCGGGGGCACCAGCATCATCTTCTTCCTCTTTCGCCACCGCCGACGACGAAGGATCTGGGTTTTCACCCTCAGCATGTTGTGGATTTGATGGCTCAGCCATTGAAAGAAAAAAGTCAGAAACAAGAAAATGAGTTCAAGAAACTCAAAAACCTCACCGGAATTTTAGACAAGTTTATCGAAGAAGACGAAGGAAACACTCTTTCTCTAAACCGGAAATTTTGAAATTTTGAACATGTGAGGGGAAACCACAACCGGTTTCCCCTTATATACCCATCGCAATTAATGCGATGCAGTAACCGAAGCATCACGTTCAAAAAGGGCGAGTTACGCGACGCCACATGTTCAGCGACGGTTCCGCTGACGGTTTCCACACGCGCGTGGCCGCCCACGCGCCTGGCAAAGGAGACGTTTACACTCCTACTAGAGTGCATTTATGACCTTGGGCAGTGCAAACATCCTTTCATTTCAGCACATGCAGGAAATCCTACCAACTTTCACCAATTCACACGTGCGTTCAGCCACGTATGCAACAAAAAAACGACAACATTATCCAAACACAAGCGGCATGCGATTTCTCTGGTATACCGCACCATAACCCATACCGCATGTCGTTTTTTACACCCCCTCAAGAATAGAAAAAATATATTTACACTATGTAAAGGGGATAAATCAATATCCACATATAACCACGAGCACAGGTGGAATATGCGGAGATAACACACACGAGCCCGCACAGGTGTGTCAGATAGTCAGGACCAGCGTTGTTCTTTGGACTGCGAAAACCATTTCTCAGAAACAGGTAAACCGCATCACCTTGAAGTTCTTCAAGCTTCAAATCCATCGTGTCCAGTTCACAGCCACAGAAGGTACGCAAACAGTTTCTCCTTAGGGAAAAGGATAAGCATGATGCACGAGCGCACATCAGCAACCCTGACTCCTGATCCTTCAAGAGCCACATCAAAGAGAAACCCTCTTTTGGAGCGAGTCTTCTGAAAGAGACCGCATACACTCATGAGTAGCTGAGGTGGCACGCAACCTCGCAAATGGTAGCTACGGAAGAGCCACGACTAAGTCATCACGCAGATAAACGAAGCTACTTCAAGGAAAGCTACTTCCCATTGAAGCGTGAAGTAAAGTGGCTACAAAACGAGTGCAGACGAGATTCCCAATCATCTAAAGAGATCTCGTTGAGCAACAAGAGAAGGAACAGTGGTAACAAGTGTACTTATGACTTTGATTGCCCACTTATGAGCTGGATAGAATAAACAATGGTGGGCACAGCCGTGCCTATCACCATGTTTATTTGACCATTATCCAGATTCACATTGTTCGACTAAACACGGCCAACAATGACGCAAGTACTTCACATTGTTCGGCCAAACATGACCAACAATGTAAGGCAACGAGGTAACCGCAAAGGGCGTGCGGTTACTTGAGAGCTAATTAGAAGAACATGAACACCCCATAAAAAGGGATCCTCATTACATGTCCAATTGCTGAACATAGAGCTTGAGCAAAGGCACTCACAGCATTGCATCATCTAACGCAGAGGTTACAACTAGATTTTCGACCGCAGACACCTTCCGTCACCGTCACAAAGGTTGGTTCGAAGTTTGTGACTGAAGTTGGTTCGACACACCAACAGGTGACAACCAACCCTGATGACATCAAGAAAAGATAGACCATACTACCAGATCAAAACCCTAGGCTGAGAATTTCGCATCAGACGAAACTTACTCACCGGTACGGAAGAGACGTCACATGACTCTACCGGATCCCCGGTTTGATTTTCTAGAAACAGGAGCCATCTACATGGCCTAGAATGTTCTCCAACCTATGAACTACCTTCTAGACACCATAGTCCAGTATTCCTCCCACATGCAACTTGCATACGGAAACGACACTAGACTGGGGGGACTTGAAGGGGTATGGTCCCAGATCTCGCGTCAGCATGACCGTGAGTGACCATTACCCTTATCAAAACCCCCACTAGCTAAAGACTTATCTGTGTCCGTGCGGGCACGCGCAAACATAGAGTTCGAATCCAAATCTGTCCAATGGTGGAAAAGGACTTACCTAGTGTACGAGAACGGTATAGCAATGCGGCTTGGCACCGCATCTGGTGTATGAAAACGGGTATACACATAGCGATGCGGCTTGACACCGTATCCTATGAACATTTTCATCAATACAAGGGATCTGGACAACAGCAACAGTCACCACAAGTGGCGATGCGGCCTGGCACCGCTCCCACAGTCTTTGCCAAAGTAACTACGTGGAAACAATGGCGGTTACCACAGGCAGCGATGCGGCGCAACACCCCATCCTGCCCACGAGGCAAGTGGGACTGACATTACAGAGCTAGTGGCACCAATGACAGTCTCCTGTCAGCCCATATGTAAGCAACAGACTGACACCGCAGTAGGACGTGGCTTCACCTCCACAACCGACAAGCCTGACACACCTGCATAAGGGCGGCGCGTCGTCAGTCTGTCCCATCAACCAGCCTCCTTCACTCCTCGGCTATAAATACCAACCCCAAACCAGGTTTGAGGTATCGCTTCTCAACTCCCTCACAACTACTATTATCACACACTTTGCTTCTCAAGCAAATTACTGATTCTCACACCGGAGAGTGGTAACAAGGAGCACCCCCACCCCATTCTCCTTGTTACGAGTCAAAGTGTGTTTTCTTGTGCAGGAGACAGCCCAGCTGACGGTCAAGCCACCGATCCTCGGAAAGAAGGGATTAACCCTACTTGACGAGACCAGTGAGTTAATCCTGTCCGGTTAACCATTGTTTCAACAAGGGGGTTTGTTGATGGCAGGTAAATTTAAACTTTTGCTATATGTAAAAAAAAACATGTATACAGAATTAATAGACGAAAAAAGTATTAGTAATAAGAAAAACAATAATGTGGGCTGTAAATTAATTTGTAGAGTGATAATGTTGTTTGATCTAATAGCATAAATTAGTATGCTTAATAATACCTATTAATTAATTAGTAAATGTATTTAATGTTTTACAGTCTCCTCCTTTATGCAACCTGGTTAAAGAACCCACAGAATTAAAATACCCCTCCAAAGTAGAAACCCTCAAAACCATTTACAAACCCATCTCCTCCCTCCTCTCTCGTGAAATCACCACCAGCTCTTTTCTACTATATCCTCTGCATTTCATTGCATCCATCAAGCTTTACTACACCTTTCTTTCTTACGCTTCTACTACAAATTTGGTTGTAAATCATTTTGAACTAATCTTTGGCTCCATCCTTGATCTAACTTTTAGCCAAAACATTTATTTATTTGGCAATTACCAAGGATACCGTGTTTGGGGAAGGATTCATCCCCATTGTTATGCTCTTGTACTTTTTATGTATAATTATAGTTTCCTGTTTCTCTAGATCCGATCAAAATGATAGGTGAACTCTTCTTAGAAACGTTAGCCCGTCAAAAGCCGACAACTCCCTCCCTCTCCGGCAACCAAATATTATGCCACCATCACCTAGGTTTTCCGTCGAGATCTACAAGCTGTCTTTAAAACTCATTTTTTTAGTTGCAAAAACCCTGGATTTGTGTCTGTTTCACCTAATTGGAACGCTCCTCACTTTCAGCATAACGCTATTCACTTTCCGATCTTCAAAATCAATCTGCTACCCTAGACGCCTTACATTCTCCATATAGAGTAGATAGGGTTAAGAAGCAAGTGATTAACTATTGTGTTATGGCAGTTTTGTAATTTGTAGATGCTAAAAGGGGCAATGTTGTAATTTTGAAGGATCTGGTGGTGCACCACCACCTTCGCCGCCTCTTCCCGCAATACAATAAGACGACTACGGATCTTCAACTGATTACGCGTCGTTTGCAAAACCAGCGATTTTGAATGCACGACAGCGAACCAAAGGACCTAGGGCTGGAGGAGTAC
Organism: Helianthus annuus; assembly: GCF_002127325.2. NCBI lineage: Eukaryota > Viridiplantae > Streptophyta > Magnoliopsida > Asterales > Asteraceae > Helianthus > Helianthus annuus. Next base: position 6,307,958 of record NC_035439.2, read on the forward strand.
TGTAATTTTGCTGTTTGCAAAAGGGTAACATTGTACTTTCAGGTGCAAAGGACAGTTTTGTCTTTTGTCGGTGGCTGTGCCACCGACTTTGTGCTTTAAGATGTTATAGAATATTTTATATTTGGTCATGCTCCGTTTTTAATGAAACTTAGGTTAGAATGTAGATAAAAATGAGCTCGTCGAATAACATATTTTAGAACTAAAATAAAAACCAGTGAAACAGCTAAATTAATTATTATAATAATAAAATTTAAAATATCAAATTGTGTGTGTATGTTATATGTGTGTTGGTATGTACATAAAAGAATAATACATGTGTTGTGTTGTGACTGAGTCATCGTTAAGTCCTTAATGAAGTATCCTTTGCAACTAAGGAAGTCGACAACAGAGGTTAAAAGCTGACGTCTTAACAACCTGTATTAGTCATTATTCACAACTTTGAATCCCATTTCATCTTCCATAGGCCACTAATAAGGTAACCTCTTCTTAAGTTTAATTTTATTATTTATCTCATTAAGTTTTAATATTAAATTAGGTTTAATATAATATTAGGAGTAGAGGTTAGGGTTATAGTGAGGGTAATGACTAGCTAGTGCTCTACTTCTTATTTGACTAGTGTCTAAGATTATTTTGGTCTTGATCATGAAACCAAGTTCGGATTAGTTATAGTAAAATCTCCACTTTTATGAATGCTTTCAATACGTGAACATGCTTGTCCTAAAGTGTAATAATGCATGACTGTTGTATGCATATATATAACCTGAGCATGATATTTGAGGTCCCTTAGATGTGCCGCCACGGCGGCATTTGTCTGTACTACACCCCTGGTGTAGTGGGCATTGATTGTAATGTGATGTAAGTCACATGCCATGCGTGGGTGCCAGATGTGACGTTGGGTTATGATGACATGGGCGGAAACAAGTCCTTAATTAATGTGATTTATAAATTGTGTATATTCATGAACTCACTAACAATAGTTAACGCCTTTTAAGCATGTGTCACATATAATAATGGTTAGTTCTATGCGTGCTGGTTGTCTCAGATATGTGTGGCTAGTGGAATAAAGTATCACAGACTTGCTTGTCTGGTGAAAATTTTGTGTTTACGGCTAAGAATAGTTTGATCAAAATTTGGTACTTTTAAGTTTCCATTTTTTGTATCTTACAATTTATCAAAGTTGTATTTTTAAGTTTCCATTTTTTGTATCTTACAATTTATATTAATGAAATAAGGTTTCCTTGTAAGTTGGTACCAATTATATATGGTGCATCCTTATCTGGGTGAGGTGTCCCACAACCTAAACAGGTGATAGCAAGTGGGCCTAATACTAACGGGTTAATTAAGGTTTCTAATTGTTTTATTATTGACTAAGTTAGGGTTAGCTAGTTAGTTCCATGTAAATACATAGTCAAGTTAGGGTTTATGTATTAAGAAAACTGTATCTAAGTTTTGAGTTATTTTCTTGATCTTATTCCAAGCTATGTGTTCGTTTGTTTCTTGTTATGAATTTTTGATATAGATAGGGACTTTGTGTGATGGCACATGATTTTGAATTTTGATAATGCACATGCTGTTAAAAGAGTCATGTTCTTTCGCAATGTTAAAACTACATTTTAGACCATATACACTTTATATAAACAGATTATATATCTGCCAATTAATTAATCCATTATAATTCGTGTAAAGATATTCGGTTCGTAATGATGAGCTCGGTAGTGTATTTGTACCAAAAGTATCGATCCAGAAAATCGCCAATAATGGGTACCGGTGTCAATACCAAAAATGTTGGTACTTCGTATGGCATTCGATGGAAAAGTGGGTAAAATATCGTATTGTATCAAACTAAAAGCACTGTGACAACTCGTACATTCCGAGGTTAGCACCTTTTACTGAGTGACGGCTGGGTTATATTTCTCCATGTTTCTCGTTGCATGACCTAAGATATTAATATCTGTATTAATTTACATAATATACATGCAACTTGTAACGAATTGCATATACGTAATATTTGTTTCTCGTAGTTGATCTAATATATATATATATATATATATATATATATATATATATATATATATATATATATATATATATATATATATATATATATATATATATATATATATATAAACATCCAAACTCGCAATATTTATTTGCGTAACGAATTGTTCGTAGTCTAAACCCATAATAAGAAACCCGACCAAACCCTCACTTCCTTCCACACGGTCCGAGCTGGTTACGACCCAAACTAAACCCAAACCAGCCCAAACCTGGACCCTTTCTTGCAGTCCAACAGGTTTGCGGCCCAAGAAAGACCCATGTCACCCTATCTCTATTTTATATACCGCATATAAATGCTTGTGTTTCCCATAAGGCAACCCAGGGTGGCAACCAGTTTCTCCGTGATAAAAGAATATCACGCGTGATACAATCGAACAAACCACCGTGACCCATCAATTTCCACGCGTGAAATGTAACACCCCGTGTTACGAAAATTCAAAGTACAAGTCAAGTCAAAGTCAAAGGAAGAAAAGACTGCTAATTGCGATCTGTCACTCCTTGCTTAACTGTGGATTGTAAACCGTGACTTGTAATCGAATCTTTTATTTTGTTTACTTTAGTTGTATTGTGTGGAGTACCTGTGAATAATCGAGGTTTAATCGCATGTTTAATCGCTAATCTATTTAATTGCTAATCGCATCGCAACTTGAATTATGCGTTCTTGATATTTTTTTACGTGTGTGTGCTAATTATGTGTTACTTGTGCATGTTTACTTTATGTCTGTGGTGATTAATCGTAAAGCAATCGCAATCGCAATCGCAATCTAATCGCAAACGCTAAACGCAAGTTAATTATGATGATTGTATGTTAGATATAGTATTTTGTCTGGTTATTATAAATCTATCGCATTGCATAATCGATACCCGCTTAAGCGCATCGCAAAGCTCAACACGCGAAACGAAACACCAAAACTCAACTCGCAGAACACCTCGATCGAATGGCCACTCGATCGAATGGTCATCCGATCGGATGACCATCCGATTGGATGGCTACCGATCGAAGTTCCATCCTATCCGACACTTGTGCACTTTCCCTTTTTGGCAACCTATAAATACCCCTCCTGTCACATCACAAGTGATATGACAGCTCCCTCATTCGACCAGCACGCTCAAGACCTTCTTTCTCTCGATTTCTCACGATTCTTGTAAGTTTTCAACTCAAATCTTGTACTTCTATGGTCTACACACATACTTCTTCATCATTTTCACCTTTAAATCTTAACTTTTAACCGTGAAATCAGTGGATTTGAGGTGTTCTAGGGTGATGTCATCATGGAGTTCTCTAGGATCGTGCGATTGACCCGAATGAGTCGTTCAGAGGAGTTTTACTCTGTTTCAGGTGCGGAAAACAAGAAACAAAGGTAGAAACAGCTTGCACTTCACTTTTAACACTGATTTGATTAATCTGACAGCGATTACAATCAGTCTTCACACCGGCAGCACTTCGGCATGGAAAACAAGGAACCGATACATGATTTCGCTCCAGGACACCTATATATAGGGGCCTGATTTCGCTCATAATGACACATCACAGTAGGAGCGGAATTAGCAAGTATGTAATTCCGCTCGAAAGTGTCCACATGACATTTCGGGCGGAATTAGCCTCTATGAGCGAAATCAGCTTCTAACACTCTTGACCTTCCTATTTTCTCGTAAAACGTGCCCTGATCTATACAATCTAGTCTAAGACTCGATACAAGATGAAGTCGACATATGTATGCACCAACAGACTCCCCCTTAGATGTTGACGAGTCTTCAGTGTCGAGTCTGACTGTGTCGTGTCTTCGTATCTTCGATCTTGATCAGTCTCTGGGCTTCACTTTCTCTAACAGCATCAATAGACTCCCCCTAACAATGTGCTGGCATTCCTTTAGGTAGCGTTTGGTATGCAGGAATGAGAGGTGGAATGGAATGGACCATTGTGAGGGAATGAAGATAAGAGTGTTTGGTTGGTCGATGGAATGGAATCGTCCATTCCAAAATGCATTCCATTCCCTCAAAATCATTCCATCCGTCCCCCCTGTTTTTTTCCATTCCATTCCCTCTTAACCCTTTATTAACAACACCACAACCCACCACCGTTACTATCACACACCACCACCATCACCGTCATCCGCTGCCGTCACCCACCTCCGCCGCCACCCGCCACCGCCGCTGCCACCACCTACCGCCGCCACCCACCTCTGTCCTCGCCACCGCCACCGCCATCACCGCAACCCACCGTCACCACTGCAACCTCCGATCATCGCCACCACCCACCTTCGATCATCACCGTCACCATTGCCACTGCCACCTCCGATCACCGCCACCACCCACCGCCACCACCGCTATCAACCGCCACCATCCACAACCACCTCTTACCACCGTTGCCGCTGCTACCACCTCCGACCACCCATGCCACCACCATCGCCACTGCCGCCACCTACCTCCACCGTCATCCACCACCACCACGGTTGTCACCATCCGCCGTCGTCTCCACCCACCACCACCGCCAACCACCGTCGCCGCTACAACTGACACCTAGCACCACGCCCCATCATCGCCCATCACTGACCACCGCCATCTGATTTTATTCCTTCATCTTTTTTTCGCATACCAAACAACAAAAAGTAAATGTTCATTCTATTCATACATGGTAATCAAACAAGACATGGAATGGTAATGATCAATTCCATTACGTCATCCATTCCATTACCTTGTCCATTCCCTTCCCCGATTCATTCCATTACCTCATACCAAACAGACCCTTAGTTCTTCAGCATCATCTGCTTCAGGATCGTTGTCTGGCTTTCTCAGGATCCATGATCGTTGCCTGGCTTTCTTCAATCAGAGTCCTCAGGTATCGTAACCTGGCTCTCTTACACATAAGCTTCTCAGGATCGATCAACCTGGCTCACTATTACACAGCTTTGGTTCCAAGATCGACATCTGGCTCTCTTCTAGCTCAGGATCTTTAAACCCAGCTCAAACTTAACCTGCATAAACTCTACCTCATAGTAAATTTCACATTTATGCACTATCACACAAACTCTCCCTCAGATTATCCTAAAGATTTATCCATTAAGTATCTTGATGAACCATTTGTAAGATTTAAAGTTTAAAAAAAACATTTTGAATTCAAACACAGGCTCCCCCTCACCACATTGTCATCATGTTTAGCACTTGGAATTTTGAAAATCAGTTCTCCAACATAAGTTGTCGAAAATATTTTTGTATTTTTCAAAATTTATGCTAAAACATACTAAAATCTTTTTAGATTTTAAAAGAATAAAGAAAAAAATAAAATGCAGTAAAGAAATATTTACAGACACATATTTTTGTGAGTTTGTGTAAGATGATCATATCAGTATTTGACACAAGTCACTAACATTGTTAAGCTTCATTTCATTTTAAGTTCTAAACAATTCACCAAGATTGTCAGTCTATTTGTCCACTTAAATTTTCACACAAAGTTCAACTGATCCGAGATACGATATTAATATCTTAAAGACTTAAACTTATTCGTGTGTCCCACTACTTGAATATACTCTCGTATCCAGATCCCAATATTCAGTCTTACAGGTGAGTATACCTAGATGATATCTGTAAAAGGGTTAAATTGCGAGGGCCGTGAGAGCTCAGGTCGATACTTCCGTATACTCAGAGAGATGACAACTTCGACTTTTTGGTGTGTCCCCTTTAGAGGATCTTTTGTTACAACAGCAGTGACTATCAGTTTTATTTTTTCATCAACTTGCTGAGGGCGACGCTTGTATTTCAAGCTTTTGCAGAAAGCATTATTCAGGGACTAGGTCAGTATTTTCATACAGCAGAAGTCCGGGAATAATACCCCAGATATCACTAAGCATAAAGACCTAGTATCTCAGAAAGAGGGACCTTTCAAACAAGATTTCGGGGGTTACCCATATATCCAAGAAGTTGTTCCCCACGAACTAAGTAAGTTTGAATTTTTAGGTATATATCTCGTCACAATCTACTAAATGTGTAAAAACCTACTAGCATATCTGCAGTGAGATTGTTTATCACATTTTTAACTATCCATTTCTTTAGCATGTTGTGACAGTCCACTGATGTACTATCATTTCCTCTTTTATACAACAAAACTCGTTTTTCATTTTATCATATTTTTGTATTTTTCAAATTTTCTAATGTTTTTGTATTTTCTGAAATTTTCTACTCCCCCTAAAATGCAAACACATTAAAGAAAATTGAAAACAAACTACACAAGAAAGTTGACAACTGACATCGAATCGCCTCAGATCGCCATCCACTTGGCATAAACAATCAGAACTTCCCCTATCAACAAACCTTTTTCTCATTTAGATCTCAAAACACTTAAGTTTGTTTTAACCCAAAATGATTTTTCCGGAAAATGAATTTGTTTTTACCACTTGTAGGTTTACCATTAGTAGATTCGGGGATATGGTTCATCATCTTGTCTTTCAAACACTTGTATACCGATTACATCAAGTTCAAATTAATGACCTTGACGAATCACTTGTATCACTAGTAAGAACAAAAACACTACCAATTGTAGGAATATCACATCTACATAAACCATTTTACCAACTCGAATGCCGATTCATGCTTCGCAATTACCAACCTGGAAGCTCCGGCGTAGTCCTTCAACCTGTAAAATTTCAACAATTTCAAAAACTTTCATACAAACTCATTAAACATGAATGATGCCGATTCCTGATACACGATTATAAACTTGGGATCTCTGGCAAAGTCCTGCTGTTCAGGGAAAGAGAATTTCCACCCAAGTCTTTTCAGACTTAAGGGTTTTCAGTTCTTGCTCAGTAGGGTTGTAAGTTGCCTTTTTAGTGGCATAAAAATCTTTAACCCCTTTTGCTTTCCCATCAAGCATTTTCCCAAAAATTTTCTTAACATTTCTATTAAATGTTTTCTCGACATCAAACTCAATTTTCTCGGAGTAAAACTGATCCGAGATCTCAACCTTACCAACTTTTTGTTTAATTTCTTCAAAATTCAGTGATGGAAACTCATCATCATTCACTAAATCTTTCACCTCAACCTGTGGCTCTTCTGGCTTTGTGGAACTAGATTCATCGCCAACCCTTTCATCAACTTTTTTAACAACCCACACTTGGTTGTTCTCTGCTTTCTTTTTGTAAGAATTCCTTTTAGAACATTCACCAACTTCATGAATCGAATTTTCAAAAATTTTGAAGTTTTTAGTTGGTGGTTCAACATCAACAACCTTCTCTTTGAGTTTTTTAGAAACTCCCTGTTTTGTCTTGATATGCTTTAGACAGTTCCATGCAATGTGACCAATTTCACTGCATTTAAAACAGGTTAGAGTTTCTCTTGGATGAAACACTCCAGTTCCATTCCTTTTCTTCTCAGCAAGAAACTCCTGGTTTGATTGTCTCCAGAACGGTTTCTTCTGTTCATTCTCAGCACTTCCACCTGACATAATTTCTGTTTTTGTTTTAGAAATTTTCACATTTTTATCATTTTCTGATGGAATAAAACCAAGAACTTTCTTTTTTGAGCTTACCGTTATGGTTTGGTTTCTTTTGAAAACCAGAACCAGAACTGTAACCCTTTTTCTTGTTTAAACATTGTTGAACGCTTGAAGTGTATTTTTTAGGTTTTCCAGTAAGATTTAAATCTTTTATTTCAGAAATATTAATTTCTATCATTTTGAAAACCTTTTTGATAATGTCAAAACAAACACTTCTTATTGGAAACTCTTTGTCAGAGTATAATTTGTTAGAATCATTTAAAGTGTATGCAACTTCAAATGTTTCATTATTCAAAGTTGCTTTTGATAACAAAAATTCTTTACTATAAGACCATTTAACCGACGACTTTGAACAGTTGACTGACGAACTTAGACCTCTAGACTCTGACTTTGACTCAGACTCCGCATCAGTATCTAACACCTGATCGACCACCTTTTTGATTAACTCAGACTCATGATCAGTGTCAGACGATGTGAAAGTGATATCAATGTTTTCGGGTAGTTCATCAGTTGTATTGGTTTTTAGCTTTATATTGACTGCTTTTTCAAGTTGCTCCTTGTTCGGTTTTCTAGGAGAATACCCTTCTCAGATTAGAGGCGGACACTTGTTATAGCTAATAGTCTGTTTCTTACCAGTATCCTTTTTCTTTTGCTTCTCATCTTGAAAAGCTTCCATACCTGCAACAGTTGGATAAATTCTGTCAATAAGATAATCAGAACTCGAATAACTTTGTAATAACCGTCTGATTCTCTCATTCTCAATCTTCTCCGTTTCCAACTCTTGCTTCCATTTAGCACTTTCTTCGATGTAGAAATTGATAGCTTTCTGTTTTGTCATCATCACAGCATTCATCATTGTTAGTGCTTGTTCTCTTTCAGAATTAGTCTTTTGAAGACCAGTTACTGTTTTGTTCAAGACATCATAAGATTCTTTCACATAGTTGAGATTGAACAGTAATTGTTCCTTCTTCTTCTCATACTCAGCTATCATCTCATCTTTTACTACACACTCTTTGCAAGCTTCCAAACACTTTTGGCATGGCTTGATGACTTCAAGTATCTTTTCAACTTCGATCACTTTCTCAGCTTCAGTCACCTTTTCTGCTTCACCCACCTGCTCAGTCTTTTCAGTAGCAACTTTAACTTCTTCATTTTGAACAATCTCATCCTTTTCAGCATCACTTTCAGTCCTCATTTCTTTTTGTTCTTTTGCAGCTTGTTTTTCCTTCAGCTTCTCTAGGCGATCTGCAAAATAAAAATGAAAACTTTCAGGACACAGATGAGATTTTGCAATATTAATGTGTTTATCTTCCTCATCATCAGTACTGTTATCAGTTGGTGACTGATCAAACTTGATTGATTTTTCAGAACTATCCTCCGATGAACCAGAATCAGATGGTGTTTGATCAAAGACAACTTCTTTTTCTGTACTCCTATCACTTTGTGAACTATCCTCTTCACTTAGTGAGCTTTCATCAGATACAACAGACTCTTCCTCCACATTCTTCACAGTCTCACCAATAGATTTCATCCATGTGGCAAACATATCAGGTTCTTTCACAATCTTAGCAATAAATTATTTCAATTCTCCATTTTCATCAATAAATATATCCCAGCTAAAGCCTTCAGGTAGCCTTTCATCATCTTGATCGACTAAGCATGCTTTGCTTTCAGGTGATATGTAATTGTTCCAGTTAAAATCCACTGAACACGCTCTCTTTGAATCCTCGATTCTTCTACCATGAGCCACCTGTGGTTCTTACTGTTGTTGTTGACCAACTTGCTGATAAATTGCTTTCCGGTAGTAATCGTCTTTTCTGAATGGATTCTGAGCTCCACTAGCTTCCCTGTTCTTGCACTCTCTCTTGAAATGCCTTTCTCCCTGCATCGAAAACATGTAACTTTAGATTAATCAAAACCTAAAGTAGAAACATGTGCATCAAGAAAGTCATTTCTCCCAGTAATCAGCTTGAACTTTTCAGCTCGTCTAAGAACGCTAGCTAGACACCATTTAATGTCCATCAGTTACATTTCTTCGGCGTCTATCTGATCATAATTGTAACGCCTCACATTTTGAAACTTACTTTAATTAGAAGGATTATTTATGTACCTATTTTGGGAGCTTACGTCCGTATCGAATTCGTATTTCGCTTCTGTTTTCGTTATTCGAAACTTTGTTCGTAATAAAATTTAATATTATGTACAAAATTATACCTTGTATAATTATTTATACCTGTACATTTAAATCCGTCTATACATTCCCTCACCTAAAATTATTCGATGTACTTACCTCTTGTAAAGAAATGTGCTTAATTTACGCACACAATCGCGAATACATGAATCCATACGCTTCTTTCGTGCAAACGCTTGATTCTACGTCCGCAACACATGACCCATACTTTATTCTTATACCAACTTATTTCTTTTAAATTTAAACATTAACATATATATATAAAGCTAAATCAATTATTTGATCTCATATAAATGTTACCTATATAAATATTACATATTGCCACTAATCAAATGAGGGGATTGATAAAAAAAAAAGGAAATTGAATAGATCCTTGTTGATGGCCGAAACCAATCAACAGCCCATTTTATTACAAAGACCACCTTTTCCTAAGCCATGAGTTGGTGCTTTATTAGGATAATATATTTATTATAAATTGTATTTAAAACTTAGGGACTAAGTGGCAACAACAACAAAATAAAGAATTTCCATGGCTATTAAACAGCTATGCTGATCGCAGCCCATGTGCTGTAATATTTGTCCATTTTTTTTAATATAAGTAATATTATAATACATTCAATGCTCCACTAATATGTATAAATATATGTCAAAAAAAAAAACGAAAAGGTAGACAGGACTACCGGCCGCAAGTATCAAGCAACAACAATTTGTTTTTTTTTTTTTTTTGTTTACTTCCACACCCCAACTAATTATTAAATGCCAATCCATTTAAACCTACCTATAAATACTCTTTATAACTTTCATATCCTAAAAAAAAACCCTAGCCCCCAACCCGCTGCCTTCTCCCTACAATTTCGGTCGCCGGATTTCGGTGACGATACCTGCGGTTCCAGCTGTTCGTCTCCGGCCACACCCAAACACCACCACACCTTTCAGAACCCCCTGTACACTTGCCGGAACAAGCCAAGACATCACCGAGTTCCTGCCAAGCTTACGTACCCTCGCCGGAGAAATCCGAAGCCGTCGGAGGAACCGAGCTCGCCGGAAAAAGCATCGAGTGTTCCTGTCATCGTATCGGTATAGCCTTTACCTTAAATCATTTCGTTTTGTTCCTCACATATGAAACACGACAGATCCATTCGAAAAGTTCTTAAGCTGCTACTGTATCAACATCTTTTCCATGTATACCTTTGTATGCCACTTCCTTATTATTCAACTAAAATGATTGATTTTACTATTTTCATCTTACACCAGAAAGTGTGAGCAAAATAGTTACAAAGGAAAAAGGAATATAATACTCTTTAATATGAAGATGTTGACCAATTCCAATATTAATTTCGTAATGTATAACTCATAAAACAGATATAAGGAAAAGTTTCATTTTTATTTATTTATTATTTGTTAAATTGTATTATTCTTTTGTTATCTACAAACGACTTAATCACTTATGATCAAAAATTAATTTTTACTAAAGGTAATAAATCAAATAAAAATTTTAAGCATTGGTAATTAGCATATTTGTAATAAAAAGGTTAACAGTGGGTCCTTGTTTGGACATTTATAATAAAGAGATAAACTATGATACTTAAATAATTAATTTGCAACCCATAATTATTAGGAGTATTATTTAACTTACAAAAATTAACAAGATCGTTATCATTTAGGATATCCATTTCGTTCTCTTGGATTTCTCAATCTTACTCGTGCATTATTTCAAGGAAATCGCATACGCAACCAATGTGAGTATACTCGCAACCCCCTTTTTATGTTTACCACTTTTTGGGGTGTAACATGTTTTACTATTAAACTACACTTAAACTTATTCTTTATGCAATGCACAAAACAATCCTTATACATGAATACTATGTTATGATACTTGATACTTACGTGGACCATACTTATGTGATATGTTTTAGTTATTAGCTCTCACGAGCCTCCCTTCGACATGTATAGCGCTATAGGAGTAACGCACCGCCCCCCTTAAACTTGGGTCATGTTGAATTAATTAAACTTTCTTGCGTAAACAGAGGTTGGCTAGAAATATTGCATGCCACGTTAGGTTGATCTCGTATAGACTAAGTTGCCATGTGGATTCGTTTAAAACTTTTATACTTATACTTATACTTATACTTATGCTTAAACTTGTATACTCGCCTTTGCTTTGCATTGAATTGTATTTTAAACATGTTACAGGTTGATGATTGATGACACTATGAAAATGGATAGCGAAGATGCCTAGATACTCATTTAGACGCCTTAAGTTTAAATCGTTGTATCAATTTTGTTATGTTATGTTTGAACAATGCTGTCATTGAATTTCCTTGTATGTTTTAACAATTCATTCATGAAATGAAATCGGTTGAATTAAATATTGTCACTAATAGTGTTATGAAATCTCTTGCAATCTTCACACTTCGTCTCATCCCGATGTTTCCGCCATTGGTTGGGGTGTGACAGATTGGTATCAGAGCCATAACTATAGGGAATTAGGAAAAGTAGGAATGCTTTAACCTAGTCTATAGTTTTAGAGCTTTATTCTTATGTTTTGCTTGAAACTACTTGCATGCTACCTTATTTGCTCTTATTTATTCTCTTTTGATCTTTTAAGCATATATGTCGCTCATGTGTTAACACTTGACATGTTATACTTGCTTTATTATGTGCTAATACATGTTTTATTGTCCCACTCATTATGTGCTATTCTTGATATACCTTCATTGTGCGTTTATATTTGTTTGTTTATTCCTTTAACATACTCTTTCCCTCATGCATTTTACTCGATTATTCTGAATTTGACAACACTCATAATACACAAACGGGACGAGTTTACCAAAATAGGCGTGAAATCCACAATTTGGTAAACAACTCTCATCCCGCTTGATTTCATTTTGTTGCACGAAATTACACCATTAAGTTAGGAGTGAAATCCACATCTTAATGGAAATTTCAAATTTCAAATTTCAAATTTCAAATTCAATTTCTAGTGGACCCTCGTTAACGTGTCGAAATTAAATTTTGACCCAACGAGTACCAACCACACTTAAGGTACGAACTCGTCAAGGTAGGGGTGAAACCCGCATCTAGTCGACTAGTCCCACTCCTTGATTTTACATAAATCACGCCAAGTCTCGAATTTTCGATTGAATTGGGGCATGTAGTAACCGGAAGGGTGAATACCGTTAACCGACTTGTCGGCGAGAGTATACCACCTATTAGGCCAAAGCATGCTCTCAGATCCAAAAGACCTTTCGACCACTTTGGTTAGTCAACGTTCCGTTTTGGAACCATCCAAGTTTCTTTTTATCAGATGTACGCTTTATTATCTTCGATCTTTTATGATGAAACTCTTTCTTGTCAATTTTGAACCGTTTTGAGATCTCACTTTTATGCATACATCATACTATTACTTTTCATATGATTATACATCACTAGCATGCATAATTTCTCGTAATTTTATTTACATTTTTCTTTTTGTAACAAGTGGAGACATATCGTCGAGATAGGAGTGATTTCCTTACCTTGACGATTAACTCCGCTTCTTTTTCTCATTTTACAACGACCTCACCAATGGGTTAGAGGTGATTCCCTTACCTAGGTGATCGTTACCGATACTTTCTTTTAATAGACTATGTTATGTAAACACGATCATTTATACATCTAAATCGTTTATCATTAGTTAAATCTCTAATTATTTCAAAATGCATTGTTTATATGAATGAACTTCTTATCCTACAATCTATATTTTCATATAGCTCACACACGTGAAATTTTAACTTTTCCGTAGACACTTGTTTCTCAATATTCAAAATTTCACGAAATACTACTCGTCAACTTAGTCGGTCTAACAAATCCATTGCCCACGAATTTTGTATTCAACGTAACTAATAAAACAAGCTCATCACATATTATTAAACTAGAGATTTTCTGTTCTTAATTGAGAATCAAATCAACTTTTTCGAACACACCTATAAAATATTACCAGTATGATTTAAGCATTTACTAAAACTCCTTTCAAAAAACCAATAAAACATTTTTCAACAATCACTAAGCTCGTATACCAAACTCCTCTTTCTAAGGATCAACTTTTCCTCAAGAATCTATAAACTTCAAAACTTTCTAATATAAAAGTTACTTAAAACGATGCAAGCTTGTTAATCCCAAGAACTTTTCAAAACCTCGCTCGATACGCCAATTAAATTCAAAACACGTGGGCAAGGAAACTTCATAAGAACCGACAAGTTCTCAACTATGTAAATTCTTTTAAAACCATAATAGCATTTCCATTCTTTTACAAAGTATCCTTTCGCATAATCAAAAGATGTTTTCTTTTATATTCTCCTTATATTCACAAACTAGATTTTACATTCCATGACAACTCAATCTATTTTAACTTCACGTTTTGCGCAAACGACTATATATGTATATCATTTTACACGTTTTAGTCAATATCTCACAACAATCTCACGCACGTCACTCGTTCTTTTCCTTCATACTCAAAACTTTTAATCTCTTACGCGCATAAACTTGTGTATTTCGATTATACTGTAAACAAAATCATTATTTCCTACATCCATACTTATACATTCTATGCCTTTACTTATGTTCACACTTACACATTTATGTTATACTCATGATTCAAAATTCATACGTGTTACGTTTATACATACACTCGCAATTATACATTTACGTTGTATTCATGTTTATACTACATTCATATTCATACATTTTATGTTTTCATATACACTTATACAACTTTGTTTACACTTATATTCATGCATATATATTTTGTTCATACTTAAACCTTCATGTTTTACATTTGAAACCACGTTCATATCGATGCTTATGCATCTTATGTTTATACTCATACTTATATGTGTATTCATACTCACACAATTCATACTCACAATTATAAGATTTATGTTATACTCGTACTCACATATATACTCTAGTTTATACGATTTATGTTTATGCTCCCGTTTATTCGTTTATGCTCAGAATTTGTACTCACATTTTCCGTACACGTTATGTTTATACTTGTAATCGTACTCGTATTCATACGTTTGTGTTATGCTCACATGCGTATTCATATTAAAGCTTATACTATGCTTATGTTTTTATTCATACTCAAAATTTATACGTTCGCACCTGTACGCGAGCGAAAACCGAGGGATTCGCTTGCGTTGGTCTTATACTATTTGGAACACAAATGTGTTTATATGCTACCTTTCTATACACTCGCAATCTTATTATCAAAATTTATGCCTACTCAAATTCATACACAACTAGTACAAGCTATGCGGATCATGCGACGATCAATATAATCACGGGTGCACACGGGATTATAGTGATAGGCGTAAGAGAACCATAGAGTGTACTACTGTGTATGGTAAGACACGGAACGTAACATGGCATCGAATACGGAACATACGTAATGTGGTCAAAACATGGTGGATACGCCGCTGGTACTTCCTATATATAAGTGTTTTCACCGCGTTACCAAACTTTCGTAAAACGTGCCATGAGAAATTCAGTGTTTTGCAGACCTATTTAGACCTAATACAAACATTAAACAACTCACAAACGCATTATATCCGATTATCCACGACGAGACTTCATTCTTACGTTATTCTTATACTTGCATTCATTAAGAGTCAATCGTACGCCCCATACTCCTATCATTTCTTTCATACGAACCTTGTTCTCAATCAAGCTTGTTTAAACATTCGAATCCTAACTTATCTTATTACCTTTAGAACGGGTTTCCTACTCTTTATTCTTGTGTAAACGCATTTAGTAGGTCCTTAATAATATCTTACCAAACCTCCTCCTTCCACTCGAGAAGCAATTTTTATGAATATGTGGTCTTATACTATCTTTAAAACTTCCTACGCAATCTATTTTATTGATTTCAAACCATTGTATGAAGACCTCCTTCGTAAATACAATACATTTGTAAAACAACTCCAATTTTAGCCATTCAAAATCATTTTACCTATACACGTTTACCCCTGCTTATGCCTCAAAAACCGTTTTAACCAGACAGATCATTTTACAAACTTATTTTTATTCTCCCAAAACTTCATACTTTTCAAAACGTTTCAAAACTTCAAGTCTCAAACCTTTACCAAAACTCTTTAAATCTACCTCTTAAATAAATTTCGGGACGAAATTTCCTAAAGGAGGGGAGACTGTAACGCCTCACGTTTTGAAACTTACTTTAATTAGAAGGATTATTTATGTACCTATTTTGGGAGCTTACGTCCGTATCGAATTCGTATTTCGCTTCTGTTTTCGTTATTCGAAACTTTGTTCGTAATAAAATTTAATATTATGTACAAAATTATACCTTGTATAATTATTTATACCTGTACATTTAAATCCGTCTATACATTCGTCACCTAAAATTATTCGATGTACTTACCTCTTGTAAAGAAATGTGCTTAATTTACGCACACAATCGCGAATACATGAATCCATACGCTTCTTTCGTGCAAACGCTTGATTCTACGTCCGCAACACATGACCCATACTTTATTCTTATACCAACTTATTTCTTTTAAATTTAAACATTAACATACATATATAAAGCTAAATCAATTATTTGATCTCATATAAATGTTACCTATATAAATATTACATATTGCCACTAATCAAATGAGGGGATTGATAAAAAAAAAAAAAGGAAATTGAATAGATCCTTGTTGATGGCCGAAACCAATCAACAGCCCATTTTATTACAAAGACCACCTTTTCCTAAGCCATGAGTTGGTGCTTTATTAGGATAATATATTTATTATAAATTGTATTTAAAACTTAGGGACTAAGTGGCAACAACAACAAAATAAAGAATTTCCATGGCTATTAAACAGCTATGCTGATCGCAGCCCATGTGCTGTTATATTTGTCCATTTTTTTAATATAAGTAATATTATAATACATTCAATGCTCCACTAATATGTATAAATATATGTCAAAAAAAAACGAAAAGGTAGACAGGACTACCGGCCGCAAGTATCAAGCAACAACAATTTGTTTTTTTTTTGTTTACTTCCACACCCCAACTAATTATTAAATGCCAATCCATTTAAACCTACCTATAAATACTCTTTATAACTTTCATCTCCTAAAAAAAAACCCTAGCCCCCAACCCGCTGCCTTATCCCTACAATTTCGGTCGCCGGATTTCGGTGACGATACCTGCGGTTCCAGCTGTTCGTCTCCGGCCACACCTAAACACCACCACACCTTTCAGAACCCCCTGTACACTTGCCGGAACAAGCCAAGACATCACCGAGTTCCTGCCAAGCTTACGTACCCTCGCCGGAGAAATCCGAAGCCGTCGGAGGAACCGAGCTCGCCGGAAAAAGCATCGAGTGTTCCTGTCATCGTATCGGTATAGCCTTTACCTTAAATCATTTCGTTTTGTTCCCCACATATGAAACACGACAGATCCATTCAAAAAGTTCTTAAGATGCTACTGTATCAACATCTTTTCCATGTATACCTTTGTATGCCACTTCCTTTTCAACTAAAATGATTGATTTTACTATTTTAATCTTACACCAGAAAGTGTGAGCAAAATAGTTACAAAGGAAAAAGGAATATAATACTCTTTAATATGAAGATGTTGACCAATTCCAATATTAATTTCGTAATGTATAACTCATAAAACAGATATAAGGAAAAGTTTCATTTTTATTTATTTATTATTTGTTAAATTGTATTATTCTTTTGTTATCTACACACGACTTAATCACTTATGATCAAAAATTAATTTTTACTAAAGGTAATAAATCAAATAAAAATTTTAAGCATTGGTAATTAGCATATTTGTAATAAAAAGGTTAACAGTGGGTCCTTGTTTGGACATTTATAATAAAGAGATAAACTATGATACTTAAATAATTAATTTGCAACCCATAATTATTAGGAGTATTATTTAACTTACAAAAATTAACAAGATCGTTATCATTTAGGATATCCATTTCGTTCTCTTGGATTTCTCAATCTTACTCGTGCATTATTTCAAGGAAATCGCATACGCAACCAATGTGAGTATACTCGCAACCCCCTTTTTATGTTTACCACTTTTTGGGGTGTAACATGTTTTACTATTAAACTA
Organism: Helianthus annuus; assembly: GCF_002127325.2. Classification (NCBI taxonomy): domain Eukaryota; kingdom Viridiplantae; phylum Streptophyta; class Magnoliopsida; order Asterales; family Asteraceae; genus Helianthus; species Helianthus annuus. Next base: position 6,325,820 of record NC_035439.2, read on the forward strand.
CACTTAAACTTATTCTTTATGCAATGAACAAAACAATCCTTATACATGAATACTATGTTATGATACTTGATACTTACGTGGACCATACTTATGTGATATGTTTTAGTTATTAGCTCTCACGAGCCTCCCTTCGACATGTATAGCGCTATAGGAGTAACGCACCGCCCCCCTTAAACTTGGGTCATGTTGAATTAATTAAACTTTCTTGCGTAATCAGAGGTTGGCTAGAAATATTGCATGCCACGTTAGGTTGATCTCGTATAGACTAAGTTGCCATGTGGATTCGTTTAAAACTTTTATACTTATACTTATACTTATGCTTAAACTTGTATACTCGCCTTTGCTTTGCATTGAATTGTATTTTAAACATGTTACAGGTTGATGATTGATGACACTATGAAAATGGATAGCGAAGATGCCTAGATACTCATTTAGACGCCTTAAGTTTAAATCGTTGTATCAATTTTGTTATGTTATGTTTGAACAATGTTGTCATTGAATTTCCTTGTATGTTTTAACAATTCATTCATGAAATGAAATCGGTTGAATTAAATATTGTCACTAATAGTGTTATGAAGTCTCTTGCAATCTTCACACTTCGTCTCATCCCGATGTTTCCGCCATTGGTTGGGGTGTGACAATAATCCTCCTTTGTGAGCATAGGATTCCCGATCCTCCCAGCCACTAAACCCTCATAAGATAGCAATACCGAACCAAGTAGATCCATATGATCTTTTGCAACCTCTTCTGAAAAACTTTGACCCTCTGGAAGATTCAACGCGATGTTACACTGGATCACATAACCATTTCCAGTTTTCGTGCTCTGAGAATGAAAGCTTGTAGTTGAATCTTTCGGATTCACACTCGGAAATGATGAGAATCCACTGCTTTTGGTTGAACTTAGATCAAATTTTTCTGTAGAATTCCCAGCACTAAATGCAGTTTGTATTTTCGGACTTCTCTCAGCTTCCGGAACACTACCTTTGTAATACATTTTTACATCTTGTTGACCACTTGGACTGTTCATCCTTGCGATCATTTGCTGTTCCAGATCCTGACTTTCAATCTTTTCAATAAATTGAGAAATAGTCAACCCTTCATAAACCCCGGTATTCTTTAGAATCATCAAGTAAGTTCCCCACTCTTTCTGCGGTAACGCATCAGCTAATTTGTCTACCCACTCTTCACGATCTTTAGTAATACTCAGCATAGACATAGATCTCACCAAGTGGCAGTATCTTTCAATCAGCTTCTTCGTATCCTCTCCCGGTAAACTACTGAACAGATCTAACTCTTTCTTGAGCAACGCCTTCTTGCTCTTAATCATGTTCTCACTTCCTTCAAACTTGACACATAGAGCATCCCAGATTGACTTTGAAGTTTTATCATGTTGTAATAACACAAAGATGTCTTCTTTGATAGCTTGTTGAAGCAAACTTATCATCATCTTTTCAGCACGATACATATCTTGTTCTTGATCACTAAACTCAGAAATCGTTTTCACAACTTGCAACTCAGTACGTGGCAAAACATATTTCGTCAGAATACACTCCCATGACCTAAGATGATTTGCTTGAACCCAGTTTTTGAATCTGTCTTTCCACCCGTAGTACTCTTTGATACTCATCAGTTTCGGGGGCTTTTGTAACGTTGCGGTCTTGTTTTCCAAGCTCATATTCTGAGCAATGGAAGCCGGAGTAGTCGGAGATGAAGCGAACGCGTTGTAGAACTCTTCACTCATGATTACGCATCACGTTTTTCAAAACAGTAGCTTTCGAGCGGAATAGCAAAATACACCTTTGGAGCTAAATAACAAACAATGCACTCTGGAGCGAAATCACAAGTTTAGCAAACTGGAGCGGAATCAGTTCGAGCTTTGGAGCGGAATCTCAATTTTGTTACACTGGAGCGAAATCAGCAGGCAGTTTGGAGCGAAATCAGACTTTCTCGAGCGAAATCAGAAATGGTCCAATTCGAGCGGAATCAGTTCGGGGGTTAATTTGGTCCATTTTTAGTTCGATTTTTGGTCTCAAACTTTCTAGGCTTTGTTAATAGTCACTTATACACAGTCTTTGAAAATTTGAACAGGTTTTGATCGTTAAATCTCGTTCTGATGAAGAAAGAAGGTGTAGAAGTAAGAAAACTTGATGAAATCCAGCTAATCTCTGCAGAACTCCTCCTCATGAGCTCTGATACCAATTCTAGGATCGTGCGATTGACCCGAATGAGTCGTTCAGTGGAGTTTTACTCTGTTTCAGGTGCAGAATTAGCAAGTATGTAATTCCGCTCATAATGCCACATCACAGTAGGAGCAGAATTAGCAAGTATGTAATTCCGCTCGAAAGTGTCCACATGACATTTCGGGCGGAATTAGCCTCTATGAGCGAAATCAGCTTCTAACACTCTAAACCTTCCTATTTTCTCGTAAAACGTGCCCTGGTCTATACAATCTAGTCTAAGACTCGATACAAGACGAAGTCGACAGATGTATGCACCAACAAGTTCTTATGAACTTCTTGATTTGGCTTCATTGCACCAAGAACAACTTAGATCTGAAGGATTTCCACATGATTAAACAATGTTTTCGCACAAATCTAAACATTTTCAAGGACAAACGGATTGAAAGATACTTTTCTAACTTTCTTTCAACTCTTTTACACTCAATGCACGAAAAACCGATGGAATCGGAGCTCATTCAGGCTATCTACTCTTCTCTAGTGATGTGTCGGTTTGGGGTCTGAATCCTTTCAATGAGATAGCCGATTTCGGGTTGAACATGAACACCGTCACGAATAGTTAACTGGCAGGCTTGGGGTGATTCCTGTTCGATTGGATAACCTGGGTCTGACGGAGGTTCTGTTGTTTAATACGTTGTCATACCGTCTCGAGCAAACCGCAAAACTTTCAAAATAATCAAGTTTCAAGACGATCAAATTTAGGGACGGATTGCCGTCCGATCGGATTGCCATCTGATCGAACCGCAATCTGATTGGATTGCACTTGAGCTTCCACACTTAATATTTTCAAACTTTTCAAAAGATCAGAATGTTGAACGGATTGCCAACCGATCGGATTGCCATCCGAGCGAACAGCAATCCGATCGATTAACATTTGGGTCTTCAACACTTGAACAATTTCATAATTTTCAAAGATCATCAGTTTCCAACAGATTGCCATCCGATCGGAAGACCATCCGATCGAGTGACCGTCCTGCTGTGAACTTGTTCTCAACTGGAAGGACTCACCTATCGGATCGTAATCTGATCAAACGACCGTTCGATCGAACGACCTGAAGGGTAGACATACTTCTCTGCTTTCAAAATGCTATAACGAAAACTTCAAAGCCATCATACAGAAAATCATCCTTACCTAACGAATGTCAATCCGACCGAATGGCCATCCGATGGGATGACCATCCGAACGGATTGACATCTGATCGAATGACTGTTGGACCGGCTTGCGACCCTGAAAAGTCAGTTAAGGCAGTTCATCTTCGCCTATAAAGGCGGAATCAATGTACGCAAAGTAACAACAGCTGTTCCTTTCAATTCCTTCTCTATTGATGCTTTTTTATTACAATTTGACAAAGTTTCAACACCAAAAGCTCCAACAGGTTTCGCTCCAATTGTTCTGAATCAATCATCTGGTTTCGCTCATGGTTGCTATATATAGAGCCCGTGGTTTCGCTCTAGTGACATGCCAAATGAGCGAAACTACCTAAATACCATATGAGCGAAACCCTAATAACCTAATAAGCGAAACCTCTCAACTACTATGTACATATAAGCGAAACCTCAACATTAAACCTAATTTTGACTTTCAAGCTCCTATGTTGACCTATCTTGACCTAAGAGTTGATATATACGTAGTCAACAGACATTTCATGCACCAACAGACTCCCCCTTGGATGTTGACGAAGTCTTCAGCTCCGAGTCTTCAGTCTTGGTCTTTTCTCCAACTCTGTCATTTCATCATAAAAGCTCTATCTTCACAGGTTCAGATCTTTTCCTGACTTTATCTTCAATCTTTCCTTTGGCTGTTGATCCAGACTCCCTCTTTCACAGACTCCCCCTCTCAATAAGCTAGGATCTGGTTCAATCTTTGACAATTCAACTCCGTGGGAATGATAAAGTCTACAACCTGTAACTCAACCAATAACATTATGATCTATCTATTCAAACTAACAAACAAACTATCAGTTTAATGAAATCCACTTAAGTACTCAGGTCCAAATTAATGACCCTGATTGCTCAATTAATCTACCAAGTTCAACTTAATGACCTTGGTTGATCTTATTGACAATCAAACTGAATTTTATCAAAAACTTTTCAAATTTTTCTGAAAATTACAAGCATCAAATTAATGAACTTGTATTAACTTTCAAACAGTCAAATTTATTAAGATAAGCTATCCTCATCATCCAGTTCAGAATCTTCTGCATCTGCTTTCATTTCTGAGAATCCGACAATAAACTCTCCATTTTGATTTGTCAAAAAATAAAGCAGAAATAAAATCTTTTTGGATTTTCTGTAAAGTTTCTAAACTAGAAAATAAAATACTGAAATGTAAATGCAGAAAGTAATGAAATATAAACTATTTGCACACATATTTTTGGTGAGCGTGTTAGGGAATCATATCAGTTATCAGACAAGTCACAAGTACCGTTAAGCTTAATTACATTTTCAGAATTAAACAATTCACCTCGATTGTCGATATACTGGTCCACTTAAATTCTCAACACAATTTACAACCTATTCAGGATACGATTTAGATATTTTAATGCACTTAAACACATTCATGTGTCCCACCTCTTGAATATACTCCCGTATCCAAATCCCAATATTCAGTCTTACAGGTGAGTATACCACAGATGATATCTGTTAGGGGTTAAATGCGAGGGCCGTGAGAGCTCAGGTCGATACTTCCGTATACGCAGAGAGATGACGGCTTCGACTTTTCGGTGTGTCCCCTTTAGAGGATCTCTTAATTTCAACAGCAGCACTATCAATTTTATTGTTTCATTAGCTTGCTGAGGGCGATGCTATGTTTCAAGCATTTTGCAGAAAGTATTATTCGGGGACTAGGTCAGTACTTCCATACAGCAGAAGTCCCGGAATAATACCCCAGATATCACTGAGAATAAAGACCTAGTATCTCAGAATAAGGGACCTTTCAAACGAGATTTCAGGGGTTACCTATATATTCAAGTAGTGTTCCCCACAAAATATGCAAGTTTGAATTTTTAGGTTTATATCCCGAATAAATCTACTAAATGTGCGAAAATCTATCGACACATCATCAGTGAGACTGTTTAATGCTTTATATCTTTCCAAATCTTTAGCGTACTGTAACTGTCAAACCGATGTACTATCATTTTCCCTTTATACACAAGCTGTTTTCCATTTTTTTTATTGTTTTTGGATTTTAAAATTTTATCATGTTTTTGTATTTTTTACATTTTTTACTGTTTTTGTATTTTCTGAAAATATAACTATATACAACTACTCTGCTCCCCCTAAATAGCAAAACAAGTAAAAAAGCGACAAACCATTGCAGATTGTTTCTCGTCTTCATCTACAACAGTACCTTCATCAACGCCAAGTATGCCATCCAACACTGAGAAACGCTTCATACCATTTAGTTTTAAAAGATATTTAAAATGTGTTCTGTCAAAAGCCTTGGTATGCAAATCAGCTTTCTGATTGTCAGTGTGGATTTTCTTTAATCGAATCAACTTCTTCTCGAAGCAATCTCGGATGAAGTGATGTCGAATTTCTATATGTTTAGTTTTAGCGTGATGTACTGGATTTTTAGTAATATTAATTGCGGCCTCATTATCAACAAAAAGAGGTGTGTTAAGAAACTGCAAACCATAGTCTCTCATTTGTTGCTGAATCCAGAGGATTTGTGAGCAGCAACTGCTAGCAGACGCATACTCCGCTTCACATGTTGAAAGAGCCACTGATGTTTGTTTCTTACACTGCCAAGTAACCAATCTAGGACCAAAGAACTGGCATCCTGAAGTTGTTGATTTGGCATTGAGCTTGCAGCATCTGAAATCCGAATCGGAATATCCTTCGAGCGTAAAATCGCCTTTCCTAGGATACCATAACCCCAAAGATGGAGTACCCTTTAGGTAGCGTAATATCCTCTTGACAATGATCATGTGCGATGCTCTCGGATTAGATTGAAATCTTGCTGCGAGGCACGTTGGATACATGATATCGGGTCTCGAAGCAGTCAAATACATCAACGAACCTATCATGGAACGATATAGTGTCTCTTCAACCCTATCTCCGGTGAGATCCGGATGTATTCCATGATTCGTTGCGAGTGGGGTTGCAGCTGGAGTAGAACTTGACATCCCAAATTTCTCCAGAATATCATGAACGTACTTCGTCTGATGAATGAAAATTCCCTCAGGTAGTTGTTCAACTTGAAGACCCAAAAAGAATTTCATCTCCCCCATCGATGACATTTCGAAATTTTGCTTCATGACTGATTCAAAATCTTTACACAACTTCTCATTTGTTGACCCAAAAATGATATCATCCACATAAATCTGTACTATCAGAAGATGACCGTCGACCTCTTTAGTGAAGAGAGGGGCATCCACTTTTCCACGTACGAACTTGTTGGCTAGTAGGTGTTGAGACAACGTCTCGTACCAAGCTCTCGGGGCTTGGTGTAAACCATACAGCGCTTTGTCCAATAAGTAGACCTTGTTTTTGTGTATTGGATCGGTAAAGCCCGGTGGCTGACCGACATATACCTCCTCTTTGACCTTCCCGTAGAGAAACGCCGATTTTACATCTAATTGATATACTTTGAAAATTTTCCACGATGCAAATGCTAAGAAGATTCTGATCGCTTCCAGTCACGCTACAGGAGCATAGATTTCAGTAAAATCAATCCCCTCCTGTTGACTGAAACCCTAAACTACGAGTCGAGCCTTGTTTCTAACCACAACTCCACGATCATCTCTTTTGCATTTAAATACCCACTTTGTATTGATCTTTCTATGACCATCTGACAAATCTACCAACTTCCACACTCCTAACTTCTCAAATTGACCTAACTCTTCCTGCATCGCATTGACCCAAGAATCTTCAGTAAGCGCCTCTTTGTAAGTTCGCAGTTCGATCTGCGAAATGAAACAACTTAGTGAAAAATCAGTTTGTAAAGGTGCTACTGTAGAATAAAAACAAGTAAGCCCTTGATCAATTTGACGTCTAGTGCGAACGCCTGTTTGTAGTTCTCCTATGATCAACTCCTCTTGATGGTATGAAAGAGTTCGCGACATCACTTCGCTTGGAACATCTACATTGCCCTCCAGATTAGTAACATTCTGGTCTGCATCATGTACATCGACTTGGTTTGTTTGACTTGAAATCTGGATCTACTACCCCTCAGAATCTGAATCTCCATGATCAAATACTGGCATGTTATCAGCTTCTTGATTATCATTCTCTACCGACTGATTTTCCTGAGCAACTCCATCCTCTTGGACATCATTCTGTTCACCAGCATTGCTTGGACCAGCTTCATCATCATTTGAAGTTTCCCGTGGTCGCCTTGAATACTCAGCTGGGAACCTTTGTTGTGACTCATATTCACGTAGAATATCCAACTCATCAAAGAAATCTTCTTCCTCCTCTGATTCTTCTCTCATGTCAAACGAATCCCACAGTTTGTCATAATGATAACGCCATGAATCTCCAGGACTTTATGGCGGCATCGTATAACCTTGACATTCAACATTTGCTGCTTCAATAATCCGCTTCTCACTTGGAACGAAGACACGTCGTGTAGGACTGGAATAACCAACAAAGATACCCTCAATGCTCTTCGGACCAAACTTTCCATAAGGCTCTAGAACTGTACAGGGTGACCCGAACGGTTCAAGATACTTCAAATTCGGTTTGCGGTTATTGATTAGCTCAAAGCATGTTTTATTAAACTTTTTGACAGTAAGAACCCTGTTGAGTGTATAACATGCAGCAGAAACAGCTTCAGCTCAGAAATTTATTGGTAACTTTGAATCTGCGAGCATTGTTCTGGCTGTCTCGATTAGCGTCCGGTTTTTGCGTTCTGCAACTCCATTCTGCTGCGGAGTGTACGGAGCACTAAACTCATGCAATATACCTCTTTCATCACAAAATTCTTCCATCTTACTGTTCTTGAATTCAGTACCATTATCACTACGAATTCATTTGATACTCCTTTGGTACAAATTCTCAATCTTCTTGAATAACACCATCAAACTATCAAACGTTTCGTCTTTCGTTTTCAAGAAAGATACCCACGAAAATCTGGAATAATCATCAGTAACCACAAGACAATAATAATCTCCTGTAATACTCTTGACATTCACTGGACCAAACAAATCCATGTGAAGTCTCTCCAGGGGTCTTGAGACTGAATTGACTTGCTTTGTAGGGTGTGACTTTTTCTTTTGCTTGCCTTTAACACAGCTAATGCACTCCCCTTCCAGATGAAAACCTTTTACATGAACTCCAGTAACCAAATCATTGTGCACCAAGTGATTCATTTTTCTAAGATGTATATGCCCCATCTTCCGGTGCCACAATCTTGATTCTTTTTCTGTTTCTCTCGACACGAAACAATGAGCCTGACTCGTTGTTGTTATTGCTACACTCATATCCAAAACTTATAGGTCATTGACTCTCGGTGCCCTCATGATGATCCATTCTTCAGGAATTACAAACCCTGGCTTCAAAATCAAACATTCTTTGTTGGTGAAATGTGTAGTGTACATTCTATCACAGATCTGCAAGATGCTTAGTAGATTGTTCTCCAGCTCTGCAATGTAGTTCACTCTCTCAAACGTTACGATACCGTTAGAAAGCGTTCCTTCACCGATAATTCTACTTCCTTGATTACCCGCAAAACCAACATATCCTCCATTTATATTCTTTACATCATACAATAATGCAGTTTTTCTTGTCATATGTCGAGATGCTCCACTGTCCATAATCCAGCGTGAAACCAATCTCGGAAGATCCTGCACACATAACAATCATGATTTAAACACTTCAGTAAAGATGTCGATTCCTGCTTCGCGATCAAGGAAGCTCCGGCAATTCAAACTGTTTAGTCAAACATTGTGTCCACCCAAGCCTCATTAGACTTAGATGAAACATTTACAGTTTTAACTCTCGCAATTTGAATTTTAAAATTTTCAGCTTTTAGAGGTGGAAAATTTGCATCATAATCAACTGGAATTGAATCCTCCACCTTCTTTGTTTCAGAATTCAAAATTTTTGTTACAATTTTAGGTTTCCACACCTGTTGAGCTAATGCAACCCGTTTGTAAAATTTGTCATTATTAGTTACCAACTTCGTTACGGGTTCATTTTTTACTTTCTTTTTCTCAACAACCACTTTCTCAACCACCATCGGTGCTTTACCCTTCACGTCAACCTTCTTCTGTTGAATATTCACAGCTTCAGTCTTAGGCTTCACGTTGGTACACTTTCGTGCAACGTGACCAACTTGATTGCATCTAAAACAAGTTCGAGTATCAACTACCCGACTCGTGCCTTCAGACTGAGCCTGTGAAGCTCTCTTCTTAAAGAACTCTTCATTAGATTTTGAAAAAATCTCTTCCTCTTCATCAGCAAGTGAAGTTGAACTGTTCACAAACACCTTCTTCTCAGCAAACCTCTTGTTTTAAACATTCTGTTTCTGATAAGACTTACCCCCGTGATAACCATCCGACCATCTGTTTCGGTTATTGTTGTTAAAACGTGGTGGAACAACAGGTTTCTTGTAGTAAACTTTATCTTTTTCATAATTCATTTGCCTTTTTGTTTGTTTTAAACCATTCACTTCTGACAAATCGACTTCGATCAACTTGATAACATTTGTTAATTTGTTCATGTTTACATTCTCTATGGGAAACTCAGAATCCGAAAACAACTTATCAGAGCCCAACATCTTGTACATAACAAGAGTAGGTTCATCATTTAAGTTGTTCTTGGACTTTTGTTTCGGAATGTATTTTTCCAAGAAACACCCATCTTCCTCAGAAGTGTCACTTTCCGTTTTTAACACTTTTTCAACAACACCTTTTACAATATCATTTTGGACACTGTCATGATTGGAAGACGTGAACGTAACATCAATGCTTTCCGGAAGTTTAACTTCACATTCTTCTCCAATTTCAACCAACCCCAATTGCTTTTTCGTGTAATTATCCAAAATCGGCGGTGGAACTTTATGAAAACCCACCCCAGTTCCATCAAAATAAACATCTTCACCAGCTTTGTTTTTCCAGATGGGTTTGGGAACAATGTCTTGCAAAACAAAGCTTGCGGAGCTGTAACTATTAAGCTTCAACTGGATTCGCTCGTTCTCAATTTCAGCCTCTTGAAATTTAAGTTTCAGTTTAGCGATTTCATCCAGTTGTTGGTTGATTAATTCTTCTTTCACTCTAAGCACAGCTTTTAGTTGAACATTTTCTTTATAAGTTTTACCATTTTGATCATCATTATCTTTCATTGTGCTTTTGAGTTTTTCAAACTTCTCAGAAATCTGACGGTTTTCAAGAATTAACTTTTCATTTTCTTGTTTAACTTTTTCATGTTCAATTTTATCATTTTCAATTTGAGTAGTTAATTCTTTTATCCGTTTAGTTGAAGCTTTAACCCTTTTGTCACGTTCTAGAATTTGATTCTCAACGCTTCTGACTTTTGCTGTCAGATCTTCAACTTTCTTACCGTTGAGATACGTGACTGTGTTACAAAATTTGCACTCTTTGTTGCAATTTTTGCAATCAACATTTCCATCAATTTTCTTACCTGACGCATTTGTTGACAAGTTTGAACTGACCTGGCTTTTTGACTCAGACACGGAGTTAGAGTCTACCTCAAGTGCCTTAGCAGCCAGCACTTTATCAGCCATTTTTCCGAGATTTTCAGCATTCAACTCCTGCGTTGTGTCAATAACCCCAGTATCAATCATCTTTGATTTCTCTATCTCTACTTTCTCCTTTTTCTCTTTCTCTTCTTTCTCCTTCCTCTCTTTTTCTTCTTTCTCTTTCTCGTCTCCAGTTCCCCACCATTTATTCTGCCAATACTCATCCTCATCTTTGAACTCCTTGATTATGGCTTCCAGATCAAGAGTTTTGTCATCAACTACAATATTTCCATATGGATCAAGATTACACTCCCTGTCCGGATCCCATCTTCTCGCTCTCTTTGCTTCCAGATAGATACCTGAAATTCTAATTATTCTGTTTTCAGCCAACATTTTTCTGTATCTGTATTTCTGCTTTTCAATTCTGTTGTCTTTCCAAGGACTAGGTTCATTTTTGCCATGAACGCGTAACCAACCGCATCTTCCTCTGGTAGAACCTCTTTACTCCAATCATAACCCCCATCATCATAAATCACCGCAAGAGCTCTAGATTTTTCTTTGTTGTCTTCAACCTGCTTCAATCTAGGCGGCTCAGATTTATTCTGATGATAAATTGCCTTCTTGTAGTAATCCTCTCTGAATGGGTTCTCCGACTCATCAGCATATGCGTTTCTGCATTCTCGCTTGAAGTGACCTTTCTGCTTACACTTGAAGCACGTCACCTTCGATTTATCAAAACCCAATTTGGTTGATGGACCACCAATTGACTTTCGTCCCGTTATCTCCATGAAACGTTGTGCTCGACGAACAACCCTGGCCATACACCAACGAATGTCGATTAGCTCCATTTCTTCAGGATCTATTTGATCATAGTCCTCTTTCATTAAATTGGTGTTGCCTATCTTCCCAGCTACTAACCCTTCATATGATTCTAGTACCGATGCTAGGAAGATCATCTGCTGTTTAGCTGACTCCTCATCAAATTCTAAGCATTCTTTAAGTCTATTGCAATGTTGCATTGAAACTTTGCATCAGAATGACTTGTAGATGATGAAGATTCACTGTGATAACCACTATGATTCCACTGCTTTGACTGCTTTGACTTTCTTTGCTTGCAGTGGACACATTCTCAGCAGAAAATGCAGTCTTGGGAGAAGTTGCTTTTGGCATCATGCTCTTCGGATAATACAAATCCAGATTCTGTTGATAAGATGAGTGATTGACTTTGAATGTCTTCTTTAGTTCCAACTCGTGACTCTCGAGTTTCTCAATCAACAAATCTTAAGTCAATTTTTCCGGTGCCTTGATGGTATTCTTCAGCATCAACGCATAATATCTCCAATCCATCTCGTCTGGCAACGAATCGAATAATTTGTCGATAAACTCATCTTCAGGATATCTGATATCATGTCTTGCTAATTCTAGCTTCAGATGACCAAACCTTTCTATCATTTTACAAACTGACTCGTTCTTTAGACATCCAAAAAGATCAAACTCTTTTCTAAGAAGTTTTCTTTTGTTTTTCACAATTTCTGAACTTCCTAAACATTTTGTTTCTAGCTTTTTCCAAAGATCTTTTGCATTTGAATAATCGATCAATGAGATGATGTCCTCCCGGACTGACTAAAATAACAAAGCCACACATTTCTGTTCAGCTACAAATGAGTCAATCTCCTCAACTGATGTCAAAGTTTCACCAGTTTTGTTTCCATTGTCATAACCGTTTTTCAGACTCTTCCAGCTGGGAAATGCAAATGCCATGAACCAATCTTCAAACTTTCTTGACCACCGATTGTATTCTTCGATAGCCATTAGCTTTGGAGGTTTATTTAAGGTTCCAAAGGCACTTTCAGATTCCTAAGCTTCCGTTAACTTTTTCTTCGCATTCAGCAGGTTCTCATTCGCATTGCTTGACGAAGTATCATCATTTCCATAATTTCCAGCGAATGCGTACATGTCGCTAAACGGGTTCAAGAATATGTCATCCATCTTGAATATACCTGCAAAATCAGCAAACACTTAGAGAAATTTTCGAAATTTTTGAAAACTGTGACAAATAAGCGAAACCAGCTTGTATGTCCACAAAAGCGAAATCAGTATATGTCACAATAAGCGAAATCAGTATTGTGACAAATGAGCGAAACTAGGTATGTGCGTATGAGCGAAATATCAAGATGTCCCTATAAGCGAAATATGATTGCTCGTATGAGCGAAATATGATTTTGTCTCTATGAGCGAAATTACAATGTTCAAATGAGCGAAACTAGCAGGTTATTTCGAGCGAAACCTTTCGATGTTCGAATAAGCGAAACCTAGTTTGTAACCAGTTTTTACCATTTTTAAACCGTATTTTAATCTGATTCTTTCTAGGGTTTGTTATTACTATGTTTCACATGTTATATTCGAAAAGCAGGCCATTTCAACCGTAGGAACCAGTTCAAATCGAAAAAGTATGAGAGAAAGTGAGTAGAAATGAGAGAACATGGTAGAATCAAGCTGTAGTAGTATGAACTCCTCGTCCTGAGCTCTGATACCACTTGTTGGACCGGTTTGCGACCCTGAAAAGTCAGTTAAGGTAGTTCATCTTCACGTATAAAGGCCGAATCAATGTACACAAAGTAACAACAGTTGTTCCTTTCAATTCCTTCTCTATTGATGCTTTTTGATTACAATTTGACAAAGTTTCAACACCAAAAGCTCCAACAGGTTTCGCTCCAATTGTTCTGAATCAATCATCTGGTTTCGCTCATGGCTGCTATATATAGAGCTTGTGGTTTCGCTCTAGTGACATGCTCCAATGACCATCCGATCGGATTACCGTTCGACACTTGGTTCACTTTTCACCGTTTATCGCGTCGATCAATCGATTATGCTATCGTTAACTGTTTAGGTTAATCTCTCAGCGTTCCCTTCAATCCAAGAGAGTGTTTATTTACTTAAACACAATCTGTGAGTATACTTGACCCCTTTTTGCTTTACGCACTTTTGGGTGTTACATACGTTACTGATTCAAATCACAATCGACACAAAACGCAAACACTATTTATACGCTGACCGTTATTGCATGTTACGTGTTATTCGATGAATGCTTGTATGTTATGTTAACACAATGATCGTTGCCTGACACCTTAGCAACGATAGTACTATAGTTTGGACTCAGCACCTGTCATGGACAGGGGTTGTTAAGGGCTTACTTCACGTGTCCCAGTGGGGATATGTGTTGCACATTCTACAACTCACAGTCACGTCTATGCATATTTATCTGTCGATAACCTAGTCGCCTTCACTTTGTCACATGTTACATGCTGGTTATGCCTAACGATTTCGAGCTCTATTATATTATCAAACTTGTATGCTCACCTTTACACTATGTGTATTGACCTCTATTTTAAGGTATGTGACAGGTGTTTGAATGCTTAGGATGCTTGCTTGCTGTTAGGAAACTTTATTTGTAAGTATTGAATAAAATCTCAATCAACTGTGTCACACCCCCAAAATCCACCTGCGGAGTACTACCGCTTGGAGGCGTGACATGACCAGGATCAAGCCACCAATCATATTGAACATAGCATATAATAATTAAAGTAGTTCATAAAAATCAAAATCAATACAATTGATGTTTCAAACCCTACGTAGTTTAAGTAGCGGAAGCATAATATGAAAACCCAATGTATGTAATAAGTTCAAGTGTTATAAAGTTTAACATGGCATTCACGATCCATGCTCCACAACGACCTGCTCCTCCCTGTGCAAGCTCCAAATGTACCTAAGGTCCTGCAAGGTATGCAGTAGAGAGTCAACAACTAGTTGAGCGAGTTCACAGAAAGTAAGTTCCAAATAGCAAAATCGTATGTTCATTTAGTGGGGGCTTCCCATGTATGTATGTACTAATAGTGGGGGTTTCCCATGATTATATTTGTTACTAGTGGGGGCTTCCCATGTTTATCCTTACTAGACTATTGTAACCATGTGTGTTCTTCTTAATCTGAGAACAGGAATACGTACAAGGTCACGTAGGTTTTACGTGAGTGCCCTTCCCCGAGGACAGTGGTACGCGTGGGGTTTACGTAGGTTTTACGTAAGTGTCCTTCCGACCCGGAAGACAGTAGTAGGTATGAGTTTACGTAGGTTTTACGTAAGTGTCCTCCGGACCCGGGAGACAGTGGTAGATACTAGTTTACGTAGGTTTTACGTAAGTGTCCTGACTAACCTGAGGACGATGGTATATAGTCTAGCAATAGCGTAAGTACGAGTAATTATCCAATTCAAATCTTCCAACCCAATTCCCAACCCGGGAATCCCATGCCTTGGCTGTGTGAACTCACCTTGGTTTGCTCGGTATGCTAGGTTATGCGCTCACAAGTAATCAGTCAAGTCCTATTGTGTGCACGTGTAATAAATCAGTTCATGTTCGTAATGATACGCATGTAATCTACGTTACAAAGCGTTTGACAGTTAACATCATGTATCACATAAGCAGCTAATCACATTCATGCAGCTCAAGCTTTACATTCAAGGCTTTCTCAGTTTGTTTTGACTCAGTTACTCAACAACAGTCTTGGTAAGTTTAACCGTGTTACAACGTTAATCAGAATTAACAGAACTAGTATGCATAGTAACGTTAACACACGTAATAGGGTTATCACATCAACAATCTTAACATACTAACAGACAACGTAACTCGAACCATACATGCAATAAAATTCGGACACCGTTGTTATCACAACCAAAGTTTGGACTCTAACACCCTTGAAAAGTCGGACTAGGTTCCCCTTTGGCAAAACTCGGACCCCCTCATGTTAATAAAAAGGCCGGACATATATATATCATATTAAAATTCGGACTAATGTGCATATTATAAAAATTCGGACCCCCCTTATAATTATAAAGGTCGGACCTACTTCTCATGTTAAAACTCGGACCCTCTATGCATATCAAAACTCGGACACACTAATCCCTTAGCAAAAATCGGACCATGACATAGAGCACAAACTCGGACTCTCATACCTTTCATTCAAAGAATTCGGACTCCCCCTTGTATAATTAAAATTCGGACCCTTAAGGCATGATTAAAACTCGGCCCAAACAATTCAATTAAAAGTCGGACCCCCTACCAAGTCACAAAACTCGGACCTAGGGCCTTATGAAAAACTCGGACAAGCATTTCCTACTTACAAAACTCGGACTTATCATGAACATCATTCATACATTCATATGCACTGTAACAGTTACGTTTTTACTTTCATACGATCACGAAACCCTAACTTCATACCTTTGCATTGCAGTGATCAAATCAACAATCAATATTTTCTAGCATATCATGCATCTTAATCATCAGGCAATTGATTACACAACTAATCAACATCATTTCACAATAATCAGAATCCAATCAATAAACACAGAACTAGTATGTGAAGAACTAGGGTTTACATGAATCACATAATCAAGAATAAATAACAACAAACAATCATTAAGCAATTACCTTGGATTGATTCTAGACAAAGAGAGGAAATCAATAGTGATGAAGAGCTTGTGCCAATGATGAAGATGATTGTAGAGAGGATTAGAGAATGTGAAAGTACGTGTGATGATCTTTGTGAATGATTAGGGAGGAGGTTAGGGTTAAGAATGATTAAAGTTTCACTATTAGCACTAAGCACACTTAAGCAATCTCTATCACATATTACATGCACAAGTTATGCAATTTACAGTTTCATCACCACATTCAAGTATTTGACAAATCATTCATAAACCTTATCAAATCCAAAACGTATACAGTTACAAATCAAACCAATTGTGCAAGTGAACAACTTAACAAACAGTGAACGTGCAATAAATGAGAAAGTGGAACCTTGGAAACTCGAGTTGTCACAAACTGGATCTCTGAAGAGATAACAGTCCTGAAGATCACAGCAAGAAGAAGAAGATCAGATAAGACAACTGAAATGCAAAGTATCTACTTCAAAGAATCACAAGTTGATCAAGAGTTGATTTGGATTTTCAGAGAAGGTCATTTCTGATGGATCTACTGATATTTCTGATGAAATATCATCAGTTTCTGACGATTCTGATCATCATACTTTCTGATGATTTGTTCACCAGAATTTCTAATGAAGTGGTTTATCAGAAATTCTGATGAAAGCCCCACTTGTCTAAAAATCACAACTCTATCCTGCCACCAATGATCGAAGCATGACATTATTGGTTATCATGATTACAAATGCAACTTGAACGATGGATTCAATGAATATGTCAAATTGCTACTTTACGCAGGACTTATTGTATGAATAAACAATTATTTATTCATGTACACAACCGTCTATAAATAGAAGGCTCGAGAGGCAGAAGATACTTGAGTTTGAAGCTTAGCATTCATATACAAACACCCAAACTCCACTTCTCTTCTCACCCACATAATTCAAGATTCATTTGTATTAGATAATAATCTTACAATCACCTTGTTAAACTAATTTGTTTCAAAGTGATATAAACTTGATAATTCTGTAGGTCTTGTTTCTTGAAAGTCTGATTTCCATTTCCGCACATCTTTTTCACATATACTGAAATCACTTGCCATATTATGTAAAAAGAAGTTGTTAAGGCCATACTGGGTCCAACAATTGTTATCAGAGCAGATTGAATAAATTATTTTCAAACGATCAATCGCTCTTCTTCTTTTTTCTAAATATGGCCAGCTTTCAATCCTGGAATAATGCTTTCAATATTGGTTCTATGTCCAAACCTCCGACTCTGGTCAGAGAGGAATACCCCCAATGGAAAATCAGGATGGTCAATTTCCTTAATGGTCATGACCGAGCTCTGTTCAATCCATTGAAAGGGGTCCACATATGCCAATGACTGAAATACCAGCAATTCTAGCAACTGACCAAGCACCAGCAATCCCCGCCTCCCGTGCTCCCAAAAGTGAAATAAACTGGAGTGTGGAAGACAAGGATCTGGTGGCTGGGGATGAAAGAGCAAAATCACTCTTAATAATGGCCATCCCTAATGACATATTTTCACAAGTTGATGCTTGTGCATCAGCCAAGGAAATATGGGATCGGTTGGAAAATCTCTGTGAAGGAGGAGAAAGGATGAGAAGAAACAAGAGACAAACAATGTCTTATCTTATGAAAGGTTTAAAAGTTTACCTAATGAAAAATTAAATGACACATATCAAAGGTTCACAAAACTTTTAAACGAGCTAAAGAAATTTGGAATAACTAAATAAAATGATGAAAGAAACATAAAATTTCTTGATGCTTTACCTAGAGAATGGAGGAGTCTAACAATGACTTTGTCCTCAACCTTAGAACTAGGGAACATGAATCTTCATGACTTATACAACATCTTGATCCCCAGAGAGGAAGAAATATTTAAAGAAACCATTCAAAGAGGGGGATCTTTAGCTCTTATCTCAAACCCACAAAGACAAACAACTTCCAATGATCCACAACCATCAAACAGCCAGAGTTTTGAAACTTCTGACACATCATCAGATTTTTCAGCTTTTGCTGAAGCAATAGCACTGCTCACCAAAACATTTGAGCAAAGGTTGAGGGGAGGAGGCCAGAGATACTATAGGAGTGATAGAGGGAGGATGGATGGTAGATCTAAAGAAGAAGTTAGATCTAAGGATAAAGGAAATGCTGAGGTGGTGTGTTACAAGTGCAAGCAAAAAGGTCATCATGCATCTGAGAGCAAGACCAAGAAGCTGAAAGATGTTGCTTACTATGAAAAAAAGCTTGAGGAAGCTAAGAAGCAACAACAGCAATTCAACTTAATTCCTGGGACAGATACATGGCTATCTGATGACTCTTCTGATGAAGAAGAAGAAGAAATGGCCAACTTCTGTCTCATGGCACTTTCTGATAACATACCAGAGACTTCAGGACAACAGGTAAGTTTAGACAATCTTGATCTTGAACACCAGCTAAATGAGCTCATGTCAGATTTTTTTAAACTTGCAAGTTAAACATCAATCAGATGGTAAAAAATCCGATGAGTTGTAGAGGACCTTGAATAAAATTATTCTTGAAAACGAATTACTTATAGAACAAAGTTTAGATCAAAGAGCTAAAATTGAGTTCTATGAAAATGAAAGAAGAGATCTTTACAAGAAAATCAATGATAAAGAAATTAATGTAAGAGGTTTTCAAGAAGCAAAAGAATTCATAAATTTCATAGAGTCCACTCCAAAGAACAAAGGAGAGGGTTTGGGTTATGTGAGAACAAATAATAGCAAACCCACTGTCTTTGTAAAAGCAACTCAACAGATTTCTGATAAATTTATATCAGAATCTGATTCTGAAACTTGCAAATCAACATGTTCTGAATACTCCTTTGATAAGCCAAACTTGGAACCAAAAAGAAGTGAATGCAATCAAGAGTTTGTAAAAACTCCAGAAGCAGTTCACTCATCTTTTCAAAATTATCCCTTCATTCCATCACAAGAAGGAACATCAGAGATTTCTGATGATTCTTGTATGTGTGTTGAAATACTTGTAGGATCGTTTTCAGACCCGAACGAGTCGATCAGAAGAGTTTTACTCAGTTTGAACGGCGGAAACAGACAAACTGAGGTCAATTCAGCAATGTATACACTTTAAATTGTCTCTTTGATTGATAAAATGACTTTTACAGCGTGACGACACTTCGGCAGCACTTCATTGCAAACCGGAATGAATAGTTCTGAGATTTCGCTTGGGAGGACCTATTTATAGGCTCCTAATTCCACTTGAACATGATAGTTCATTTCAAGCGGAATAACAAGTAATGTATTCAAGCGAAATCACCATTTTCTGTTTGAGCGGAATTAGAAATAATCTGATTTCGCTTGAAAGTGACCTGATGTCATTTCAAGCGAAATCTCCACTAATTCACTTTCTCGATTTTCGTGCCCTGGTCTAACTAGTGCAGTACAAGACTCGATACAAGACGAAAACGAAAGACGGATGCACCAACAAACTCCCCCTCGGATGTTGACGAAGTCTTTAGTGTCGAGTCTTCGAATCTTCAGTCTTTATCAGTCTTCGGGCTTCTCTTTGAAGTATTTGATGCTGTAAGTATCCTCAATTATTACCTTCTCTTCTCTTTCATCTCCAATAAACTTCTTCCCTCGGATGTTTACTTCTTCTCTAGTCATCAGCACCAACATTCACTCCCCCTCGAATGTTGAATCTTTAACCTTGTCAGTAGCAACAATTTCAGGATCAGAACCTAACTCTTTGTCATTCAGACTCCCCCTCTCAATCAGCTGGGATCGCAGTCTGGCTTTCACAGGTTCAAGATCGTTGCCTGGCTTAAAACTCTGCTTAGGATCGAAAGGATCGAAATCCTGGCTCTCTTCAATCACAATCTACTCAGGATCGATTAACCTAGCTCTTACTCATACCTGCACATTCTCTACCACAAACATAAGTTTTATGATATTAAACTTTAACACACTCAGACACCACTTGTAAAAATCACAAAATGATTTATCTTTTAGATTCTGATGAACCACTTGCAGGAGTATCATTTTCAAGGCTTCTTATGACCACTTGTAAGATAGATTTTAAACTCTTTTTACTCAAACTCCCCTTCACAAAATGTCATCATGTTTAGCACTTGGAATTTTTAAATCAGCTCTCCAACACCAGTTGTTGAAAATCTTTTTGAATTTTTCAAAATTTATGTTAAAACTCACAAAAATCTTTTTGGATTTTTGAAATTAAAAACTGACACCACATGTAGAAATAAAACTATGCAGAAATGAAATCTATACAAACAATATTTTTGTGAGTTTGTTTAAGAGGATCATATCAGTTTCTGAGACAAATCACCAACACCGATAAGCTTCATTTCATTTTAAGTTCTAAACAATTCACCTAGATTATCAGTATACTGGTCCACTTAAATTTTTACACAAAGTTCAACTGTTTCGAAATACGATATTAATGTCTTAGATACTTAAACTTAATCGTGTGTCCCCCCACTAGAATATACTCCCATATCCAGATCCCAATATTCAGTCTTACAGGTGAGTATACCTAGATGATATCTGTAAGGGGTTAGATGCGAAACCGTGAGAGCTCAGGTCAGAACTTCCGTTCAGCAGAGAGATGACGGTTCGACTTCAGGTGTGTCCCCTTTAGAGGATCTTTTCTTCAACAGCACATGATTAGCATTTTTCAATGTTTCATCATTTTTTATGCTGAGGGCTGCGCTATTTTTCAAGCAATGCGGAAAGTATTATACGGGGACTAGGTCAGAATTTTCATTTAGCAGAAGTCCTGGGATAATATCCCAGATATCACTAAGCATAAAGACCTAGTATCTCAGAAAGAGGGACCTTTCAAACAAGATTTCGGGGTTACCCATATATCCAAGAAGTTGTTCCCCACGATATAAGCAAGTTTGAAATTTAAGTTTATATCTCGTCACAATCTACTAAATGTGTAAAAACCTACTTACATATCCGCAGTGAGATTGTTTATCACATTTTTACTTTCCATTTCTTTAGCATGTTGTGACAGTCCACTGATGTACTATCATTTTCTTTTTTTTTTTACAACAAAACTCATTTTTGATTTTATCATGTTTTTGGCTTTTTTAGATTTTCTAATGTTTTTGAATTTTCTGAAATTTCTACTCCCCCTAAAATGCAAACACATTTAAAAGAAAAATTTGAAAACAAACTGTACAAGAAACTTGACAACTGATATCAAATCGCATCAATTCGCCATCCACTTGGCGTAAACAATCAGAACTCCCCTTATCAACAAACTATTTTCCCATTTAGATTTCAAAACACTTAAGTTTGTTTTAATCAAAATGGTTTTTCCGGAAAATAAGTTTAGTTGATTTTATCATCTGTAGGGATGGGGATGTGGTTCATCATATTTTCTTTCAATAATTTGTAGAAAATCAAGTACAAATTAATGTCTCTGAATTACCACTTTCAAGCACACACAAACAAACCTCTATTCCACTTGTACGTAAAACAACCAAATATAAAGAATGATGCCGATTCATGTTCCACGCTTACCAATCTGGGAACTCCGGCAAGTCACACTTAACCTTTTTCAACAATATTTTAAGAAAGATGCCGATTCATGATCCACGATTACAAACTTGGGATCTCCGGCAAGTCAGGTTTTTCTATTTAAAGAAAATATCCACCCAAGCCTGACCAGCCTTGGGTGTTACCGAGTCACCAACACTCGGTTTCTTACCTCCCAACTTCTTCTCATAGAATTCTTTAACCCCTTTGACTTTTTGATCAATCATCTTACCAAAGATATATTTTACCTTGGGGTTAAAGGCCTTTTCAACATCAAAAACCTGCTTACCAGAATAAAATTGGTTAGAAATTTCAACTTTACCAATTTTCTTTTTAAAATTTTCAGCCTGAAGTGGTGGAAATTCTTATCATCCACAGTCAGAACTGATTCTTCACTAATTACCTCAACCTGTGGCTCCTCTGATTTTGTGGAATCAGATTCATCGCCAGAAGATAGCTCCTCTGATTTTGACCTATCAGAATCATCGCTAGAACTCTCAACAGACTTCTTAACAACCCATTTCTGATTGTTAGATTTAGCTCTCTTCTTATAAAACTTATTTCAACAATCACCAATTTCAAATTTTGAGTTTTTGAATAATTTGGTTCGGTCAATTGGTGGTTCAAACTCAACCACTTTCTCTTTGAGTTTAGAAACTCCCTGTTTGGTTTGAATTGCTTGCGAACAAATTACCGCAAGATGTCCAATTCTACCACATTTGAAACAGGTTCGAGTTTTCTTCTTTTTATCAACAGTCTTCATCTCTTCTTGCTTCTTTGCAAGAAACTCTCTGTTTGACTGTCTCCAAAACTCTTTCTTTTCTTCTTCGTCAACTGATGTACCTGAAACAAATGTCATCTTTGATTTAAAATCACGAACATATTTTTCATTTTTCTGTTTTTCTGTTGGAGTAAAACCAAGACCTTTCTTTTTGAAATTATCGTTATGGTTTGGTTTCTCTTGAAAACCAGAACCAGGATTGTAACCTTTTTTCTTGTTTAATCTTTGTTTAACTCTTGAGGTGTATTTTTTAGGTTTTTCAGTAAGATTTAAATCTTTTATTTCAGAAATATTAATTTCTGTGAGTTTGAAAACCTTTTTGATCATTTCAGTTTTGACACCTCTTATTGGAAATTCCTCATCAGAATATAATTTGTCCGAATCATTCA